>NC_083287.1:59159416-59449559 GCF_963506605.1 Zootoca vivipara | reverse complement strand
CTTCCTGGGCACCTTACCGAGGGTCCCCAGGGCGCCTGCACTGTCCGTGTTGCTGGACGCCCTCCTCTTGGTCTTCCACGCAGCTACCGAGGCATCGGATTGAGAGATGCTGTTGAAGCGCATCTTGTAGCTCCTGCAGGGAGAGAGAGAGGAGAGGGCAGCAAGCACCCCCACCAGCCTCCCCCACCAGCCCCCACCTGGCCTGCCTCCCCAGGCGATTCTGAAGCCCAGTGGCTGGAGGTTTCCCTCGGGGGCATCGAGTGGACCACCCTCAGATTCTCTGACTAGATGGGTGCTGGGGGCAATCTTTTCCGGAAGATCTTTGTCCTTCGAGGAGATAGTGATTTAGCATGGTCATTTCTTCCTGCCTGTGTTTACTCCCCACCTCCATCTCTTGTTCTGCTCTTTGATGGCTGAGAACAGCCTTTCATTTGTTGGAAGGAAGCGATGAAGCAGGGTATCTTCTGGCCGCCTTTGTTTGGCCAAACATTGTTTGGAGGAATGTGCGGTATTGGAAGAGGGGGATAGCTAATTAATAATCTGCACTAGCCAGTTGGGCAAGGCACATAGGCTAACAAGTTAGCTATCTAGAAATCAGATGGTTTTGGGCATAGTTCTGAGAAGCTCGTGTACGAACTCGAACTCGTGGCCAGAGGGTCGTGCAAAAAACGGAAGACTGCCTGGAGGTCACTTTGCCACTTGAGGGCTTCCCAGTGGCAGATCGAAGTCTTGCTTGGTAATGTATATAATGCTTTCTGTTCAGAATAAAATCTTTAGTCTTCTCAAGGTGTGTTTGTATTGCTTGGGAATCTAATTTTAAAAGAACCACCTTGCCTTGGGGCAAGACAATGGGCCCCCCAAGCACTGCTTTCCTTTTCTTTCCAGGGAGGTGTCAAAGCTGGAGGGGTCATTCTTGCCTCCTCATCACTGGGAGAAGAGATGCTGGACGAGATGGGCCTCCTCTGGCCTGATCCTGCAGGCTCTTCTGATGCTCTTAAGCAGAAAGGCTTTCCCAAGCGTCTTGTGCCACATGCACCCTCTGGCTTTGGGGGGCCCCCAGCCCTTCCTTGGGGCCAAGAGGTGCTTTCAGCTGGTGGGAAGCCAGGACCTGGGACCAGCTGCAGGGAGGGTGTTCTGTGTTGGGGGGGGGGGGCAGTGGAGAGAGGCAGGGTGAGGCCAAAGTGCCTTTCATCTGTGATGTTCCCTGGCAGCTTGATGCAGCCGGCTTCATCCCGTACCCGGGTTCAGGCACCAATCAGAGTCACTTCCCCCGGTGGGCAGCAAAGTTAATTAGCTACGTCGATTATTACACTAATGAGGGCAGACATCAAAGGAAGGGATGCCCTTTCCTCCAAGCAGAAAGACACCAAGTCGAGGTCATGGGGGGGGGGGAGTTCAAAGAGGTTAAAGAAAAGAGACACCCGGAGGCCGGGAGCAAAGCCTTAGGTCTGGAAGAGCCTTCAACTCTCTTACAGGGTGGAGAGGGCAGCCAAATCCTGGCAGATCCGCAAGACAAGAAGGGCAGAGGCACCCTTTGCCAGCCTGGCACCGTAACCTCCGAGACTCGGAGCGCACCTGCAAAGTCACAGCTGCCTCCAAGTTGCTGCCTTTAAATAAATTGCAAGAGGGGAAAAAGGCAGAGCGAAATTGTGGGGAGGAGGGTCTGGATCCGCAGGAAAGGAAGAGGAGGAGAAGGAGGAAAGCGGAGCTTCCTCTGGGTAGTAGGACTTACTTTTGTAGTTCAGGCTCGGAGTCTGCAAGGTAAGGGCAGGACATCTCCATCAAGGCTCGGGCAAATCTCTGGGGTGGGAGGGTGGGGGGTGGAGAAAGAAAGGCAGGGAGGCAACCAAATGAGGACCCAATCCAAGCAGGTGGTCTTTATGATTGATTGATTTTCTATAGTGCCCTATACCCAAAGGTCTCAAGGTTCTCAATTCTGCTCAGATAGGGGAGGTGCAACGGCGGTGAAAAGGAGATGTTCAGAAGGACAATAATTGCGCCACAAATTCCAGGCTCTGCTCATGAGAGATCCAATCTGAGAAGGACCAGATCATCTATTATTATCGTTGTTACTACATTTGTAGAGCTCCCAGGGCAGCTCACGCCCTAAATGACCACAAACTACGTAGTAAAAACAACCACAACCCCCCCTCACAAGCCAGCGAAAAGGGCATCTATCAGCCCCAGGACTGGGGGAAGAGCAGTCGTGTTGCCTGGCACCTGAAGGGGGCTATGAAGGCGCCATCTCCCCTGGCTCCCTGCCCTCTGCCTCCTCTGTTCCGTAGGCAGCCAGGATCAGGCCTTTCCTGTGGCCACTTCAACCCTTTGGAGCTCCCTGTCCCTCCATAGATCAGCCAGGCTCAATTTCCACTGCCTTTTCGAAACCTCACAGGAGGGTTTTTAAGCAGAGGCTGAGTGGTCCTGGGTCAGGTATTCTTCAAGCTCTGCTTCCTGCATCACAGGGGCTGGACTAGAGGACCTTTGGAGGTCCCTGCCAACTCTATGATTCTAAATGGAGATTTTTATCTCAGCCTGTATGTTCTGCATTTGAAATTGCTTTTGTATATATGCCTTTAATGTCAAATCACTTCAGGGGGAATCATAGAATCATAGAGTTGGAAGAGACCACAAGGGCCATCCAGTCCAACCCCCTGCCAAGCAGGAAACACCACCAAAACATTCTTGACATATGGCTGTCAAGCCTCTGCTTAAAGACCTCCAAAGAAGGAGACTCCACCACACTCCTTGGCAGCAAATCCCACTGCCGAACAGCTCTTACTGTCAGGAAGTTCTTCCTAATGTTTAGGGGAGCAGTCCAGACCTAAGTCAGCTCAGCACTGAGCAGTACCCCGATTTTTGGGAGGCAACCACCCACCCTTAGGTCCCATCATAGAGTGGGAAGGGACCCCGAGGGTCATCCAGTCCAACCCCTTGCAATGCAGGAGTCTTTTGCCTCAATGGGGGACCCTGAGATTAAGCGTCTGCTGCTCTACAGATGGCGCTATCTCAGGTCCTCAACGCATCCCCAGTCCCCCCCATCCTACAAAAAAGACTTAATCAGAACAGTGGTTTGCATAACAGCATGATAAAATTCAGAAGAGGAACAATTAATCTATTCAAAATCCAATTAAAACCACTTGGTTTTATTTATTCAACAGAACAAAGGAGCTTTATCTGGAGACACAAGCTTTTCGAAGTCTGGTGGTCGTTTACACCTCCAGCGCCCCCCTCCCGCCTCTTTGTGTCCCCTGGGGAATCCCACCAACCCCTGGGGGGGGCTACCACCCCCTCAGGGAACCCGGGGTTTCCTGCTGGCCGCCAGGGCAAATGGACCTCCAGCGACTGTTCCACACAGCCGGCATTTTAAGTGGCTCCACAGGCGCAAACTCACCAGCCTTAGAATGGCAGAGTCGGAAGGGACCCCACAGGGTCATCTAGCCCCACCCTCAGCAATGCAGGAATTGCAGCGAGAGAATCCCGGACCAGTGACGGCCCAACCCTCCACCAAATGGATCTGGATTTGGGTTCCAGTACATGCCAAGAGTGCCAGGTTGAGGGAGGCTGCCCCCCTGGGCAGAGCTTTGGACTCTCAGCCCCACTCTGCACAAAGGGGGAGAGGGCAGCGTCACCTCGCCATTCTCGGGGGGGTCTCCGTTGCCAAAGGTGCTGGTCACCACCAGGACGAGGGTCTCGTGCTCCAGGGAAACGACGTCGTATTCGTCCATGCAGACCACCTGCCGGGAAGCGCCAGGGGGGGTCAGGAGGGCGAAGGGGGGCCTCAAATGCTCCCACCCTCCAGCTTGTGAGCTCGCAGGAGACCTTGAGCCAGGAGGGCTCTGCCCTGCCTGCTGCATCGGGAGGCAGCGATGCTCCAAGCCTCAATTGCTGGGAACAGGGCCGGATTTGGGTTGGGTTGGGGGGCTCCTGCACACAGGGCCCTGAGTCAAGGGGGGGGGGGCAAAATAAGAAGAATCAATCAATCAATCTCTATTTGTACAGGTAACCTCTGAGAAGTTCCATAAAAGGAAACTGTACCAGAAGGAATTATTGTGGAAATAAGAAATATTTAGCTGGGGGCCCCAAGTGTCGGGTTGTACTGTATCCCCAAATTTGTGCTCTTGTGCTCGGATTCTGTTTATGGGTTTCTCTTTGGGGCCCCTGTGAGAACAGGATGCTACCCTTGGCCAGGCTCTTCTGTTCTTATGGACCCTCCAGGTCTCCTTATGTTCTTATGAGTCAAACCTCCAGCACCAGAAGCAGTCTATCTTGATTGCTAGGTTCTTGGGGTATTTGGTCACTGTGAGACCAAGCGGCTGTACCAGGTGGGCCACTGGCCGGATCCAGCAAGACTCTTCTTATGTTCTTCAGGTTGACCTTGACCACCCCCACCCCACCCAAAGTGAATTATGGCCTTCCGGGGAAAGAGCAGAGCCTGAAGCGCCTCACACCCCCACCCCACCCCACCCCACACAAACACAAGACACACACTGCACTTCCACCATGAGCCTTGGCCTGGGGAACTCCTTGCCACCTTGGGGTGGAGCGCCACCTCGCTTCATGTGCTCTGTGGGCCTCAGGAGGGAAAGGGGCAGTGAGCACCCACCCCAGCTGCTGACCCCCACTCCCCACCCTGCCCTGGGCCCACCTGGGGGGCAAAGGAGCCTTTGAAGAGCTGCTTCAGCTTCAGGGCGTAGGCCTGCGACTTCCCCGTCTCGGAGGCGTACAGGATTGTGGCCTTGACCCGCTTGGCCATCACGTGGCCCATCAACTGGGCTGAGATCTTGACCGCTCTGCAGGGGGGGTGGGAAGAGAGCAGGACAGGAGGATCAGCCCAGGCAGGACGATGTGCGGAAGGGGGCAACTTCCCAGGGCCAACTCTGCCCGGGCCTGGACAGGTGGCTGGGCATGCAGAGCCAAGCAGAACAACATTACAGCATTGTTTGTTTGTTTGGTGGATGGAATGATTCTATTAAATTTGTGTCCCACGCTTCATCCACAGATCTCAGGGGGTTCCCAGTATAAAAATACAAGGCCAGACGGCCTGCAGTGACTGACAGCAGAGGCTCTCCAGGATTTGGGGCAGGGCAGCCTCTCCCAATGACCTGGAGATGCCTGCAGGGATTGAATCTGGGACCCAGATAATTCCACCTAAAAGAAAAATTCCACCTAAACATTAGGAAGAACTTCCTGACAGTAAGAGCTGTTCGGCAGTGGAATTTGCTGCCAAGGAGTGTGGTGGAGTCTCCTTCTTTGGAGGTCTTTAAGCAGAGGCTTGACAGCCATCTGTCAGGAATGCTTTGATGGTGTTTCCTGCTTGGCAGGGGGTTGGACTGGATGGCCCTTGGGGTCTCTTCCAACTCTATGATTCTAACCTTCTGCATGCCAAGCAGATGTCCTGCCACCGAGCCACAGCCCTTCTTCCCATGCCTCCGCGGATCGTCACCCTCCATCTTGCCCCTGAGCATGGAGGCTCCACCCCTTTGCCCAAAGGCATCTGGGCCAGGGACCAAAGAGGCAATCTCGGTCCTTTTCTTGCCTCTTCCGGGGCCGTGCTGCACCCTCTCCGTGCTCCCCCCTCTCCAAGGATGCAACCCTCTTCCTCTCTCCCCGCCCCCCAAGGACCTACTTGGCAATCTCCTTGAAGGTCTTCTTTCGGGTGACTGTGGTTCCTTTGGGGATGTAGGTTTTCCAGGGGTCGCTCTGTGGGAACAGCATGGGGATTAGGAAGCAGGAAGGGGGACAGGGGTCTCAAGCCTTGAAACGCCTCCCCCCCACCCGAGAAAAAAAAGGTTCTTTCGCAAAGCAGCTCTCAGGAGTCCATTGTAACACTGCAGCTAGCAGCGCCCCCACTGGCAGCCAAGCAAACTGCAGGGTGACAACAGCCTTGCATTCTTTGTATATATAATTTCTTCATATGCGTACAGCAGTGGTTCCCAACAGGTGGTCCGCGAGCTATGCCAGAGGGGTCCGCCAGATGCTATTAGAATAAAAAATATATTAAATATATTTCGTATGATAACAGATTTTTTGTTTTGGCCGCTTCCTGCATGAGCAGAGTCTAGCGCAAAACTAGAATTAGATAGAGGCAGTAGTTCTGCTGTATGCCATTAGGTGGCGCTTTATAAACACTACTGTTTTGCAAAGAGGCAGCACACGCATTCTACTAGCGCTCACCTCCCCAAGATGCTTTGCGCGTGTTGGCTTCATTTGTGCGCTACTGCGCAGGTAGCCTGTCTTCTCCATTCCCCTCCCTCCTCCCTGGCGCGCGCTGCCTCTTTGCAAAACAGTAGTGTTTGTAAACAAAGCGTTGTTTTTCGCAGAAGCTACAGTTCGCGTAGTTACAAATGGACCGTTGGTTAAAAAGTGGTTCTTTTTAATTTTAGGATTAGGAATTAATGGGGGTCCTTGTCACAATAGCGGCTTAATGAGGGGTCCTCGAGAAAATTTTGTTGGGAACCCCTGGCGTACAGTATGCTTGCGTACAGTCCTTGAGAGTCCCATGGACTGCAAGAAGATCAAACCTATCCATTCTTAAGGAAATCAGCCCAGAGTGCTCACTGGAGAGACAGATCCTGAAGCTGAGGCTCTAATACCTTGGCTACCTCATGAGAAGAGAAGACTCCCTGGAAAAGACCCTGATGTTGGGAAATATGGTTGGACAGTGTTCTCAAAGCTACGAACATGAGTCTGACCAAGCTGCGAGAGGCAGTGGAAGACAGGAGTGCATGGCATGCTCTGGTCCATGGGGTCACGAAGAGTTGGACACGACTAAATGACAATGCAACAATGCTTGCAACTTACGCAGGTTGTGTTCTGGGGATTGTATCTAAAGCCAAAATTGCATTTAGTAGAAGAGTTTGGATTTGATACCCCGCTTCATCACTACCCAAAGGAGTCTCAAAGCGACTAACATTCTCCTTTCCCTTCCTCCCCCACAACAAACACTCTGTTAGGTGAGTGAGGCTGAGAGACTTCAGAGAAGTGTGATTAGCCCAAGGTCACCCAGCAGCTGCCTGTGGAGGAGTGGAGATGCGAACCCGGTTCCCCAGATTACGAGTCTACCGCTCTCAACCACTACACCACACTGGCTCTCACCACACTAGTGAAAACACATCGGGTGCAACGGCAGGCAGAATTGCCAAAGTATTTTTTTCCTGGATGCCCGGCCCCTGTTTTGTTTTATTTTGCCACATGCATAAAGTTGAATGTGAACAAGTAAAATGTGTGTAAATTGTGGGCTTAATGCATCTATATCTATATCTATCTGTGTGTCTGTACAGAAAACCCACAATAACCTGCCTTTTAAGTTGCAAAGGGATGCGTGCTGCTGAACTCACGAATGTGGGGAAGGAAGGATCTATCTAATAAATATATCCTCTTCTTGATTTTAGGGCACATACAGGCAATCTCGATGCCAGCCTGGAGAATCTGGAACTCGACTTGATATTTGGATCACGCTGACAAATTTACTTGGACCTTGCTATTTTACTTTATCATTTTGATTTCCATCTTTTAATTTCTAACTGTTGCTATAAATATTCTCTCTGTTAAAGAACTTTATGCAAAATTGTATATATTGCAAAACGGATGGTTCAGTTATATCATTAGTGGTTACTGGCAAAAGATCTCTCCTCTAAAAATGACAAGGATCCTGGTTAAACTAAGGTTAGCAGATGTCCCCGTTTCCCAGGGACAGTCACCGGATTTACACATCAGTCCCCATACAAAATCCATTGAAGTTGAAAAGTGTCCCCAGATTCATTGAAAAAAATCTGGTAACCTAGATTAAACAGGTGGGGGAGATGTGAGCTGGCCCTTTTGTGCCAATGCCATCATGGCGATGCCTGTAGGAAGGAGGAGCTCCTGGGCACAAACTCCCCCTCTCTGCACCCCTTTGCCACCCAGAGAGCAGGCAGCGCCTCCTCATTGGGCAGCCTCTTCTGGAGCACCTTGAGAGGGAGATGGGGGGTGAGGGGGGGTCTCACCTGGTACCGGAAGAGGGGAGAGAGCTGGTAGTTCACCAACTCCTGGTGGAAGATGGGGGAGAGGCTGCCGGAGATGGGGGGCACCAGCCAGACCCAGTCTGAGGGGCAGCCCCCGCGCAGGCGCTGCTCGTTCTCCAGGTGCTTCATGAAGGAGTCGGCGATGGCGTGGTGGTCCACGATGGTCACCTTGGCCAGCTGCAGGCAAGAGGCAAGGTCAGGGGAAGGCGGGGAAGCCGTACCCCAGCCCCCTTTCACCCATGGGGGGCACTGCACAGGGCCCCGGGTCCAATCCCTGGTGGGGGCGCACCAGCATCTCCTGGAAGGGCTGCGGGGGGGAGGCGTTGCGATTCCTGCATTGCAGGGGTTGGACTAGATGGCCCTTGGGGGTCCCCTTCCAACTTTCCCCTTGGCGCCCTGGAGGGAAGAGTAACTGAAGGCGGCTTCCTTCGTCTGCGTTTCTCCACCTCCTGGCTGTGTGGACCTGGGAACCCACCACAGAGGGGAGCTCAATCCACGCTGAGTTCAGGAGGCAGCCTCCATTCTCAGAAAGGCCCAAAGCCCAGAGAATCCTCCATCTCTGGAGGGAATCCCCTAGGAGGAAAGGAGGCGGCATTGGGGATATTTTCGTATAGAGAAAAAGGAAGAAATAGGTGACAAAGTAGATGCTTGTAAAAGTAGGCCTGTCATGGAAAATGTGGCGAGAGGAAAGCTTTACTCCCCCTCTCCTGGCACCAGAAGCTGCGGACATCCCATGAAGCTGATCATAGAATCATAAAATCACAGAATTTATAGTGCTGCAAGAGACCCCAAGAGTCACGTAGTCTTCTGCTCTTACCCAGGAAGGGGGACTGCCTGGGGGGTGGGCTTTCCCAGCAAACTGTCTTCCTCCTCTTCCTCTTCCTCCCCCTCCCCTCCCCACCTGCCCCTCACTCCCTTGTCCCCCAATCCATCACCTGGAAACTGTGCAAAACGGCCACATTCATCTCCACGGCCGCCTTGTCCTTCCAGAGGGAGGAGGTCGTCTGGGTGTCCAGCCCCATCTGCTCAGCCACCTCCTGCAAAGACACATTTCGATTGGGGGGGGGGGGAGCAGGACCTTTATGCTGCCTGCGTGGAAGAAGACGCACCATCCAATCTCACAATGCATATTCTTGCTAGTTAGCAGCCGAAGGGGTTAAGATGATAGAGCTGCATTGCTGGAAAGGCTGGCTCAGACCATAGACATGTAATTGGTAGAGAAGGCTCTGTGTGATGTCACTTCCCCTCCTTTCCTGGGAGGGAAGAAGGGAAGAAGTAGTTCCTGTTCTTTTTCTCTCCTCCTCCTCCTCCTCCTCCTCAACCATCCAAGGGGGCTAATCTCTCTCCACTTTCTGCAGCCTCAGACACATGCCTGAAGCTGTTTTTGCTGCAAAGTCAAGTATTCTACAGTACCGGCATTGCTTTTTACTGCTGGATTAAACTTGTTAGGGAATTTTATAGGGGGGGGCACCAAAACGAGGCTTCATTTGGGAATCAAGATTGGCACTAATGCCCTCAAGGGGACCCCGTCTGATCCTACAACACCACTCTAGTATCGCACCAACACGAACCCCCTCAGGATCAAGCCCTGTGTAATAAAGGCTCCCTTTCCTACCCTTTCTCTGTTGCCTGAGACTCTATGTAACCATATTTCTTGATGAATGAATACCGTGTATCTGTATTTCTAAATGAATCCCCCTTTTGCGACTCTGGCCAAGGGCTCTCAGGGATGCAGGGAACAGCCATAATATATATGTTTTAAACTCAGTCTGTAGCCTGTTTCTTTGATAAATGGGAAAAGTAAAGGGGGAGAGCAGCCCAATGCCTCTTTCCTGTGCTTTCAATTCAGCTGCTTAAGTTGAGATTTAAACTCTGTTTGTAGCCTTATTCCTCCGAAAATTGGGGGGGGGGGCGATGCAAACTATAGGATAACTATAGGATATTGGCAATGCAAACCATAGGATCAGAATTAACTCAATAATACAATTGGCAATTCTCTCCCTACATGCTGAGAGGACTTTCTCCAAAAGCTCTGTATTTGTAGCCACGTTATCTCCGTGTCTCTAGAGGGATAAAATATAGTTAGCATATTCCCTCACCTACCTAATAAAACCTACCAGCCTGCTCAAATATCAGTGGCTCCTGGCAAGGGTGGCCCTGCCCTGCCCTGCCCTCCCCAGTCAGAGACAGCAATGCTTCTGGAACTGCAGGGGAGGAGAATTGGGCTCGGATCCGGCCTGCACGTTTCCTGCTGAGGCATCAGATTGGCTACTGTGAGAACAGGATGCTGAACCAGATGACCGACCCATTGGCCTGCTCCAGCCAGGTCTCCTTATGTTGTTATGAGTGAAACCTCCAGCACCAGAGGCAGTCTATCTAGATTCCTAGGTTCCTATGGGTATTTGGCCCCTGTGAGAACAGCATGCCGGACCAGTTGAATCTTCAGGGGGAGCAGGGGGGAGGAAGGGGGCCAGGGCAGGGGGGGCTTCCCCCTGGCTGACCTCTACCTGCAGGAGGTTGTAGCGCTGAGAGTCACAGAAGTTCCTCATGCCGATCTCACAGCCGA
Organism: Zootoca vivipara; assembly: GCF_963506605.1. NCBI lineage: Eukaryota > Metazoa > Chordata > Lepidosauria > Squamata > Lacertidae > Zootoca > Zootoca vivipara. The sequence goes on along the minus strand of NC_083287.1, from coordinate 59,438,990 downwards.
CATACCAGCCGCTGAAGGGGGCCGCCGGGAACTCCAGGCCCCCGATCTCCAGGAGCATGTTTGCCACCGCAGGGAGGGCGTACCAGCGGAGGCCCAGATCCTTGAACCACTTTAGCCTGAAAGAGGAAGGCAGGTGTCTGAAGGGGGAGCTGCGATTCCTGCCTTGCAGGGGTTGGACTAGATGACCCCTGGGGGGGTGTTTTCCATACAATTCTATGATTCCATGAAAGTCCTTGGCAGCCTTTTGGGACGACCATTGCAAACGGCAAGAGCGCTGACACCACTCCCCCCCTCCACGTCCCCCCTCCCCACACCTAGTGCCACCCCCCCTTTCCTGGCACTCACGTGGGGTGGCAGATGGGGACCTCCAGGACCAGCTCCCCTGGCAGGGGAAAGATTTCGGGGTCCTCGTCAGGCGCCTGCAGCAGCAGGGGGAGGATGTCAAAGCGCCCACGGGGGGGCCGCCAGCCGTACTGAACACAGACCTAAGGGGGGGGGGAGAGACTAGTAGGCAAGAGACCCCCTGAGCCCACCTGTAAACTGGCAGAGAGAGCCCTCCAGGGGGGGGGCAGCTGGAGGAGCAGGAGAGAGAGGCTGCTCCAGGACCCTGTTTTCCTTTTCTTGAAGGTTGGGGGACAGAGCCTCCTTGGGGAGCTGCTCCCCATATCCAGCACCCACTCATAGCCAGAGGGAAGGGCAGGTTGGCTTTTGGAGGGGTGCAGAAAGAAAGCGCCCAGGTGGGCAGGTGGGCAACTTTCTTTGTTGAATAATTCTGTTGGTTTATTGCATAAAATTTATGCACCGCTTGATTGTACAGAAAACACCTCAAAGTGGTTTGCAAAAAAAGATAAAACAATAAAACCGTCACTAAGAAAAATCAGCAATGACCATTTAAGGCAATCAAAGAGTTCAAAGAAAACACACAAGGCAGATTAAAATTCACATCCACTTTCTCAATCACATAATCGTAAAGCTGGAAGGGACCCTGAGGGTCATCTAGCTCAACCCCCTGCAGGGCAAGAATCTCAGCATGTGCTCTCCCATGCAATTTGAAACCATACCGGACCCTGATTAGCTTTGCAAAAGTGCTAGCAATTTTATTGCTACACCACTACACAGATTTGTCTAAACAAAAATGTCTTTAGCAGGTGCCAAAAAGAGTACTGTGAAGGCATCTGCTTGGCGTCAAGAGGCAGGGAGTTCCAAAGTGCATCTTTTGCCAGAATAAAATACTGAGTTCTTACAAATGAGGAACAGGTAACAGTGGCAGTTACAGGCTCTAGATCAGAGCTTTTCAAACTTTTCATGTTGGTGACACACTTTTAAGACATGCATCATTTTGCGACACAGTAATTCAGTTTTCCTAGCAAACCTGAGGTTAAACTAGTCCCTTATAAGAGATATAGACACATATTGTGTGACACAACTACACACTGCAGCCAACACACGAATGTGTCGCGACTGAGTTCGGAAAGCTCTGCTTTAGATATACACATTGCAATGCCTTGGACTCGGCCTGCTTGCAAAGGGGCAACTGGTGCAGATCTCTCTCGGAGCAGCAAAGGGGTGATGTGGCACCGAGGCCTCTCTCCCGTCAGCAATCGCGCTGCAGCATCCTGCACTGACTGCAGCCTCCAGATCAGGTAATATATATTCTTGTGAAACAAACAAATGAATATTGCGAATGGAGGCTCCAATGGTAGGAGCCATTCACCTCCGTGAAATCCACGTTGGCTGGGTCTCCCAGGGTGGTGCCGTCTGGCTGCGCGTAGCCTGCATAGCGAATCAGCTGCTGGTTCCAGACGCGGAAGTCGCCCCGGCCGGCTATCCGGTTCGGGAAGATGGTGATGGCTGAGCTGCAGGAGAAAAGCAGAGGGCTCAGCTCAAACCGGCAGCATGAGCTGTGCCACCGCCACCCTGCCAGGGAGGGGGAACTGCAGCAGCCCCTCTGGGCACCTGGCAGCGCGGAGGGAAGCAAAAGGGGCCCCTCACCGGAGGTTTCCACGGTTGGTGGCATAGTTGATGTGGGTGCAGAGGGAGGTGAACATCTCCTGGGCGCTGGCACAATCTCGGGCGTCAAACACCTGGAGGGGAAGAGAATAAGCAAGGGGAAAGGGTCGGGTGACAGGTGGGTGGGCGGCAAAGGCTGGCTGCTGGGGGGGGGGTGAGGGTCACAATCTCACCTCCTCCTGCCAAGATGCCGGGACCAAAGGCCCAAACATCTGCATGGGGCCGAGAGAGCAGCACATCTGGACTCCCCAAGCACCCAAAATGGCCAGGGCTGGGGGGGGGCAGAGGGGTGAAGGCTATGCAAGAGAAGCACCCCCCCCCCCAGGGAAGGGCCATCCTAGCTCAGGGATCCCTGCTGCTTCCCCCCCACACACACCTGCAACTTGTTCCACTGGATCCGGCCCAGGCAGCGGGAGGCATTGCGCCAGGCGTGCTTGGCCCCAAAGATCAGCTCTGCCTGCAGCAGCTGGTAGGTGCCTGTCTCTGCAATCTGCTGCTCCACCTCCTGGAGGCGCTGTAGGTGGGCCTGGGACTCCGAGCTGGGGAGAAATGGGGTGGAGGGAGGGGCTCAGGTGCAGCAGGGGGTGCAGGCAGGGCAGCTGCAGGGGCTCCATCTGCCTCCCCACCTGCCCCACAGCCTGCTCTTCTCAAGGCCCCCCAACTCAGGCGAGAAGCCACAGCCACCTTCTGCAGTCTCCATATCAGAATCCCTCTACCCCCTCGAGATCATCCTGCCCCACATACACCCCCCCAAACCACTTCGAGGGGTGGAACTGGCGCCACTACCAGGAACTCGCGATGCCCGTTCCACATCTGTAAGAACACCATCTTCTATTGCAGCGTCACCGATACCCTTTGGAACTCCCTGCCTCAGGCCAACGCCTTCAATGCACAAATCTACAGTGCCAGCGCACTTGGAGTACTGGGTCTGGTTCTGGTCACCTCATCTCAAAAAGGTTATTGGAGGGTTGGAAAAGGTTCAGAAAAGGGCCACCCAAATGATCGAGGGGGTGGAGCAATGGATCCCTCCTGGGTTTCAGGCAGGGAGTCTCTCTCAGCCCTGCCTGGAGACGCGGCCAGCAGGGGGTTGAACCCGGGTCCTTCTGCATGCAAGGCAGGGGCTCTGCCATGGTGCTAGAGCCGCCCTAAGAACACCCAGAGAGCATCCTGGATCAGGCCAAAGCGGGCCTCTTACGGGCACAGGGGGTGTCTCCAACCAACACATCAGGAGCATTACAGGGACTTGAAGAAATGTGTGTGTGTGTGTGTGTGCGCGCGCGCATGCGCATTACCTGAAAAACAGAAATTCACCAAAATAGCCAAACAAATGGCTTTCTTTAGTTCCAAAGGTGATGAAGAGATTGCACAGGGAAGAAGACCTGGGGAACAGCCGATTGGGCAATATCCCTGCTACAAAGAGCCAGACAGAAGCCCATGCAGGGACCTCCAGCCCAGGCAGGACTTCACCAGGTGCAGCAGGAATAGATGGGGCAACTGAACCCAGAGAACAAAGGGAATGGAAGGGGAAAGGTGGAGTTATAATCACTGCCTTGAGGGACAGGAGACACGTCTGGGACACAGATTTCGGCCTGTCCCCAAACCTCCTTTCCTGACATTTCTATGATGCTTCTTGACATGTATTATGGGAATAATAGAATCATAGAATCATAGAGTTGGAAGAGACCACAAGGGCCATCCAGTCCAACCCCCTGCCAAGCAGGAAACACCATCAAAGCATTCTTAACATATGCCTGTCTAGCCTCTGCTTAAAGACCGCCAAAGAAGGACACTAAACCACACTCCTTGGTAGCAAATTCCACTGCCGAACAGCTCTTACTGTCAGGAAGTTCTTCCTAATGTTTAGGTGGAATCTTCTTTCTTGTAGTTTGAAGATTCCACCTAAACATTAGGAAGAACTTCCTGACAGTAAGAGCTGTTCGGCAGTGGAATTTGCTACCAAGGAAACTCTGGAAACTTTTGAAAGTGGGTGTAAGCGTCTGTTTTGGGTTCTTCTTCTTTGCCTGCTTGGGAGCTAGAAGCTTGTTGCAACAATAAACCATCAGGCTTAATTGTTGCTGTTTGGCTTCACTAACTTGGTGGCCGTCTCTTGCTTGAACCAGACTGATTTGAACCCACAGGACCAAATCCTGACCAAGTTGGAAAACCCTTAGGGAACCCCGAGTTCTATTTCCCCTTAACATAGCCCATCTAGTGCAGCATCCTCTTTGCACACCCAGGAAGCTCGCAACCAGGATCCGAGCACAAGAGCTCTCTCCCCTCCTGCACTTTCCAGCGGCTGGTACCCAGAAGCATCGCTGTCGGTGACCCCAAGAACTGAACAAGATTGTCAAGGAGCTACCCCCACACATCCAAGAACAGATCCTCACAAACACACCAGCGGAACCTCGACCAGGAACTTTCTATCTTCTACCTAAAATACACAAACCAGGAAATCCAGGACGCCCCATCATCTCAGGTATTGGCACCATTACAGTGGGTGTTTCCGGCTATATGGACTCTGTTCTGAAACCATATGCTATCAGTGCTCCCAGCTACGTACGTGACACCACAGATTTTATGAGGAAAATACAATCTTTGAATAATCTTAAAAATACTATACTAGCCCCTATGGATGTGGAATCTCTATACACCAACATCCCACACAATGATGGTTTACAAGCCATAAGGAACACCATTTCAGATAAAACCACAGCGGACTTTGCTACCAAACTCTGCCACTTTGTCCTTACCCACAACCACTTCAAATTTGGTGATGACCTGTTCCTCCAGATCAGCGGCACAGCCATGGGCACCCGCATGGCCCCACAGTATGCCAACATCTTCATGGCAGATTTAGAACAACGTTTCCTAAACTCCTACCCACTCAAACCTCTCTTGTACCTACGATACATTGATGATATTTTTATTATCTGGACACATGGTCAACAGACCCTGGAAACCTTCCACCAGACATTCAATGACTTTCACCCCACCATCAACCTAACAATGAACCAATCTATGCAAGAAATACATTTTTGGACACTACTATAAAAATACAGGATGGACATATAGACACCACCTTATACCGAAAACCAACTGACCGACAAACATATCTACATGCTTCTAGCTACCATCCCAAACATACCAAACAATCCATCGTATACAGCCAGGCCCTACGTTACAACCGCATCTGTTCCAACTCTACAGACAGAGAATCTCACCTAAGAGATCTACAGCAAACCTTTTTAGAACTAAAATATCCACCTGATGAAGTTAAACAACAGATCAACAGAGCCAGACTGATACCTAGGGAGAACCTGCTGCAAGACAGACCCAAAAAAGAAAATAACAGAACACCACTAGTCATCACATACAGCTCCCAAGTTAAAACAGTACAACGCATCATCAGAGATCTACAGCCTCTCCTGGACAATGACAGCTCCCTTTCTCAAGCTCTGGGAGGAAGACCTTTCATTGCCTACAGACAGCCACCCAATCTTAAACAACTCCTCACCCACAATAATACAACCACCAGACTTAACATGGACACTGGTACCAGAGCCTGCAATAAACCCAGATGCCAACTTTGCTGCCACATACACCCGGACAACATCATTACTGGCCCCAACAACATCCAACATACCATCTCAGGACTATTTAATTGCTCGTCTTCTAACATTGTGTATGCCATCAAATGCCAACAGTGCCCTTCAGCTCTCTATATTGGACAAACAGGCCAAACCCTACGCCAAAGGATAAATGGACATAAATCTGACATCAGGAACCAGAAGACAGAGAAACCAGTAGGAGAACACTTCAATCTCCCAGGACATTCTATATAAGATCTCAAAGCAGCTGTTTTATTACAGAGAAATTTCAGGAACAAACTGGAAAGAGAAGTTGCTGAATTGGAACTCATTACCAAGCTTAAAACCATGGAGACACCTGGGATGAACAAAGACATAGGATTCTTATCTCATTATACATGATCAAGCTTTCCTTAGCACCTCAGCCCTTGCTCCCCCCCAAGACCAATTGCAATCATTAACAGTCGTTAACAGCCATCAACAGGTTTACCACTCCTATCAGCCCATCACCCATTCCCATCACCCCCACCCTCTGAATATACACAAGGGTCTGGTGGATTCTGTTTCAGTGTATCTGAAGAAGTGTGCATGCACACGAAAGCTCATACCAAAATAAAAACTTAGTTGGTCTTTAAGGTGCTACTGAAGGAATTTTTTAATTTTGTTTCGACTCAGACCAACACGGCTACCTACCTGTAACTGTGACCCCAGAGGCAGGGGAGAGCCATCATGGCGCCTCCCCATGGGGGGCTATTTATGACCTCCAGGATCAGCCCCACCTGGAAAGGCAAATTGCTGGGGGACCCAAAGGGGGATGTGGTGCTCTTGACCTGCTTCCAGATGAAGAACAATCTAGGCTGACCCCCCCCCCAATATTAGCCACCAGGCTCTCCTGACGCTCATTTTCTTCCATCCTCCAAAAGCTGGATTTCTTTTTGAGGGTGGAAATTCCCAAGCAGCCGAACCAGGCAGACAAGGTCAAAGCGGGGTGGGTGTGGGTGGGGTGGGGACAGATTCTGCTGCCGGACAAACGGGAACAGGGTTTGCTCTGCTGCAAAAGACAAGCGCACAGCTTTCCATTCTGCAGGCAAGATAAAAGTTTTAGGAGTCATCTGAATGTTTTTGCAAGGGGGGGGGCAGCAAGCTAGAGAAAAGTCTGCTCCTGATATCAGAGGCTTCTGGGGGGGGGGGGGGGACAGGAAGAAACAGCTCAGAGGAAAAGCCACCAGATAACATCCACCCAGAGAACAAAGGAGTGAAGGCAAAGAGCAGCTCCCTGGGGCCCAGAAGGGGTGCCCCCCTCCCAGGCGTCACAAAGGGGACTACTCAGGAGTAAGGGGAGGAGAGCTGCTGGGTGGAGGAAGCCTTCTTAGGAGATGGAGAGAGCGCGGCAGGGATTTCCCCCCCCCCCAAGTAATCCAAGGGGTGCCAACCCAATCCTGGGACGCAGCACTTCGTCCAGGCTCAGGGAATATTGACTCACACCTCTTTCATCATGGAGAAGCTGTCATGCACAGTTGTTATCTTAGGACGGGTGGAAATCTCTGTGGCTAAACTGTGGCATTTGGAAGCAGGTGGGAGGGGAAGAGTGTGGGGCACAGGTATTGGGGAACTCCATGTTCCCACAGATCAGCCTTCCTGAGAGTTGGGGGAGGGAGGTGTTTGGTACTTTTTATTTATTTTACCCAAGAACCACATGGCAGAGGAGGTGGACTCTGCAAGGGAATCTGAGTTGCTTCCACATCACGTCCCTTAGATTGCTTCCCCACAATTGGCTGTAAGTGGAATCACAACCATGGTGCCATATTGCACTTGATATAATGCTCTGCTATCCGGCGGCACCCTGCCCCATGGCCAACACCCTTCTACACGCAGGACTAAGTCCTGCTCAGCAAAAGTCTCCTGCAATGTTCGTTAAAAGCTTCCACCTTGCAAACTCTGCCCCTTTTACCGTGCTAAACGAGAAGAAAATGAAAGCTGCAAACAGGAATCTACTAACTAAAAAACCAAATCTCCTTTGTGGTTGAAAAAACAGGAAGCTACTAACTAATGGGGCACGAGTCCTGAAAAGCCTTAACCGCACCCTGCAAGCTCCAAACAAGGCAATGGTGCAATTGCATTTCACAGGAACGTACAAAACTCACCCCAAATCGGGTCCGAAGTAGGAAAAAGGATAACAGAACACAGAAATGCCAGGCTTGGAGAACAATGTCTGGATTCTCTAAGTCAGTGGTTCCCAACAGGTGGTCTGGGGACCCCCAGGGGTCCGAGAGCTATGCCAGAGGGGTCCTCAAGATGCTATTAGATGCCAAGCCTCTGGCCCGCCGGAACCGGCGGAACTGCCGCCGCCGATGCGCGGGCGCCAAGCGAGCCCGGTGGATCAACCGGGGAGCCGCTGAAGGCCCCCCGGCGACCGCCCCGGACCGAGGCTGAGTGCGCCCGTCCGGAGACTCGGCGGAACCCCTGGGCCTAGAGGCCCGAAACCGCCTTCCAGGCCGCGGACCCCGCGGCGACCGCGTGGGTGTCGGAAACGTCTGGCGGAGCAAGCGAGGAGCAGCTGAGGCTCCCCGCAGGCCCGTCGGGCCGAAGCCGAGGGCGCCTGGCCGACGGCCGAGCGGAGCTCCGTAGCCCGAGACCTCCCACCGCGCAACGATCCTGGGGGGCCTGCCTCGCGACTGCAGTCGCCATCACCCCTAGCTGCCCAAGAGGGGGGAGGAGCCCCCCCCCAAGCGAAGGCCCCCGATCCCGCAGCTCCTGCGCGCCACACGGGGAGCCTCGTGGGGACCCAAAGAACAAAGGCTGCACCGAACCTGCTGGCGCTGGCGCTGCTACCGCCGCAAATACAGCCACCCCCAGAGGAGAAGAAAAGAAGAGGGGACGACAGGGAAGAGAGGGCCCCACCACCACCCTCAACCCAGGTGAAAGGGTAGAAACCTCCCCCCCTCCAAAGGGAACCCCCCCGACCCCCAGACGGCCATCACACCGCCGTCACCACAGCCACCACCACACCAACGCGCCCCCCCAAAGAAGGATAAAGAAAAGAGGAAAACAACTGAAAAATAAATAAAACCACTTTTTAATTTTAGGATTAGGAATTAATGGGGGTCCTTGTCACAATAGCGGCTCGATGAGGGGTCCTCGAGAAATTTTTGTTGGGAACCCCTGCTCTAAGTGGCCAGCGGATTGCCATTCCAGGCAAGGTGGCTCGGGGGGAGGCAAGGGCCCCCCAGGAGAAGGCTAGAATGTGGGCCAGGCCCCACATTGACTGAAGGGAACCTCAAGAGCCTGGTCTGGGCACAGCTTGGCCATGGCCCCCACTGCCCCCACCCACCCGAGATGCGACTGAGCAAGGCTCATCAACAGACTCACCGTTTCATGGAGTGGTAGTAGAGGTTAATGAAGTCCTGCGCCAGGGGCAGGAGCTCTTCCGCGGGGCGCGGGCCCTCCAGAGCAGCACACATCTGCTTGGGGAACATGACGGAGCCCAGGCAGCGCCTCTCATTGCATGGCACATTCTGCGGAGGAAGAGGGAGGAGGACAACACTGCAAAGGCTCTTCACTCCCCGTCCCAGCTGAAACATCCACCTCTTGACCAACCTCTCCCCTCCCCACTGACACAGAGGACTGGTTGGCCCCTGAAGCTAGGCAGGGGAACCCATGGACCCCCAGATGTGGGGGGGCTGGGATTATATGGGGCCTGGGAGTTCCAGAACATCTGGTCACCTTCAGTACCAAAAGGACACGGAAGAGTTGGAAACAATTGGGGAAAAAGCAGCCCAGACGGTCCAGGACAGGGGTCAGCAAACCTTTTCAGCAGACGGCCACTGTCCACTGTCCCTCAGACCTTGTGGGGGCCAGACTATATTTTGAAAAGAAAAAGGAACAAATTCCTATGCCCCACAAATAACCCAGAGATGCATTTTAAATTAAAGGACCCATTCTACTCATGTAAAAACCCGCTGATTCCTGGACTGTCTGTGGGCCGGATTGAGAAGGCGATTGGGCCGGATCCGGCCCCCGGGCCTTAGTTTGCCTACCCATGGTCCAGGGGATGGAGTGATTCCCGTAGGAAGAAAGGCAGCAGCGCTTGGGACTTTTCAGTTTGGAGAAAAGGAGAGGAAGAAGTTGGTCAAATTCTGCCTGGCATAGAGAAAGGGGGACAAAAAGAGCTTTCTTCCCTCTCTCATCAGACTAGGCCAGGCATCCCCAAACTGCGGCCCTCCAGATGTTTTGGCCTACAACTCCCATGATCCCTAGCTAACAGGACCAGTGGTCAGGGATGATGGGAATTGTAGTCCCAAAACATCTGGAGGGCCAAAGTTTGGGGATGCCTGGACTAGAATTTGTGGTCCTGAGGCAGTGCCAAGTTAAACTATGGAACTCACTTGCCCAGGAGGCAGGAATGGTTGCCAACTTGGATGGCTTTAAAAGAGGATTAGAGAAATGCGGGGGGGGGGGCTACCAATGGCAAGGAGCCCCCCTGGCTCGGCTCTGCCGGAGGGGCCCCACTTCTGCTTCCCTGGTGCTGGGAACCCCAGGAGGGGAGAGAGCTGCTCTGGGGCTTGGATCCCACATGTGGGCTTCCCTCTGGGCATCTGGTTCACCTATGTGAAAGGGAAGCTGGGCTAGGCCTGATCCGGCAGGCTCTCCTCCTGTTCTTATGCAGGGCTGCCCCCCCCCACAAAACAAGGTGAAGGGGCAGGATCCTTGGGGGCAGCTGATCTGGCCTGGATGGACTGCATCACCCACTGTGGCTCCCCTCCTTCCCTGGTGAGGGTGGGGGAAGGCTTTTTTCCCCCCCGCCTCAGTTGCCAAGATTTTCTTCGGCGTAGATTTGGAAGAGGGTGGAAAACACACAGAAGGTGGCAACTTGTTGACTCACTTCCGAGGGATTCTGGCTGGGGGGGGGGGTTGCCACAGGGCCAGAGAGGTGAGCAGCATCAGCTACCCATGGCAGACTTCTGCCGGCTGGCTGGCTGGCTGGCTGAGGAACCCAAGGGAGGGGAGCCCCCCCTCACCCCCCCTGCTCCACCTCAGAGGCCTCACCTGCAAGGTCTGGGCATTGAGAGTGTCATACAGGATGGAGCCCGTCTGCCAGTTCTTCAGCCGGGTGTACTTGGGGGGTTCGGTGGGGTGGTCAGCTGGGTGGACAACTGGGCAGCTGGAACCAGAGAATCACAGAACTGTAGAGCTGGGAGGGACCTCCAAGGGTCATCCAGCCCAACCCCCTGCAAGGCGGGAACCACAACTAAAGCATTCCTGGCAGGTCAACTCTGAAAGCGGGGGAAGATATGAGACCCCCCCCCCCAATCTGCAAGCCAACCCTGAGATGATGCCCCCAAACCCAGGTCCCCAAGTGTGAAGTGAGAGTCAGAGAGGGACCCCAATGCTGGGACAGGGGAAGGCAAGGCAGTTCGATCTGGGGGTGCGGAGACCGGTTGACTTGGGGGCCCAGAGACTTGGGGGCAGGGGAAAGGAGCTGGGGAAATCGCAAAGGACACCTAGTCCAGCCCCCCCCCCCCGAGGGAAAGCTGCTCATCCCCACAGGGAGACAGGATGCCTGTCGCTCAGCCCAGCCGATTCCCACAAGGCTGGGGTGAGGATTCGATGGGACAAGTCCTCCCTTGGAGGAAGAGCAGATCCAAAGGGAGGCCCAAAGAGCAGGCCAGTGCGCTTTTTAAAAAGGGGATCTAGGAACAGGGGAGGGCGCCTGTCAGGGATTCCCCAGCTGCAATTTTTGCATTGCAGGACGGGCAGACTGGATGACCCCTTGGGGTCCCTTCCGACACGACAGGTCTCAGAGTTGAACAAGTGATCAAGCCAAGCTGCCAAGGGTCAAGAGGCAGCCCTGGGAATGCCTGGCATGGGAGGAAAGCCCACCTTGGAAGTCCCCCCCCGGTGTTCTATGGGAAAGCATCTGCCATGACGCCAGCGGAGGAACTCAAGACCCCTCCTCTCTCTCGAAGTCCATTGAATCATAGAATTGTATGTTTGGAAGGGAACCCAAGGGTCAACTAGTCCTGCCCCCTGCAATGCAGGATTCCCAGACAGATCGATGGCCAGCCAACCTCCAATGAGGAAGAGCCAAGCAGCTTTCAAGGGAGTCCTTGTCGCTCTCAGAAAACCCCAACCCTCAGAAAATCCTTCCTAATTGTCCGGTAACACTAAGGTTGACTCAGAATTTCCTTCCTTGCCGTTTCAATCCATCCGTTCGGATCCTCCCTTCTGGAGCAGGAGAAAGAAAGAAAGCTTGCCGCGTCTTCTGCATGGGAGCCCTTCACATATTTGAAGACCGAGAGGCGATAGGAGAGCCGTCTTCAAATATCTCAAGGGCTGTGACATGGAAGAATCATAGAATAATAGAATCGTAGAGTTGGAAGAGACCACAAGGGCCATCCAGTCCAACCCCCTGCCAAGCAGGAAACACCATCAAAGCATTCTTGACATATGGCTGTCAAGCCTCTGCTTAAAGACCTCCAAAGAAGGAGACTCCACCACACTCCTTGGCAGCAAATTCCACTGCCGAACAGCTCTTACTGTCAGGAAGTTCTTCCTAATGTTTAGGTGGAATCTTCTTTCTTGTAGTTTGAATCCATTGCTCCGTGTCCGCTTCTCTGGAGCAGCAGAAAACAACCTTTCTCCCTCCTCTATATGACATTCTTTTATATATTTGAACATGGCTATCATATCACCCCTTAACTTAAAGCTTAAAGGGAGCAAGCTTGCCCTCTGCTCTTCTGGAGAGAAGGACCCAAACCCATGGCTTCAAGTGACAAGAAAAGAGATTCCGACTAAACATCAGGAAGACCGTTCTGACAGTAAAAAGGCGGTGGGGCTTTTGAGCACAAGTTCATAGAATCAGAGAAGGGACCCCGAAGGCCATCCAGTCCAACCCCCTGCAATGCAGGAATCTCAGCTAAAGCACCCATGACAGGTGGTCATCCAACCTCTGTTTAAAAACCTCCAAGGAAGGAGAGTCCGCCACCTTCGGAGGGAGTCTGTCCTGCTGTCAAATAGCTCTGGATATTGGGTGGCTTTTGTTGAAATCCCTGCATCGCAGGGGGTTGGATTAGATGACTCTCAGGGTCCCTTCCCAACTCAGCCATTTTATGGTCCTATGATTCTATGTCATCGCTCTATCTTCTCTTCGGCCGGATAAACAAACCCAACTCCCTCACCCGTTCCTTGGCTCTGCAACCCCCTGCCAATCTTCTCCTGTCCAAGCTGGATGCCCCCAACTTCCTCAACCCCCAACAGCCCTTCTGGATTCCCCGAAGGTCCTCTCCTCTCCCACCCACAAACGTGGCTCCCAAAGCCCCCCCCCAAGCCAACCAGCCCCCTGGGCTCTAGGCTGAGGGCCCTTCTGCTGTCACCTGCACTTTTTGGTGGGGGCGCTTTCTTCCGCGACGGACGCCCGATGCCTGGAGCAGAGGTCAAGACTCCAGAAGTGGGTCTGGGAGGGGGACAGGGCCCCCGGCAGGTTCCCCATGGCACTGCGCACCAAGTCCTGGCAGAGAGTGGCTCTCTCTGGAGCAATGTGTCGCCGGTGCCAGAAACTCCCTTTTCCTCCTGCCTGCTGAGAAAGGGAACAGCGGGGGTGGGGGGTGGGGTGGGGTGGGGGGTGGGGAGAAGCAGGATTATGGCCTCGCCTTCCCCATCCGCTCAGACAGACGAAGCTGGGACAAGGGGCGGTGGGGTCCTGGGGGGTCGGCTGGGGAGCTGGGCTCCCTCCAAAAGTGGAGAGAGGATGACACACATTTAGCACCCCCCTCCCCAAATAGCAAAGAGCCGGATGCGAGGCCAGTTGGGAAGGACAGGAGGGAGGCAGAAGAAAACAGGTGGCAGGCTGGGGAAGGGGAGCAGAGGGGGTCTCATCCTCTCAGCCCCCCACCCCCACCCCAAACTGGAGCTCAGAATGGCCACCTCTCAGGGACTCTTGAGATGCAATTTTTGGTAAAAATGCAGATGAAGGCCTTCTCCGGATTTCACCCCAAAATGTGACTGCTTTGTGGTAAGGCTGCCCTGAAGAGGGGCTATGTGTTGGGCTAGATGACCTTTGGGTTACCTACAACTCTCTGATCCGAACACAGCTCCCAGGGCCATTCAGGAATAAAGGCAGGTTGTGACCTGAAAAAGGAACCCCTAGGGGAAATCTGAGCCCCATCCTGGCATGCCAAGGGCCAGGTCCTCTCCTCTTCCTCCTGAAGCCCAGAGAAGCATCCAGGGGGGCGCCAGGCAGCCTCTGCCCATGCATTGACCAGGCGAGCGCCTGCTTCAGAGGAACTTTGCCCAGTGCAGGCCTCTGGACCTCATCAAGGAGGAACCGTAGGATTGTCGGGTTGGAAGGGACCCCCAAGGGTCATCCAGTCCAACCCCTGCAAGTCCTGAGGCTCACACCCTCTTCCATCCAGGGCAACCTCACCACAGGACCATCACTTTCCTCTGCATTCTTACTGAAAAGGTTCAGAAAGAGGGAATCCTGAATGATCAAGAGCAAGGCAGATGGATTGTGGTGATCCAAGGGCTGGGGGGGGGCACATCCTGCAGCCTCTGAGTCAGCACCCAATTCCTGGACCAGCACCTCTGAGAAGGAAGGGGGCTTCCAGGAAGAGAGTGGTCACTGCTTCCTGCGGGAGGGAGTTCCGCAGTTCTAACTATGGGCCACCCATAGAGGAAGGTCTTGCTTTGGTCTGTCCTGAGTCATCCGACCTTCAGCTTCCGGGGATGTTCACAAGCTCTGCCTTTAGGAGACGGGGAGAAAAACGTCTCTCTGCCCACTTTCTCCATGCCAGGCATGATGTTTCACCCTTCCATCATGCCGCCCTGGATAACTCGCTTCATTTTCTCTAGCTGCGATCCCTGCATTGCAGGGGTTGGGCTAGATGTCCACTTCGGTCCCTTCCAACTCCACTGTTCTAGGATTTTAAAAAAAAGCCCCCGATGTGTGGGAGGTGGGCAGGAGATGGTGGGTGTGGATGTCCAAGAGAAAGATGGTTGCCTCAAGCAACCATCAGAGCTCGGGGCCAGAGTGTGGTGCTTGCAGGATCCTAGGGGTGTGTGGGGTGTCTGCATCTTGGAAGCCCCCTCCCCAGCCCCGTTGACCTTGGCCTGGCCAAATGAAGCCGCCTGTTGTTCTCACAGAGTGTTGGAGACAGGAAGCCACACCTTTGCTTTCTGCTTCCATTTCCTTCCTCAGCCTTGGGAGGAACCACATAGGGAGCGCTGGAGGCAACACGCAGGGAAGGAAGGAGGGAGGGAGGGAGGGAGGGGAACCCCCCCCCAGGCATTGAAATGGGGGAGGAGCTCACTGGATGAGGAAGGCAGAGCTGCTTGGAAGTGCCATGGGGGTGCCATCATACCCCTTCCCCTGGCACTGCCCCTGGGCAGCCAAATCTGGGGGGCAAAGGAAGGGGGGTCATCTCTCTCCAGTTACGAGTGTCCCCACATCCCATCTTGCCCCCCTGATGGACCACCTGCCTGGGGCTTCCTCAACCCCTCTCAATGAAAACAGGGAGCAGAGCCTGTTTTCCTGTTGTGCCTACCAACCGCGGCTGGCAAGGGGCTGGATTTCTGCCAATGATGGGAGCCACTCAGCCCGCTTGGCAGGCAGAACACCCACTTTCTGGCTACTTCCCCCTAAAAAAATCTGGGCTTAAGGGTCCCCTCCCCCTGGAGGCTCCCTAGAGCACCAGCCTGAGCCAGCCTTGGACGAGATAGAAGACTTGCAATATCTAGACAGTCCCTGAACTGGTACAGAGGTGGCATCCGAGATTTTATTATTATTATTAAGTGGGATTTAGTGAATTGCATGCAAACATTTTTGCCTGCGTATCTTCATTATTTCTGCAATCCCGAAAGTGGCCAGTTGCTATTTCGTGAAGGGGTGGGGCCTCAAAAGGAGACCAAAGGACTGGCCACACCCCTGGCATGCAGCCCGATGCAAATCGAATGACCCTGCAGATTGATGGAGGCAGAAGCTTGGACTGGCACTGGGCCCAGCGCACACCCAGATAAGGCCCAGAGAGGAAGCCCCCTCCCCAGGCCCCTTGCTGGGCTTCCAAGGCCGGGATTCTGATCCGTCTCCACAGGGCATGACCCCAAAGGCACACGGATCCTGGCCTTCGTTGCAAGATAGCCCTGTTAGAGCATTGCTTCTCAAACCAGCTCCACACCAACTGGAGTCCCCAATTTATTTTAAATATTTCTTTACTTATTAAATTTCCATACTGCCCTTCATCTGAGGATCACAGGGTGGTTTACAAAATAAAAACACAAAAAATAGATGATGTTTTACCAAACCAAAACCAGGCAGAGGGCCTTCTCGGTGGTGGCGTCCACCCTGTGGAATGCCCTCCCATCAGATGCCAAGGAAATCAACAACTGTATCTGACTTTTAGAAGACACCTGAAGGCAACTCTGTATCAGGGAATTTTTAATGTTTGATGTTTAATCGCGTTTTTAATATTCTGTTGGGAGTCGCTCAGAGTGGCTGGGGAAACCCAGACAGATGGGCGGGATATAGAATCATAGAGTTGGAAGAGACCCCAAGGGCCATCCAGTCCAACCCCCTGCCAAGCAGGAAACACCATCAAAGCATTCCTGACAGATGGCTGTCAAGCCTCTGCTTAAAGACCTCCAAAGAAGGAGACTCCACCACACTCCTTGGCAGCAAATTCCACTGCCGAACAGCTCTTACTGTCAGGAAGTTCTTCCTAATGTTTAGGTGGAATTTTCTTTCTTGTAGTTTGAATCCGTTGCTCCGTGTCCGCTTCTCTGGAGCAGCAGAAAACAACCTTTCTCCCTCCTCTATACGACATCCTTTTATATATTTGAACATGGTTATCATATCACCCCTTAACCTTCTCTTCTCCAGGCTAAACATACCCAGCTCCCTAAGCCGTTCCTCATAAGGCATCATTTCCAGGCCTTTGACCATTTTGATTGCCCTCTTCTGGACACGTTCCAGCTTATCAGTATCCTTCTTGAACTGTGGTGCCCAGAACTGGACACAGTACTCCAGGTGAGGTCTGACCAGAGCAGAATACAGTGGTACTATTACTTCCCTTGATCTAGATGCTATACTCCTATTGATGCAGCCCAGAATTGCATTGGCTTTTTTAGCTGCTGCATCACACTGCTGACTCATGTCAAGTTTGTGGTCTACCAGGACTCCTAGATCCTTTTCACATGTACTGCTCTCAAGCCAGGTGTCTCCCATCCTGTATTTGTGCCTTTCATTTTTTTTGCCCAAGTGTAGTACTTTACATTTCTCCTTGTTAAAATTCATCTTGTTTGCTTTGGCCCAGTTGTCTAATCTGTTAAGGTCATTCTGAAGTGTGATCCTGTCCTCTGGGGTGTTAGCCACCCCTCCCAATTTGGTGTCATCTGCAAACTTGCTCAGGATGCCCTCAAGCCCATCATCCAAGTCATTGATAAAGATGTTGAACAAGACTGGGCCCAAGACAGAACCCTGTGGCACCCCACTAGTCACTACTCCCCAGGATGAGGAGGAGCCATTGATATAAATATTTTTTTTTAAAATATCATCATCATCACAGTTTTAAAGCTTGTAGATTGTACAATTAGCCAAAGGCCTGGGAGAAGAGGAATATTTCTGCCTCGTGCCTAAGGATATGTAGGGAAGGAGCCAGGAGCAGTGTTAGAAACTGAGAAAAAGAAAAGAAAAGAAGAAACTGAGATAGGAAAGCTTGGAGCTAAATGGCACCTTAAAGCGAGGTTACTGGAACAACAGGAGAATGTCTAGGCATGCCTTTTTTATAACAAGAAGACTTCTTCAGAGAGTAGCTGGAAGTGGGCAGGCAGAAAAAGGTCCTTCTTTCCTTCCACTCTGCAGTTTTAATCTGAAATCTTAGGCACAGTATTTGCACCCAGAGCTCAGAAACCGCTAGTGCTAGTGAAATTTCCTCTCATAAAATGCAACTAGAACAGTGGGAGTTTCGAACCCTGGCCAGGCGAGCCTCCCTGGGGAGAGCGTCCCACAAACAGGGAGCCACTGCAGAAAAGGCTCCTTCTTGTGCTGCCACACTCGCAGTCACAAAGGGCAGTTCATCTGGGGAAAGGCGGCCCTTGGGGTCCTGAACCATTAAAGGCTTTCTAGGTCAAAACCAGCACTTTGAATTGGGCCCGGAAACTAATCGGTAGCCAGAGCAATTGGACCAGGATCGGTGTGAGATGCTCAAACCGTCTTGCTCCGCTGAATTCTGCACTAGCTGAAGTTTCTGAACCGTCTTCAGAGGCAGCCCTACGTAGAATGCATTGCAGTAATCTAAGCTTGAGGTTACCAGAGCATAGACAACAGTAGTTAGGCTATCCTTCTCCAGATAGGGACGTAGCTGGGCCACCAGCCAAAGATGATGGAAGGCACTCTGGGCCACGAGGCAGCCTGAGCCTCAAGCGACAGCAAAGGATCCAGGAGGACCCCCAAGCGACGAACCTGCTCCCAGCCATCCATTCTGGGGAACCATCTCCTGGTTCAGAGGGGCAAGCAGTGTCTGGGTGAGAGCCAAGCAGGGGGCACTGGAGGGGTAGAGGAGTAGCAGACTCCCTGGATCAAGTTCACAGAATCAGAGAACTGTAGAGTTGGAAGAGACAGCAAGGGTCACCTAGTCCAACCCCCTGCAATGCAGGCATCTTTGGCTCAATGTGGGGCTCAAACCCAGGATCCTGAGATGAAGAGTCTCGTGCTCCAGTGGCTGAGCTATCCCTCAGTTCATCCATTTAGTTGAAGTAAATAAATACAGGTAACTAGCAATGGGCACACATTTAACTCATGCGCATTCAGCTTTACATGCTTGGCAAAATCATCATCATCATCATCAAAACATTAAAAGGGGGTCAGGCGTTTTTGGGGAAAGGCTTTGGCAATCCCACCCACTACTGAACCCAATGAGCTTTGACTTCATGATTTTGGCTTTATGTGCCGTCCCTTGAACAGAACCCCAGAGTAAGTGGAGAGCTGCTGGGAGGGCCTTTCAGTTAGATTTTGAATAAATGTGCAATTGATTATTGGTGCTTTGAATTTTATTGTGTTATTAACTTCCTTAGTGGGTCATGCAAGCGGCTGTTCTGAATAATGCTTTTTATGAGGTAGAGAAGGGGGCACTGGGATTAGGGGACCAAGGCGGCGGTGAGGGGTATCAAATAAATCAATAAAAATACTTAACTGAGGTTCTGCCCCACCCCCAACATGAAGCCAGGCTATGCCTATGGGGCAGGACCCACAAGAACATTTGAGACCGACTGATTTAAAGGACAGGTTCCTAAAAGAAGGAGAAGTCATTCAACTCGGCCACCAGCCTTAGCAGTCACGTTATATATTGAAATACAGGATCTTTTCTTTGAATTATGTGAAGGTTGGATCAGTGCTAAAATTGAGGCCAGCAATCTCAGATGCAGTTTAATTCATGGCCTAGTAATTAAAAGACGCCTGCTTCTTGGGAGAAAAGCAATGGCAAACCTAGACAGCTTCTTAAAAAGCAGAGACATCACCTTGCCTACAAAGGTCCGTATAGTTAAAGCTATGGTTTTCCCAGTAGTGATGTATGGAAGTGAGAGCTGGACCAAAAAGAAGGCTGATCGCCGAAGAATTGATGCTTTTGAATTCTGGTGCTGGAGGAGACTCTTGAGAGTCCCATGGACTGCAAGAAGATCAAACCTCTCCATTCTGAAGGAAATCAGCCCTGAGTGCTCCCTGGAAGGACAGATCGTGAAGCTGAGGCTCCAATACTTTGGCCACCTCATGAGAAGAGAAGAATCCTTGGAAAAGACCCTGATGTTGGGAAAGATGGAGGGCACTAGGAGAAGGGGACGGCAGAGGACGAGATGGCTGGACAGTGTTATAGAAGCTATGAACATGAGTTTGACTAAACTGCGGGAGGCAGTGGAAGACAGGAGTGCCTGGCGTGCTATGGTCCATGGGGTCACGAAGAGTCGGACATGACTAAACAACAACAAATGTTTCGCTATTCCTGTACATGGTTTAGCTGTTGCCCTGAGATGCTCTGAGTGACCATCACCCCCCAAAGCGGCATGGAGAAGGGCCACCTCTAAACGCAGGCATGCCGATAAACAAATCTGAAATAATGTTTATGGATACAAAGATGAGCCATTTCTCTTGCATTCCATCCAAGTAGGCTAGATAAAGCAGGGAAATTAATGGGTAATGATGGTTCACCTGCCTAACGAACCCGTATTCCTGCTTACAAATTAATGCTGGATCCGTTTCAGTCTGCCTTCAGGCCCAGTCGTGGCTGATGACATTGGCCAGGAGAGAGAGAGAGAGAGAGAGAGAGAGAGATGGGGCGAAAGGGCCACCTTGCTCTTCTTGACCTTTCAGGGGCCTTCAGTGCCCTTGGCCATGGCGTCCGTCTTGGGTAGAGAAAATGGGTAGAGAAAAGTTTTTCTCCCTCCCCCATAGCACTGAAACTCCTGGCCATCCAGCGAAGCTGAATAGTGAGAGATTCAGGACACAGAAAAGGAAGTCCTTCACACAGCACATTGTTAAACTGTGGAACTCACTGACACAGGAAGCAGAGTTGGCCTTCTCCCCTCCTGCTGTTTCCAGCTGCTGGGTTTCAGAAGCTTGCTGCTTCCGGACTGTGGGGGCAGAGCCGAGCCATCCTGGCTAGGAGCCCGCAATCGCCCTCTCCTCCTCTATGAATTTGTCCAATCCTCTTTTGAAGCCATCCACATTGGTGGCCATCCCTGCCTCCTGTGGGAGGGAGTTCCACAGTTCAAATCTGTGCCGTTCCCCTCCTCCTCCTTTTCCCCACCTTTCCTCTCTTGCCTCCCCTTCAGTTTGCAATGCCTTCCCTCCTAGAGATCAGGGGGTTTGCCTCAGAGTCATAGCATCATAGAACTGTAGGTTGGGAGGGACCACTGAGGGTCATCCAGTCTAACCCTCTGCAAGGCAGAAACTTCTCCAGACTTGCCATTCCCCTTCGACTCTCCACCCCCAGTTCTCCAGCTGCTCAATGGTGGCAGAAGCTGCCTTCCTACCTGAGCAGAAGGGCAGGCTGTGTTGGCCTGGCCTGCCTCCGCCTGGCACCTGCTTCACCTGGGCTAATGGGCTGGAAACAGGCCTTTGAGCCAGGAAGACACTGTGCTTTGACGTTCTGTTGCCAAAAGAAAAAAAAAAGGTTTTAAAATGGCTTTGCCTGCCTCATTAGCTGCAAAAAGGCAACCAATTCGTTTCCAAAAAAAAGACAGGGCTCTGGAAGAAGCCGGTGCCGGCCTGTGGCTCATGCAGAGTTGCCAGCTTTTCAGCTTGCTGTGCAAACAGGAGTCCTTCCCCTCTGCAAGGCAGGCTGCTCTTAAAGGCACAAGAGCAGGCTGGGCCACCTTTTTCTGGCCAGCTGGCCCTCCTGCTTGCATCTCCTTTGCAGGGAACCCAACGCTCTCCTTGCAGTGCACATTCAGATTGTGGAGCCACAAGTTCAAGTCCCTGCTCAGCCCAAAAGCTGCCTGGGGGACCTTGGGCCAGGCCTGATCTCTCCATCTCCCTTCCCTCGCAAGGTTGTTGTGAGGATACAGAGTTGTTTGGCAGTAGAATGGACTCCCTCAGAGAGTGGCGGGCCTCTCCTGTGTTTAAAGCAGGCACCCCCAAACTGCGGCCCCCCAGATGTTTTGGCCTACAACTCCCATGATCCCTAGCTAACAGGACCAGTGGTAGGGGAAGATGGGAATTGTAGTCCAAAACATCTGGAGGGCCGAAGTTTGGGGGTGCCTGGTTTAAAGGGAGGTCGCGTGGCCACCTCCCTTGGATTCTTGAGCAGTGACTCCTGCATTGCAGTGGGTTGGGCTAGATGACCCTTGGGAGTCCCCCTCCCCGCCCTACAGTTCCATGAGAGCGGTGAAGAATCAGGCAGGCTTCCTTGGGAGGAACGCTGGGCGAGGATAAAGGCAAGAAAGCAACCAAGTCTCTAATTGCAGCCATCAGCAGTCGTTAACAGCCATTAACAGGTTTACCACTCCTATCAGCCCATCACCCATTCCCACCCACCCCCACCACCCTCTGTATATATATAGGGTCTGACACTTCTGTTTCTAGTGTATCTGAAGAAGTGTGCATGCACACGAAAGCTCATACCAAAATATAAACTTAGTTGGTCTTTAAGGTGCTACTGAAGGAATTTTTTTATTTTGTCTGAGTGCTACTTACACTCGCACGGACACCCGGGTCGCTGTGATGTCGTGTGAAATTTGTCACCCTCATCTCTTGCGTTGAGGCAGCACCACAAGGAAACATTCGTGAAAGTCCTTTCCAGGGGGAGAGAAGAAAGGCAGCGCCCCAATTCCTCTCCCCCAAAGCAAAGCGCGTGCTGCAAAAAACTCGTGTCTGCAAGAGCGCTTCTCGATCCCGCGTTCCTCAAGAGGAAAAGGGGGCGGAGAAGAGGAGCTCCTCAACCTGCCCAAGCTCCTCCCCGCGCCCCGCCCTTTCATTCGAGCAACCGGCAGGTGAAGCAGCACCTGGGGGCCTCGACGGGAGGGAGAAGGGGGTCCTGCCGGGGGGCGGGGTCTCCCCTTTCCCCGCCCCGAGCAGCCCCAGCAGCGGCCGCCAGGTGGCGCTGCCCACAGAGGGTCGGGCGGGAGAGACCGGCTGGCAAGCAGAGAGGCCGGGAAAGTCGAATATGTGCTGTAATGAATTCAACATCCCAGCAGACCGCATGGTGAGGATGGACGCTCTCGCCTCTGTTTGCGTGGATTTGGCAGCAAGAGAGGAGTTCGCCTGGGAGTTGAGATTCCTGCATTGCAGGGGGTTGGACTAGATGACTCTTCGGGATCCCTTCCGACTCCACAATTCTATGATTCTAGGAATCCAAATTATACATTAATAGCCCCAAGGTTGGGCAAGTGCTGCGTTGCCCACAGTGGTGCAAAAGCTTCAATTATACATGCGGACCACTTGCTCCCCTGGCTTCTGAGTCTCCCAACCATGTGGAAGACACCCCTCCACCCCAGACCTAATCTCTGGCAATCCCTTGTCGGGAGGAAGATGGTCTTCCATGAACACGGTCTTAACAGTGTTCTGTAAGTGAGTCTGTAAATGACTGTGGAGGCCAATTCTGGATCCACACGCCCATCTGCTTTGGGGAAATAGGTTGCCGGGCGGGAGTTGATCCCGGTGAGGGTTGGCTAAGTGTGCCTTCTTCTTAGCACATTTCTCCCTTGTGTTCTGAGTTCGAGTGTCTTCAAAGTCCATGACACCTTTGGTAAAGGCTGTTCTCCAACTGGAGCACTTGCAGGCCAGTGTCTCCCAGTTGTTGGTGTTTATACTACATTTTTAAAGATTTACCTTGAGACAGTCTTTAAACCTCTTTTGTTGACCACCAGCATTACGCTTTCCATTTTTAAGTTTGGAATAGAGTAGTTGCTTTGGAAGACGATCATCAGGCATCTGCACAACATGACCAGACCAACAAAGTTGATGTTGAAGAATCATTGCTTCAACACCGGTGATCGTTGCTTCTTCCAGTACACTGGTATTAGTTCGCCTGTGTTCCCAAGTGACGTGTAAAAATTTTCAGAGATGCCACTGATGGAATATTTCGAGGAGTTAGAGATGGCCTTTATAAGTGGTCCATGTTTTACAAGCAGACAGTAAGGTTGGTAGTATAATACCGGTAGATCATAAACAAGCACCCCCCCCCCGAAAAAGACCCTCATAAAATCATAGAATGGGAAGGTACCCCTCAGGGGCATCTAGTCCAATGCCATGCAATGCAGGAATCCCAACTCCCAGAGGAACTCCTAAAGGGCTGTCCCATGGAAGACAGAGCAAGGTTCTTTTCTTCTGCTCTGGAGGGTAGGACTCGAACTCTTGGTTTCAAGTGACAAGAAAGGAGATTCTGACTCAACATCAGGAAGAACTTTCTGATGGCAAGAGGGGTTTGACAGTGGAACAGTCTCCTTTGGTTTGGCCTCTCCTTCCTTGGAGGTTTTTAAGCAGAGTTTGGATGGCCATCTGTCATGGATGCTTGAGCTGAGATTCCTGTCTTGCAGGGGGGTGGACTAGATGACTCTTGAGTGTGCTCTCCAACTCTGCAGATCTATTCTTCTGTGACTTGCCTCCCCAGACCTCTGGCTTGGAAGGTGTGGAGCAGAGCCTTTTCCTCAGAGGCCCCTGGGGAGCAGAGCTCTCCGTGCTGGGAGATCCACTTGTCCCCCTCCTCAGGAGGACTGAAGCCAAGGAGAGGCAGTGTGGTGCAGCAGTTAGAGGACTGGACCAGACCTGGGAGACCAGGGTTCGAATCTCCACATGGCCATGCAGATCACTGAGTGACTTTGGGCCAGTCACTGCCTCTCAGCCTATCCTACCTCACAGGGTTGTTGTGAGGATGAAATGGGGGGAGGAGAACCACGTATGCCGCCTTGAGATCCTTGGAGAAAAAGGTGTGAGATTATTGTCATAATGACAAAGGAGACCTGCGTCAGCTTCTGATACGGTACTCTCAGCCGGTCTCAACACTTCTGGATTTGGGGCCTGCCTCCCGTTTCCTTAGATTCTTATTCCTACTGGTGGGTTTGTTTGATTTTAAACTGTCCCATTGTTTCCAGCATTTGATAGTCTGATTGCGAGGGTCCCACTGGGATGGAAAACGCGTGCTATGAATACTTGCAAAAATAAATCACTCTGATGGCCGGCTCCCCTGGCCGCAGCCTGACCTTCCTCCTCTGTGCCATCGCAGCGGCTGGACCTCCTTTGCAGCCTCCACGGCCTTCTGTCTAGTCAGGTGTCAGGATCCACCGGGGGTCATGGTGGCCAGATAGGGGTTTTTCTCACAGCTGGCCTGGGAGCCCCCTTCCCAAGAGGGGCTTGGAGTTGGGGCTTTGGGACTCCTCAGCCAGGCCCAAGGCCTTTACCTTCTCCCACCCTCCAAGTGTGGGCAGGGGTAAAAGGTAAAGGGAACTGTCAGAGGGCCTGATATGGCTACTCTAGAGTAACGACTCCAGCATGGTCTTTTAAGGCTTTTATTAAGTGCTGATTATTTACAGTGTGCAGAGCGGTAAAAATGCATCCTTAAGGTGAGGTGTCAGAACCTCCGAATGGCGATTGGCGCGTTTTCTTCCAGCACCAAAGCTTTGGCAGACCCAACCTCTTCCCCCTACGTTTGCGTCGCAATTCGGGAGTTGGGGGGATTGGCCTCCCCCCCCCCGTGCGTCCAACTTCCTGTCCCACCTGAGGCATGGGCTCCACAACCTTGCCTGAGCCTCGGACACCACTTCCTGACTCTCCGCTGGAGGCAGAGCTCTCCTTACTCTCTCCAGCGCTTGGGGATGGGCTGGAACTTAAGATGGGAGGGACTTCCCTGTATCCCTTGTCCCTCACATCCACCCCCCTCCCAGGCTCCTCTCCCCCCCTCCCTAGGGGCTCTCTGCTTGCTGGGGACGAGTGAAACCCCAAGAAGTCTGTGGCATCCGAGCCTGTGGGTGTAAAAATTTCCCCCCAATCCTGCGATCTTCCCCCTTCCCCCTGAGAAGACGGGAATCCCAAAAAGTCAGTGGCGTCAGAGCTGGTGGGAGTAAAAATGTTCTGCCAGTCCTCTCCTGCCTCTGACGTGGTCGACCTCGGTGAAACCCACACCTCTTCTTCCGTATCCTCAAATTCCGCTTCCCATCTCCATGGAGAGCTGCTGCCTGCGATCCCTTCCTCCCGCCCCTCCCCCTCTTCCTCCCTTTCCATGTGCCAGGGCTTGGGCCTGTGGGGGAACAGGGCGTGGAACTCTTCCACTAAAAATTCCTCAGGTACTTCCGTGGCCGGTATCCACTCATTGTGGGACGGCGGAGTGTCCTCCCATGCTATCAGGTACTCCAGCCCTCTCACCCCTCTCCTTGAGTCTAAAATCTCAGTTGCCTCATTGAGCTGTCGGGCGTCTCCCGTCTCCCCCCCTCCCTCTGGAGGCTGATCGCTGTCCCTGAACCTGGTACTTTCTCTGTACGGCGACAGCAGCGATCTATGAAACACTGGGTGCACTCTCATGTCCTCAGGCAGTGCTAGCCTGAAGGCTACCGGGTTGACCTGTTGCGTGACCGTGAAGGGGCCCAGCCTCCTGGGTGCTAACTTCTTGCATCGCCCCCTGGTGGGAAGACCTTCCGAGGATAACCAAACCTTGTCCCCCACCCTGATGACCTCTCCCGGTCGCCTGTGGCGATCTGCCCCCTTCTTGTACGCTTCCTTGGCCCTCTCCAAGTGTTCTCTGAGCTGCTGGTGCACCGTCTCCAGGTCCTCTGCCCAATCCTCTGCCTGTGGGCCCTCTTCCTCCTCCTCCCCCTCCCTCTCCGGGAAAGATCTGAGGTCGCGCCCGTAGTTGGCCTTAAAGGGCGACACCCCTGTGGAGACGTGCACCGCATTGTTGTAGGCAAATTCTGCCAGTGGCAGGCGATCCACCCAGTCCGTTTGCCGCTGGCTGACGTAGCATCTCAGGTACTGCTGCAGAATGGCGTTGACCCTCTCCGCCTGTCCATTGGTCTGCGGGTGCCGAGCCGTAGACAAACTGACCTCCACCTGCAGGAGGTTCATTAGCCGCCGCCAGAACCTGGAAACAAATTGGCGGCCACGATCCGAAATAACTCTTAAAGGCAATCCATGCAGTCTGAATACGTGGTCAACAAACAGTTTGGCCGTCTCTTCTGCCGAGACCGCCCTGGCACACGGTATAAAGTGGCACATTTTGGACATGAGGTCCACCACCACCAACACTGCGGTCTTGCCCCTGGACGACGGCAGGTCTGTGATGAAGTCCATGGACACTACTTCCCACGGCCTGTGCGGTGTGGCTAAGGGCTCCAGCAAACCTGCTGGTGGCGCTCTGACCACCTTTGCTCGCTGGCAGGTGTCACAGCCCCTTACATAATCCCTCACATCCTCCCGCACCCCTGGCCACCAGAAGTGTCTCATAACTAGGTGAGTGGTTTTGTCCCTTCCGAAATGACCCGCCGTTGGGTTGTCGTGCATCTGCTTGAGGACCTTACCTCTCAGCTGTTTGGTGGGCAGGTACAGGGCTCCCCTGTAAAAAAGCAAACCCCTCCTTTCCTCAAAGTCTTTAGCCTGCTCCCTCCCCCCTCGCAGCTCTCTGAAGATGCGGGAGGCAAACTCATCTGCTGCCGTCAGTGATGTGAGTTCTGCCTCGCTCACCACTGCTGCTCCGCAGGACCATGCTGATGGGGGGAAAATGTGCCTGGGCGTTGGTGGCAACTCCTGCTCCATGTACTCTGGTTTGCGGGAGAGGGCATCCGCCCTGACATTCTGCTCCCCCGGGATGTAGTGGATGGAGAAGTTGAAGTTCGAGAAGAACTCTGCCCACCGTATCTGTCGCTGGTTGAGCACCCTGGCCGTTCTCCAGAACTCCAGGTTCTTGTGGTCTGTGCACACCTGGATGGGGTGCTTGGCGCCCACCAGGAAGTGTCGCCAGTGCTGGAAAGCAGCGTGGATCGCAAGAAGTTCCCTATCAAACACCGTGTAGTTGCGTTCAGGCTGTGTCAGCTTCCTGGAGAAGAAGGCACAAGGTCTCCACTCTCTGTTGGCGTCCAGTTGCAACAGGATCGCTCCCAACGCCCGGTCTGAAGCGTCTGTCTCCACGCGTAGGGGCGCATCCTGCACCACATGGAACAGGTTCTGGTCGGACGCGAACACCCTCTTGAGGCTTTCGAACGCTGCTTGCGCCTCTGGCGTCCACCTGAACTTCTGCTTGCCTCTCAGGCAGTCCGTGATGGGAGCCGTAACCCGCGAGAAGTTCTTGATGAATTTCCTGTAGAAATTGGCGAATCCTAGGAGGCGTTGGGCATCTTTGCGCGTCCTGGGGCTGTGCCAGTCCAGGATGGCCTGCACCTTGTCCTTGTCCATCGCCAGTCCCTTGTCTGACAGTTTGTAGCCCAGGAAGTCCACTTCCCTGGTGTGAAACTTGCACTTCTCCAGCTTCACATACAGGTGGTTCTCCTTCAGGCGTTGCAATACCTCCCTGACATCCTTCACATGTTGCACTGGGTCAGCGGAATAGATAAGGATGTCATCCAGGAAGACTAAGCAGTTCTTGAAGAGAAGGGACCCCAGGACGTGGTGCATGAAGGCCTGGAAGCATGCTGAGCCCCCTTGCAACCCGAAGGGCATCACCAGATATTCAAAAGAGCCCAGAGGCGTGAACATCGTGGTTTTCCACTCATCGCCTTCCCGAATCCTGATCAAGTTGTATGCCCCCCTCAGGTCTAGCTTGGTGAAAATCTTGCCCCTGCGTGCCGCTGTCAGGAGATCGTCCACTCTGGGCATGGGGAAAGCCACTGGCTCTGTCACTGAATTGAGCCGTCTGAAATCCACCACAAGACGGCGCTGTTGCGTGTCTTTCTTGTCCACCCAGAAGACCGGGCTGCCCCCTGCTGCCTTGCTTTCTCTGATGAACCCCCGTTTGAGGTTCTTGTCTATGAACGCACGCAAATCCTCGAGTTCCTGATCTGACATGGCGTACAGCTTGGCTGGGGGTATCGTTGCCCCTGGCACCAGGTTGATCTGGCAGTCGAAAGACCTGTGTGGGGGTAGGTGGTCGGACTCCGCTTCGCTGAAGACCTCCTGCAGGTCCCAGTACTGCTTGGGTATCGCCTCACCCCCTTTGACGTGCATGGTGGCCACCGTGGCTATTGGAGGCCCCTCCCCCGGTTGGTGCTGCATGCAATGTTCCAGACAAAAGTCCGACCCAAACGTGATGCATCTCTGGTGCCAACTTATGGAGGGGTCGTGGCGCGCCAGCCAGCTCATTCCCAAAACGATGGGGGGGTCTGAGATGGTTGTGACGTTGAAAGCCAGTGTCTCTGAGTGCCTTCCCACTGTCATTCTCATGGGGGGGGGGGTTGATGAGTGATGGCCCCTCCCAGCAACTCTCTGCCGTCAATGGTGGCTACGTGCAGGGGAAAATCCAGCTGCAGAAGCTGGATCTGGTGCTCTTCTGCAAAGTTTCTCGAGAAGAAGTTGGCTGAGGCACCACTGTCAATTAAGGCGAGGACTGTCAGGGGATAGCCATTTGGGAGCGTTAGCGTGACTTCTAGAACCACTCCTGCTCTGGGAGGGGTGGGCTGGCTCTGCTCCTCTCTGTGCGGGTGGGAGGGCTGGGGCTGTTGTCTGCTGACTGTGCCTGGCTGCTGCCCCTTGTCTCCTGCAGCCAGGCTGTCTCGTTTCCCTGCTGTGGTGCTGCTTCAGTGGGGGAAGGTACAACCGTTCCAGCCTTTCCTTGCCACTCTCTGCGATGAGGGCAGTCTCTGACGCGATGCCGGGGGGAGTTGCAGAGAAAGCAATTCCCGCCTCTTCCCTCCTTGCGTCTTGGCGCCGCTGGGGTTTGAAAAGCCCGCGCGCGCGCTCCACCGATCTCCATCGGTTCCGGCTCTGGGCTTGGTCTGGGCGGGTCTGGGGGCGGGCCCTGGGGTAGGGTTTGGTGATGTGGTCTGTCCTGGGAGCGTGGGAACCAAGGTTTTGCTGCGCGCGTCGCTTGTTTGTCATACCATCTGGATTCCTGTCTCACCCCCACCGCTAGCGCCGCTTTGCTTAACTCATCCATAGTCCGCGGTCTAGGACCTCTTGCCAGCTCATCCTTAACGTCTGCGTGCAAACCCAGGTAGAAGGCTGATTTCACTGGCTCACTTTGCAGATCCCACCCCAGTTTGTGCACCAGCATGGTGAATCTTGCCCAGTAGTCCCTAACTGTCGATTTTCCTTGTGTTAAGTTATGAAGCTCCTGTTTAGTGGCCTCCATTTCACTGTCACTAGCGTACATTATTTTTAAAGCTTCTAGAAATAATTTTGCGTTCTTCATGCAAGGATTTTTTTGCGCGATGAGCGGTCTTACCCATTCTCGGGCGGCCCCCGTCAAATGCTCTATGATAAAGGAGACTGTGCGCGTCATCTGGGAATTCTGCTGCATGCAATTCCAGCGCATAATTTATTTCTGTCTCGAATCCTAGGTACTCCCTAGGGTCGCCGCTAAACTTGGTGACTAGGCTCTGTCCCCTTCTCACTTGGACTAGCTGCGGCTGGGGCGCCCCCCCACCTCTAGCGGCTTTCTCCTCTTCCAACTTTTTCTGCAGGTCCAATACCATCACCCTTAGCTGTTTCTCAGTCTCCTCTTTTGTCCTCACCTGGTCCACCAGCTTGTTCAGCTCCTCCTGCGCCCCTCGCGCTTCCTCCTGAGCGGCATGCAATTGCTGCTGTGCCTGCGCTGTGAGGTTCCGTAGCTCCTGCTTCGCTGCTTCGGCCTCCAGCCTCCAATGCTCAGCCTCTTGAGCGCTCATTGCTGCACTCCAAAGTAGCCAAAAAAAGATTCGGAGGTTGCTGTCAGAGGGCCTGATATGGCTACTCTAGAGTAACGACTCCAGCATGGTCTTTTAAGGCTTTTATTAAGTGCTGATTATTTACAGTGTTCAGAGCAGTAAAAATGCATCCTTAAGGTGAGGTGTCAGAACCTCCGAATGGCGATTGGCGCGTTTTCTTCCAGCACCAAAGCTTTGGCAGACCCAACCTCTTCCCCCTACGTTTGCGTCGCAATTCGGGAGTTGGGGGGATTGGCCTCCCCCCCGTGCGCCCAACTTCCTGTCCCACCTGAGGCATGGGCTCCACAACCTTGCCTGAGCCTCGGACACCACTTCCTGACTCTCCGCTGGAGGCAGAGCTCTCCTTACTCTCTCCAGCGCTTGGGGATGGGCTGGAACTTAAGATGGGAGGGACTTCCCTGTATCCCTTGTCCCTCACAGGAACCCTGACCATTGGGTCCAGTCATGACCGACTCTGGGGTTGCGGCGCTCATCTCACATTATTGGCCGAGGGAGCCGGCCTACAGCTTCCAGGTCATGTGGCCAGCATGACAAAGCCGCTTCTGGCGAAACAGAGCAGCACACGGAAACGCCGTTTACCTTCCCGCCGGAGCGGTACCTATTTATCTACTTGCACTTTGACGTGCTTTCGAACTGCTAGGTGGGCAGGAGCTGGGACTGAACAACGGGAGCTCACCCCGTCGCAGGGATTCGAACTGCCGACCTTCTGATCGGCAAGCTCTAGGCTCTGTGGTTTAACCCACAGCGCCACCTGGGTCCCATTCGGTGGGCAAGGGAACTGTCACTTTTCTGTGGAGGAGAGAGTTCCGGCCACCCAGCTTGCTGATTCCTTGGAGGAGGATGGGGTCTGTGGTGGATGTAGCCTGCAGCCTCTTCTCACAGAAGCCAGTGAGATGCCTCCATGGGAAGCCTGCAAGGGGGATCCAAGCAGGAGAGCCCTCTCCCCTCCTGGGGTTTGCAGCAACTGATATTCAGAAGCATGGCTGCCTTCAGCTGCGAGGAAGGAAGGGCACAGCCATCCTGGCTAGGAGCCCTCCATAGCCCCCTTCTGAATTTGCCCAGTCCTCTTTCAAAGCCATCCAGGTTGTGGAAAACAGAGGATATACCGACGATCGATGAATGGCAGATGAAGTTGATGGAATATATGTGTGAGGGACAGGGGATATCGCGAAGTCCCTCCCCTCCTGAGTTCAAGCCCATCCCCGAGCACAGGGGAAAGCAGAGAGAGTTCCGATTCCAATGGGGAAGCAGGAAGTCGTGTCCGAGGCTCAGGCAAGGTAGAGGAGCCAGGGTCCCAGGTGGGACAGGAAGGGGCGAATAAGGGGGGGAGACCCATCCCCCCAACTCCGGAATTACGCAGAAAGAGGAGGGGAAAGAGGATGGGTCTGCCAAAGCTTTTGTGTTGGAGAAAGACGCGCCAAAAGCCATTCGGAGGTTCTGGAACCGACTGACCACATCACTCCGTGTAAATAGCAATGACTTCAGCACTGTAAATACGCAGCACCAATAAAAGAATAAAATGCAGAGCTGCGTAGCGTCGTTACTCTGAAGTAGCCCACTCCGGCCACTGTGACAGCAACCTCCGAATCCTTTTTTGGGCTACTTTGGAGTTGCCGGGATGAGCGTGTCAGAGGCGGAGAGATGGCGGCAGATCGCGGAGCAAGCCCAGCAAGAACTGCAGCAGCTGTCGCTGCAGGCGCAGGGGGAATTGAAGGCAGCTAAAGAAGAGACTAAGAAGGTCCAGGACGACCGGCTACAACTTGCAGAACAGGTGAGAGCGCTACAGGAAAGAGAGCAGGAATTAAGGGCGGTGGCGGTAGACCTCCAAAACAAGCTGGATGCAGAGAAAAACAAGGCGGGAGGGGCACCCCAAGTCCAAGTGCTGCCAGGAAGGAGAGCCGGGACCCTAGTAAGCAAGTTCAATGGAGACCCGAGGGAATATCAGGGCTTTGAGACTGAGATTGTGTATGCTCTTGAGCTGCACCATGATGAGTTCCCTGATGATGAGCACAGGGTAGCGTTTATTGTGGAGCACCTTACCGGGGCAGCCAGGGAGTGGCTAAGACCGTTAATCGCAACAAAGAATCCTTGCATGAAGAATGTCAAACTATTTCTAGAAGGTTTGAAAACGATGTATTCGTCCGATAGTCATATGGACCAGACTAAGGAGGAACTTCATAATTTACGCCAAGGAAATATGACAGTTCGCGCGTATTGGGCGAAATTCACCATGCTGGTGCACAGATTGGGGTGGGAACTGGAGTCACCCCCAATGCAAGCGGCGTTCTACTTGGGGTTGCATGAGGAGGTGAAGGATGAGCTCTCGAGAGGTCCAAAGCCCAGTAATATGGATCAGCTGAGCAAAGCGGCTCTGGCGGTGGGGGTGAGACAGGAATCCCGGTGGAGCGACAAGCAAGCAACGCGCGCAAAGCGGGCTTGGTTCCCACGGTCGCAGGAGAAGCCACTCCCCCAACAACCCTTTCAAGCCACGCCTGGGGCCAGCCAGGACCAGGAACCCATGCAGATTGATAGCACGCGCGTGCGGGCTTTTCAAACCCCAGCGGCGCCAAGACGCAAGGAGGGAAGGGGTGGGAATTGCTTTCTCTGCAACTCCCCCCAGCATCTCGTCAGAGACTGCCCACATCGCAGGGAGTGGCAAGGAAAGGCGGGAACGGTTGTGCCCTCCCCCACTGACGCAGCACCACAGCAGGGAAACGAGAAAGCCTGGCTGCAGGAGACAAGGGGCAGCAGCCAGGCACAGTCAGCAGACAACAGCCCCAGCCCACCCACCCGCACAGAGAGGAGCAGAGCCAGCCCACCCCTCCCAGAGCAGGAGTGGTTCTAGAAGTGACGCTCACGCTCCCAAATGGCTATCCCCTGACGGTCCTCGCCCTAATTGACAGTGGGGCGTCAGCGAACTTCTTCTCGAGAAACTTTGCAGAAGAGCACCAGATCCAGCTTCTGCAGCTGGATTTTCCTCTGCACGTGGCAACCATTGACGGCAGAGAGCTGCTGGGAGGGGCCATCACTCATCAAACCCCCCCCCCCATGAAAATGACGGTGGGAAGGCACTCAGAGACACTGGCCTTCAACGTCACCACCATCTCAGACCCCCCCCATCGTCTTAGGCATGAGCTGGCTGGCGCGCCACGACCCCTCCATCAGTTGGCACCAGAGATGCATCACTTTTGGATCGGACTTTTGCCTGGAACATTGCATGCAGCACCAACCAGGGGAGGGGCCTCCGATAGCCACCATGCACGTTAAAGGGGGTGAGGCGATACCCAAGCCGTACTGGGACCTGCAGGAGGTCTTCAGCGAAGCGGAGTCCGACCACCTACCCCCACACAGGCCTTTTGACTGCCAGATCAACCTGGTGCCAGGGGCAACTATACCCCCAGCCAAGCTGTACGCCATGTCAGACCAGGAACTGGAAGATCTGCGCGCTTTCATCGACAAGAACCTCAAGCGGGGGTTCATCAGAGAAAGCAAGGCAGCAGGGGGCAGCCCGGTCTTCTGGGTGGACAAGAAAGACACGCAACAGCGCCGTCTTGTGGTGGATTTTAGACGGCTGAATTCAGTGACAGAGCCAGTGGCTTTCCCCATGCCCAGGGTGGATGATCTCCTGACAGCGGCACGCAGGGGCAAGATTTTCACCAAGCTAGACCTGAGGGGGGCGTACAACTTGATCAGGATCCGGGAAGGCGATGAATGGAAAACCACGATGTTCACGCCTCTGGGCTCTTTTGAATATCTGGTGATGCCCTTCGGGTTGCAAGGGGGCTCAGCATGCTTCCAGGCCTTCATGCACCACGTCCTGGGGTCCCTCCTCTTCAGGAAATGCTTGGTCTTCCTGGATGACATCCTTATCTATTCCGATGACCCAGTGCAGCATGTGAAAGATGTCAGGGAGGTGTTGCAGCGCCTGAAGGAGAACCACCTGTATGTGAAGCTGGAGAAGTGCAAGTTTCACACCAAGGAGGTGGACTTCCTGGGCTACAAGCTGTCAGACAAGGGGCTGGCGATGGACAAGGACAAGGTGCAGGCCATCCTGGACTGGCACAGCCCCAGGACGCGCAAAGATGCCCAACGCCTACTAGGCTTCGCCAACTTCTACAGGAAGTTCATCAAGAACTTCTCTCGCGTTACGGCTCCCATCACTGACTGCCTGAGAGGCAAGCAGAAGTTCAGGTGGACACCAGAGGCGCAAGCAGCGTTCGAAAGCCTCAAGAGGGTGTTCGCCTCAGACCAGAACCTGTTCCACGTGGTTCAGGACGCGCCCCTACGCGTGGAGACAGATGCTTCTGATAAAGCTGTGGGCGCCATTTTGTTGCAACTGGACGCCAACAGAGAGTGGCGACCCTGTGCCTTCTTCTCCAGGAAGTTGACCCAGCCAGAGCGAAACTACACGGTGTTTGATCGGGAACTTCTTGCGATCCACGCTGCGTTCCAGCACTGGAGACACTTCCTGGTGGGCGCCAAGCACCCCATCCAGGTGTGCACAGACCACAAGAACCTGGAGTTCTGGAGAACTGCCAGGGTGCTCAACCAGCGGCAGATACGGTGGGCAGAGTTCTTCTCGAACTTCAACTTCTCCATACACTACATCCCGGGAGAGCAGAATGTCAGGGCGGATGCCCTCTCCCGCAAGCCAGAGTACATGGAGGAGGAGGCGCCACCGGCACCCAGGCACATTTTCCCCCCGTCAGCATGGTCCTGCGGAGCAGCAGTGGTGAGCGAGGCGGAACTCACAGCACTGACGGCAGCAGATGAGTTTGCCAACCGCATCTTCAGAGAACTGAGAGGGGGGGGGAGCAGGCAAAAGACTTTGCAGAACGCAGGGGGCTGCTTTTCTACAAGGGTGCACTGTACCTGCCCACCACCCAGCTTAGACGTACGGTCCTCAAGCAGATGCACGACAACCCAACGGCGGGTCATTTTGGGAGGGACAAAACCGCTCACCTAGTCATGAGACACTTCTGGTGGCCAGGGGTGCGGGAAGATGTTCGAGACTATGTACGGGGCTGTGACACCTGCCAGCGGGCAAAGGTGGTCAGAGCAGCGCCACCGGGATTGCTGGAGCCCTTAGCCACGCCACACAGGCCGTGGGAAGTGGTGTCCATGGACTTCATCACAGATCTGCCTTCTTCCAGGGGCAAGACCGCAATGTTGGTGGTGGTGGACCTCATGTCCAAAATGTGCCACTTTATACCGTGTGCCAGGGCGGTCTCTGCAGAAGAGACAGCCAAACTGTTTGTGGATCACGTATTCAGACTGCATGGATTACCTTTAAGGGTTATTTCGGATCGTGGCCGCCAATTTGTTTCCAGATTCTGGCGGCGGCTCATGAACCTCCTGCAGGTGGAGGTCAGCTTGTCGACGGCTAGACACCCGCAGACCAATGGACAGGCGGAGAGGGTCAACGCCATTCTGCAGCAGTACCTGAGATGCTACGTCAGCCAGCGGCAAACGGACTGGGTGGATCGCCTGCCACTGGCAGAATTTGCCTACAACAATGCGGTGCACGTCTCCACAGGGGTGTCGCCCTTTAAGGCCAATTACGGGCGCGACCTCAGATCTTTCCCAGAGAGGGAGGGGGAGGAGGAGGAGGAGGGCCCACAGGCTGAGGATTGGGCAGAGGAACTGGAGACGGTGCACCAGCAGCTCAGAGAACACTTGGAGAGAGCCAAGGAAGCGTACAAGAAGGGGGCAGATCGCCACAGGCGACCGGGGGAGGTCATTAGGGTGGGGGACAAAGTTTGGTTGTCCTCGGAGGGCCTTCCCATCAGAGGGAGGTGCAAAAAGCTGGCGCCCAGAAGGTTGGGCCCCTTCACGGTCACGCAACAGGTCAACCCGGTGGCATACAGGTTGGCACTGCCAGAGGACATGAGGGTGCACCCAGTGTTTCATAGATCGCTGCTGTCGCCGTACAGGGAAAGCAGCAGGCTCCGAGGCAGCGAACAAACCCCTGAGGGAGGGGGGGAGAGAGAAGGCAGGGAGCAACTCAATGAGGCCACGGCCATCCTGGACTCAAGGAGGGGGGTGGGGGGCCTGGAGTACCTCATGGCATGGGAGGATGCTCCACCGTCCCAGAATGAATGGGTCCCAGCCACTCAGATACAGGAGGAATTCCTGGTAGAAGAATTTCACGCCCTCTTTCCCCATAGACCCAAGCCCTGGCGCATGGAAAGGGAGGGGGAGGGGGAGGAAGCACGGGAGAGCAGTTCACCATGGCGCTGGGAAGCGGAGTTTGAGGAACCAGAGGATGAGGTATGGGTGTCACCGAGATCCACCCAGTCAGAGGAAGGAGCAGATTGGCAGAACATTTTTACCCCTACCAGCTCTGACGCCACGGACTTTTTGGGATTCCCGTCCTCCCAGGCGGAAGGGGGGGAATCGCAGGACTGGGGGGAGGTGTTCACACCAACGGGCTCGGAAGGCACTGAGTTCTTAGGCTTCCAGTCGTCACCGACACCTGGGGGGGACCTGGGGAGGGGTGAAGGAGAGCTTGGGAGGGGGGTGGATGTGAGGGACAGGGGATATCGCGAAGTCCCTCCCCTCCTGAGTTCAAGCCCATCCCCGAGCACAGGGGAAAGCAGAGAGAGTTCCGATTCCAATGGGGAAGCAGGAAGTCGTGTCCGAGGCTCAGGCAAGGTAGAGGAGCCAGGGTCCCAGGTGGGACAGGAAGGGGCGAATAAGGGGGGGAGACCCATCCCCCCAACTCCGGAATTACGCAGAAAGAGGAGGGGAAAGAGGATGGGTCTGCCAAAGCTTTTGTGTTGGAGAAAGACGCGCCAAAAGCCATTCGGAGGTTCTGGAACCGACTGACCACATCACTCCGTGTAAATAGCAATGACTTCAGCACTGTAAATACGCAGCACCAATAAAAGAATAAAATGCAGAGCTGCGTAGCGTCGTTACTCTGAAGTAGCCCACTCCGGCCACTGTGACAATATGGAACTGTCTGAACTGACTGGGAGAATCCACGAAAAGGGAAAGAAGATGGTAGAAGAAGATTGGACGAAATTTAAGATATATTTGGAAAAGAATTATAAGTTAAAAAATGGACAATAAAGGTTGTGGAAGTACAAAGATGCTATAGAAGCAATAGTTTAAAGAAATAAGGAGCAAGATTTGTGATTTCTAGAGATAAGAGTTAATATATAAATGTATAGATTTAAAATAAGAATCGGGTTGATAACAGTTATAAGAAGTTTGGTATTAGAAAATGTGAAGAATGTTGAAAACGTGAGTATTAGAAACGTGGATGGGGAGAAGGAGGAAGTCACTGATACAAGAATTACAATAGTAAATGATATATGGAATTTTTGTTCTTTTTTATTCTATGCTATTTGTTTTTGTTGTGTTTTTCTTTTTTCTTGTGTGTTTTTCTATTTCTATTTTGTATCTCTTCTTGAAAAACTAATAAAAATAACTTTAAAACAACAACAACAAAGCCATCCAGGTTGCTGGCCCTGACTGCCTCCAGTGGCAGGGAGTTCCCCCCTCACTGCTGGATGGTGTCCAGGGATGGGGAGGGGCGCCAGGGGCAGCGGATGGATGAAGTGGCAGGAGAGCTGATGCTAGCCCTTCCCCTCATGCCCTGCCCACTGCAGGAGGCAGCAGGAATCCTCGGGGTTTCTGGGAAATGGGTAAGCTTTGCCAAGAAACATCCTGGACACGCTGCCAGGGGAACGCCCTGCCTGCCCCCCCCCCAGCTGAACACAAAAGGACAAGGACCTCTGGGCGAGGCAGGGGGTGCATGAGAGACGGGATGTGTGGGATTGGGGGGGGGCTTTGCTTTATCTGCTGTACCCCACCTTATTTTTCTCCCAGGAGCTCATGGCCTACGTGGTTCTTCTCCCGCTTCTCACTGAATCCCCACAACAGCCCTGCAAGGTAGGCTAGGTGGAGAGAAGGCAGTGGTTGGCCCAAGGGGGCCTTCATGGCTGGGAGAGGATTCGAACCCTGGTCTCCCAGGTCTTGGTCCGCTGCTTTAACCACTAAGCAACGCTGGCCCTGTGATTCCTCTGGGGCAAAGTAACAGGCACAATGGCGAAAGGGTCACAGGCGGAAAATAAGAGCAAGAGGGAGCTGGTTTCTGAAAGCTGAGATGCGGTCCTATGAAGGAGAGAGAAAGGAAAGGGCAAGGTTTTCTCGAGGGAAACTCTCTCTCTGCAAAAGGCAGGGGGCCAATATTAGCTCTGATTCCTGCATGGCCGGGGGTTGGACTAGATGAGCCTTGGGGGTCCCATCCAACTCTGCAGTTCTGTGTTTCAAGGTGGTTTGCAACGAGCCCCAGAGCACAATCTGAAGGAGGCGTGTCTGCCCCACGGAGCGAAGCAGGACTGACTGGGGATCCCAAGGCCACGTGCGCCACCTGGAGTCCCACAGGAGAAGTGCAGGGAAAGAAGGACACAGGGGGTGAGGAATTGGGGGGGGGCGGTAGTGAATTGGGGCCCTTCCAGGCTGGCTGGGTTGTTTTTTTTAAAAAAATACTCTTTATAAATTTTAGTTTAGAAAGCAATAAAACGCAACAGGGGAGAAATGGTGAATCACATTTTGATGGACAGTAGATTTAAATGATATGAATGACTTGCGTATCTCATACCGTACTTCACAGAAGGAATACAAACATAGGAAATGAGCCGAAGAGAAGGAAAAGGGGAGACACACTTTAAAATGTCACTATAGCTGTACAAAAGTCATGCCATTTTCACATATTCCATTTGTCTGTGAGGCTGCTGCCAAGGAGTGTGGCAGCTGAGCCCTGTTAATATTGTTATAAGTTTGGGGGCTGGAGTCTGTGGGTGCATTGCAAGTCAGCCGTAAAGCCTGGAATTTGTAAAAGAGCAAATTAATCGAGGTTTGGCAAAACCCAGCCAAACAGGAAACCCCTGGTTAGCTGAGGCCAAGGAGCCATGCCAGCTGGGAAGAGCTAGCCAGACGGGGCCATTAACTCATAAAGAAGGCCATTAACAGAGAAATGGGGAAATCCCCTCTGGACCTGAGAGATGGCAGAGGGGAAAGGCCAGAGTTTCAGGAGGGAGGGGCAGAATTGCAGTAGGCAATGAGGTCAGCAAACAGAAAAAGGGCCCCTTTTGCAATCAGACACGGTGTTTAGGATCTCTTGCAACCGAGGCTGCAGCAATGGGGGTGGGGATCAGGACCCTCTTAGAATCATAGAATCATAGAGTTGGAAGAGACCACAAGGGCCATCCAGTCCAACCCCCTGCCAAGCAGGAAACACCATCAAAGCATTCTTGACATATGCCTGTCAAGCCTCTGCTTAAAGACCTCCAAAGAAGGAGACTCCACCACACTCCTTGGTAGCAAATTCCACTGCCGAACAGCTCTGGAATCTTCTTTCTTGAAGTTTGAATCCATTGCTCCATGTCCGCTTCTCTGGAGCAGCAGAAAACAACCTTTCTCCCTCCTCTATATGACATCCTTTCATATATTTTGAACATGGCTATCATATCACCCCTTAACCTTCTCTTCTCCAGGCTAAACATACCCAGCTCCCTAAGCCGTTCCTCATAAGGCATCGTTTCCAGGCCTTTGACCATTTTGGTTGCCCTCTTCTGGACACGTTCCAGCTTGTCAGTATCCTTCTTGAACTGTGGTGCCCAGAACTGGACACAGTACTCCAGGTGAGGTCTGACCAGAGCAGAATACAGTGGTACTATTACTTCCCTAGATCTAGATGCTATACTCCTATTGATGCAGCCCAGAATTGCATTGGCTTTTTTAGCTGCTGCATCACACTGTTGACTCATGTTGTATATATGTGTGAAAGAAGCATATATCATAAAGGCCCCTCTGTGCCTCATTGTCCCCAAAGGGAACACAGACCCTGCAACCCCTGGACTCTCACATCGCTCGGAGATTGGGGTGGCATCATGCAACAGTCTATCCAGGAAGAATTCTTCCCATTGCACCAGGCAAGACTCTTCCATGCCATGTAAGCTCTTCCTGTACAGCTTTGCTCCAGGTTTTTGTTGGGGTTTTTTGCAAGCGCATTCTGCAACATGTCATGGATTTGTGTTTTTTATTCATTTATATCCTGTCCTTCTTCCCAAAGGAGACCAACTAGCAAGTACTAAGCAATAAAAACACCGCAGAAACAACTGCAGCCTGGGAATGTCATCCACTTAAAAGGCTTGTTGAAGGAGAATCATAGAATCATAGAGTTGGAAGAGACCACAAGGGCCATCCAGTCCAACCCCCGGCCAAGCAGGAAACACCATCAAAGCATTCTTGACATATGCCTGTCAAGCCTCTGCTTAAAGACCTCCAAAGAAGGAGACTCCACCACACTCCTTGGTAGCAAATTCCACTGCCGAACAGCTCTTACTGTCAGGAAATTCTTCCTAATGTTTAGGTGGAATCTTCTTTCTTGTAGTTTGAATCCATTGCTCCATGTCCGCTTCTCTGGAGCAGCAGAAAACAACCTTTCTCCCTCCTCCATATGACATCCTTTCATATATTTGAACATGGCTATCATATCACCCCTTAACCTTCTCTTCTCCAGGGGAGGGGTCTCCCATAGACACCGGAAAAGCAACGTCAGGGGAGCAGAGGAGCCACCACCCGAAAGGCCCAGTTGGCACAATAGCAGTGCATCAGGGGTAGATTTGTAATGGACAGGCCACACTCCATGCAGCTTTTTTGTTGTCCTGTTATGCTTCCCCAGGACCACTCCATTCCTGTCCTCTTTATTCTTGCCTCAATTCTATGATTTTAAGTGGGAGAAAAAAGCCAGAGCCACCCAGAGCATTTGTGGTATGAAAAGCTGCGGGATGTCGACAGGACGTTGCAGGACATGCTGTGATTGGAAGTGAAGCAGTCTGTCTGCCCCCAAACCTTTGCAGCTGCAAACAGTATTGAAACCATGCAGAATCTCATGGCTGGCCCACCCATGAGGCAAGGTGAGACGACTGGCCCACGCGGCAGGATCCCTGGGGGCAACGGAGCCCAATGTCGATCTTGATTCCCCCTTCTCCCTGATGTAGATCTTCACTCACCCTTTCTTCGCTGGTGGGGAGATGCTGAAATGTCTTGGGTCAACCCCATTGATTGCACAAGAAGGAGAGTCCCATAGTCACAGATGTGGGAGGATGCTTACTGTTAAATTCTTGCCCAAAGGTGTGCGGTTCTTGCTTCTGGCAGCAGACATGCCTCACCTGAGAGTGACGTCTCAGAGGAGAGGCCCTGTAGCCCTATCATGGAATTGTAGGGTTGGAAGGATCACTTAGAACTCAGCTGCATTGTTGGGAATACAGTATATTATAAAACATGCAACACCAGGTGGCGCCAGAG
The DNA here is from genome assembly GCF_963506605.1 of Zootoca vivipara. Lineage (NCBI taxonomy): Eukaryota > Metazoa > Chordata > Lepidosauria > Squamata > Lacertidae > Zootoca > Zootoca vivipara. The sequence goes on along the minus strand of NC_083287.1, from coordinate 59,397,744 downwards.
AGTAAAATAAAAATTCTATGCGATCTTCCATTGTGTTTTTGTTTTGTTTTGTTATAATGATTTAATTTCTGACTTATTTATAACGTCCCCCCCTCCCGGTGTGTAGATCCACCCATAGTCATAGAATCATAGAGTTGGAAGCAGGGCCGTCTCGAGCAGGTCGGGCGCCCTGGCGCTGAGGCACGGAGATCGCTCCGGCGCCCCCGCCCTCGCAGCGTGCAGCATGGCTTCCGTGCGGCTTCGCCACGCAGCGCCACCCCCCTACCGGCCCGGCGCCCTGGCTCCCCGCGCCACCGGGACTGCACCTAGAGCCGGGCCTGGTTGGAAGAGACCACAAGGGCCATCCGGTCCAACCCCCTGCCAAGCAGGAAACATCATCAAAGCATTCTTGACATATGCTTGTCAAGCCTCTGCTTAAAGACCTCCAAAGAAGGACACTCCACCACACCCCTTGGCAGCAAATTCCACTGTCGAACAGCTCTTACTGTCAGGAAGTTCTTCCTAATGTTTAGGTGGAATCTTCTTTCTTGTAGCTTGAATCCATTTCGCTGTGTCTGCTTCTCTGGAGCAGCAGAAAACAACCTTTCTCCCTCCTCTATATGACATCCTTTTATATATTTGAACATGGCTATCATATCACCCCTTAACCTTCCCTTCTCCAGGCTAAACATACCCAGCTCCCTAAGCCGTTCCTCATAAGGCATCGTTTCCAGGCCTTTGACCATTTTGGTTGCCCTCTTCTGGACACATTACAGCTTGTCAGAATCCTTCTTGAACTGTGGTGCCGAAAACTGGACACAGTATTCCAGGTGAGTTCTGACCAGAGTGGAATACAGTGGTACTATTACTTCCCTTGATCTAGATGCTATACTCCTATTGATGCAGCCCAGAATTGCATTGGCTTTTTTAGCTGCTGCATCACACTGTTGACTCATGTCAAGTTTGTGGTCTACCAAGACTCCTAGATCCTTTTCACATGTACTGCTCTCAAGCCATGTCCAGGTGTCACCCATCCTGTATTTGTGCCTTTCCTTTATTTTTATTTTTTTGCCCAAGTGTAGTACTTTACATTTCTCCTTGTTAAAATTCATCTTGTTTGCTTTGGCCCAGTTATCTGTTAAGGTCATTCAGAAGTGTGATCCTGTCCTCTGGGGTATTAGCCACTCCTCCCAATTTGGTGTCATCTGCAAACTTGCTCAGGATACCCTCAAGTCCATCATCCAAGTTATTGATAAAGATGTTGAATAAGACTGGGCCCAAGACAGAACCCTGTGGCACCCCACTAGTCACTTCTCTCCAGGATGAGGAGGAGCCATTGATGAGCACCCTTTGGGTTCAGTCAGTCAGCCAGTTACAAATCCACTGAATGGTAGCATTGTCTAGCCCGCATTCTACCAGCTTCTTTACAAGAATATCATGGGGCACCTTGTCAAAGGCCTTGCTGAAATCAAGATAGTCTAATCCCCGCAATACAAGACAATGCCTGTTTGGCTGCCAGCCGTAAGATAAATGTAGTATATAAATGTACCTGTACCATAGGTCTAAACCAGTGCTCCCCAACCTTTTTATCGCCGCGGACCAGTCAACATTTGATGATTTTTCCGCGGCCCACTGTGGGGGGGGGGCGTTGATTGTTTATATTTTATTTAGATTGTTTTGATTTAATAATTTTAATTTAATTGTATTTAAATGTTCCTTGGGCGGCCCGGTACCAATTGATCCACGGACCGGTACTGGTCCGTGGCCCGGGGGTTGAGGACCACTGGTCTAAACCACAGAGCCTAGGCCCTAGGGCTTGCCGATCAGAAGGTCGGCGGTTCGAATCCCCATGACGGGGTGAGCTCCTGTTGCTCAGTCCCAGCTCCTGCCAACCTAGCAGTTCGAAAGCATGTCAAAGTGCAAGTAAATAGGTACTACTCTGGCAGGAAGGTAAACAGCGTTTCCGTAAGCTGCTCTGGTTTGCCAGAAGCGGCTTAGTCATGCTGGCCGCATGACCCAGAGAAACTGTCTGTGGACAAACGTCGGTTCCCTTGACCAGTAAAGTGAGATGAGCGCCACATCCCCAGAGTTGTCCGCGACTGGACCTAACGGTCAGGGGTCCTTTACTTTTACCTTTTCAAACACCAACAACTGGGAAACACTGGCCTGCGAGCGCTGCAATTGAAGAACAGCCTTTACCAAAGGTGTCTTGGGTTTTGAACATACTCAAACTCGGGACGACAAGGAGAAACATGCTAAGAGGAAGGCATGTTTTGCAAACTCTCTCACCATGATCAGCTCCCGCCCAGAAACCTATGTCCCCACTGTAAAAGGACATGTGGATCCAGAATTGGCCCCCACAGTCACAGACCCACTGTTAAAACCATGTTCATGGAAGACAATCTTACTTGGCTACGAATGATCGCCAAAGAAGAAGAAGAAGGCTGCCAGCCGTCAGAGAGCAGAGCTCCTAGCGGAGCCAACACTGCAATCGGATGCCCCCGTTGCCTCTCTTCCGCTTGGCAGCTGCCACTATCTTAGCCAAATGAGAAAACACCATGGAGGAGGAGGAGAGAGCTTTGTGTGGCCACTAGCCAGGACGGTTGTGCTCTGCCTCCTTAGATGGTCAGAGGCAGCAATGCTTCTGAATGCCAGTTGCTGGAAGACACGGGAGGGCAGAGGGATTTCGCACTCAGGTCCAGGAAGAGACCCCCGAGGGTCATCTAGTCCAGCCTCCACTAAAGCATCCAAGACAGGGCCCATCCAACCTCTGCTGTAAAACCTCTAAGGAAGGAGAGTCCACCGCCTCCCTCCCCGAGACGGGCCCCCTTGGGCCAGATCCAGCAGGCTCCTCTCAGGTTCCCCTTTTCCTGCCCCACCGGATGCCGCCCTCCCCTCTTGTCTCTGGAGACAGAGGGATGCCAGTCAGATGGGGCAGGAGGGCAGGTGCCATCGGGCTCTCCTGTGAAGGGCACCTGCCCTGCTCTCCCAGCTGCTGCTGCCAACACACAGCCAGGCCTCCTGGGAGCTGCTGAGCAGGCACAGGCAAAGCTTTCCCTTAGCAACTGTCTGCCTTCCATAAACCCATCACCTGCCCTTCCCCAGACAGAGGTGCTCAGGAGGTGGGGGGGAGCCAGGCTTCTAGAGAGCCCAGAGCTCCTTTTCATCCTCAATTCATGGACCCAGCTCAGTCTAGCCCAGCCCAGCCCAACAATTGATTGCCCAGATTCAGGTAGGTAGCTGTGTTGGTCTGACACAGTCAAAATAAATTAAAAAATCAAAAAATTGCACATGAAAGCTTATAGCCAGAACAAACTTTGTCTCTAAGGTGCTCCAAGGAGGGATGCAGGTGGCGCTGTGGGTTAAACCACTGAGCCTAGGGCTTGCCAATCAGAAGATCAGAAGGTTGGCGGTTCGAATCCCCGCGACGGGGTGAGCTCCCCTTGCTCGGTCCCAGCTCCTGCCCACTTAGCAGTTCGAAAGCACGTCAAAGTGCAAGTAGATAAATAGGTACCACTCTGGTGGGAAGGTAAACCGTGTTTCTGTGCGTTGCTCTGGTTCACCAGAAGCGGCTTTGTCATGCTGGCCACATGACCCGGAAGCTGTGTGCTGGCTCCCTCGGTCGGTAACGCGAGATGAGTGCCGCAACCCCAGTCGTCCACGACTGGACCTAACGGTCAGGGGTCCCTTTACCTTTAAGGTGCTACTGGACACTTTTTTAGTTTTTTTTATTTAGATCAGTTGCCCCTGCACCCTGTCCTGGAGGCACAAAGGAGAGCGAGAAGGGGAGAGAGACTCTGCTGTTCGTCAGGCAATGGCTTTTCTCACCTAAATGACCCTTGGGGATCCCTTCCAGATCTACGATTCTGGAGGCTTTTAATGTTTAATAGATTACTGTGTTTTATTTTTCTGTTGGAAGCCGCCCAGAGTGGCTGCGGAAACCCATCCAGATGGGCGGGGTATAAATTATTATTATTATTTATTATTATTATTATTATTATTATTATTATTATTATTATTATTGATTCTAGGACTCCAACTCTGGTGCTGGAAGCGCCTCTTGGCTCCCAGGAAGCCTGGGTGGGCAGGAAAACCTGGAGGGAGCCAGCTGGAGCGCTTTGTTTGCCCTGTGACCAGATTCGCACCTGGGTCTGGGTTTGGGTCCTGCCTTTGGCAGGGATGAAAGTGGCAGACCAGTGACTGGCCAGCCTGGGTCTGCCAGATCAGAAGGGAGCACCTACTTCCCTGCCTGCCTGCCTGCCTGCCTGCCTGCCTGCCTGCCTGCCTGCCTGCCTGCCTGCCAGGACTCCTTGCAGCTCCTGTCCCGCAGCCAGAGCCCAGCTTGCTTGGCCATCTGCCTCCTGCCAGCCCCCTCACAGCCTGGCTCCCCCAGCTCCGCTCTGCCGCCCTCCTGCCAGCTGCTCTGGCAGCAGCAGCTGTAATGAAGACCTGCTAAGCCACTCTGCCTGTCCTCCAAAGTGGGCCGCATGGAGACCAATTAAGGCAGGAGGAGAGAACGAGAGAGGGAGATGGCAGGGGACGGATTCTGACAAGGGGTGGGGACAATGGAGGGCCAAGCAGCTGGCCGAGGCTCAGCAGGGAAATGTCCACAGAGCCCAGCATGTGTGAACAGGCGTGCACAGGTGTACTTGCATTCACAGCCATGCGCCTTTAGTGCGCCAAAACAGTTGGAGGCAGCAATGCTTCTGAATCCTGTTGCTGGAAAACTCAGAAGGGGAGAGTTGCTCTTGTGGTTGAATCCTGCTTGCTGATTTCCCAATAGAGGCATCTGGTCGGCCACTGTGAGAACAGGAGGCTGGGCTAGGTAGGCCATTGGCCTGATCCAGCAAATGCTCTTCTGATGTTCTCATAGAATCATAGGCTTGTAGAGTTGGAAGGGACCCTGAGGATCATCTAGTCCAACCCCCTGCAATGCAAAGGGACACAGTGCAAATGTTCCCCAGATTTGTATGCATAAATAACAATCCACTTGATGATCTAGGAATCCATCTTGTGAGAGAAGAAGTGTGCATTTATTTAATACACAGTCGGCATCACAGTATTTCTTCTAATGCAGCTGTGGCTGGCTCTGGGAAGATGGAGATTTTGTTTTTAATATTGTGTTTTAAAATTGCTGGAGTCCTCCCAGGGACCTTCCAGTGAAGAGGAGGGTAGCAAAAATAAAAGTAGTCTAGGCTAGATTCATAGAATTGAATGGGTTATAGAATCATAGAATCGTAGAGTTGGAAGAGACCACGAGGGCCATCCAGTCCAACCCCCTGCCAAGCAGGAAACACCATCAAAGCATTCTTGACATATGCCTGTCAAGCCTCTGCTTAAAGACCTCCAAAGAAGGAGACTCCACCACACTCCTTGGTAGCAAATTCCACTGCCGAACAGCTCTTACTGTCAGGAAGTTCTTCCTAATGTTTAGGTGGAATCTTCTTTCTTGTAGTTTGAATCCATTGCTCCGTGTCCGCTTCTCTGGAGCAGCAGAAAACAACCTTTCACCCTCCTCTATATGACATCCTTTTATATATTTGAACAGGGTTAATGTAGAGGATTTCCAGTCTGCAACCCAGGGTGTCCTGCCCTCTCACCAGATGGGGGTTGGTGACCATTTGCCCCCTGAGGGCAGCCTTCTGTTCTGGACCCACAAGTGTGTGTGTGTGTGTGTGGCCAGAAGCAAAGGTTTCTCTGCCCAGTCGACCTTCCTGTCGCCCCTCCAGCAAGGAAGAAGTATCCTCAGAGGAAGGGCAGAATTCTACCCAGGCAAGGCCATCCAAGGACAGCCCAAAGAGGGCCAGGGAGGGAGGTGGGCGAGTGAGATTCCCGAGGGCCAGAGAGGGCTGCATGTGGCCCCCCCCAGACTTAAAGTTCCCCAGCCTTAATTTAAACCAATAAAACACCTCATCCAATTTAAAAGCAGCTGCAAACAAAAAAGTACAGCACATTAAAATTAACCAAACACAGACTGGAATGTCTTCTAAGATCTTCTTGAAGTCTGGCAAAGATGGGAGCCATGATGTATAGGAGCCATCTTAAATATGGTACCTAAAGGATATTGAAGTGTGCAGAGGAGGGCGACCAAGACGATCAAGGGTCTGGACAACGCCTTGGAGTTGGCACGCCATTCACATCCAGAGCTCACCATGGCCGCTTCCCTGTCCTGGGCAGAGCATCCTCTGGCCTACTGGCTTTGAATCCCTCCTCCCTCTGCTGGCCATTTATCTGGTACCCTGAAAAGTATCAAGGCCAATGCTGCTGGTAATGAAAATGTGCTGAGACAGGAGGAGAGGAGAGGGCTAGCTATTCCTGCAACCTTACAAGGAGCAGAGCAGCAGGTGAGACAAGCCAAATCACGGCTTGTGGAGATTTCTCCTTTCTCTGCCTGCTTCTCTAATGAAAGCATTTGTTGAACCAGCCCAGCTTTTCCCAGGCATTATTGCCCACAGCTTGTAATTTTGATTTCTCTCTTCCAAAATGCGCCCAGCTTTCTGACTACACTTTTTGAAAAGGGATCTCTGAGAAGCTCCGGAGCTTAGGCGCAAATCTTTCAGGGCTTCCTGGAGATATTGTTACGCAGTGTCCCCATCTCTGGGCGGAGAGAGACTCTGGGTTTTCCAGGGGCCGATCCAGCTTTGGATTCCTTGGAAGGAAGGTCAGCAGGGACGGTGGTACTTTTAGGAGATCTGGTTTTATTTACACATATGTACCACCTGAGCCTTGGGTGGAGGGGCTCACGGCATTGACACCCAAACAAAGCTTGCAAAAAAAAAAAAAATGAAAGGCACAAATACAGGATGGGTGACACCTGGCTTGAGAGCAGTACATGTGAAAAGGATCTAGGAGTCTTGGTAGACCACAAACTTGACATGAGTCAGCAGTGTGATGCAGCAGCTAAAAAAGCCCATGCAATTCTGGGCTGCATCAATAGGAGTATAGCATCTAGATCAAGGGAAGTAATAGTACCACTGTATTCTGCTCTGGTCAGACCTCACCTGGAGTACTGTGTCCAGTTCTGGGCACCACAGTTCAAGAAGGATACTGACAAGCTGGAACGTGTCCAGAAGAGGGCAACGAAAATGGTCAAAGGCCTGGAAACGATGCCTTATGAGGAACGGCTTAGGGAGCTGGGTATGTTTAGCCTGGAGAAGAGAAGGTTAAGGGGTGATATGATAGCCATGTTCAAATATATAAAAGGATGTAATATAGAGGAGGGTGAAAGGTTGTTTTCTGCTGCTCCAGAGAAGCGGACACGGAGCAATGGATTCAAACTACAAGAAAGAAGATTCCACCTAAACATGAGGAAGAACTTCCTGACAGTAAGAGCTGTTCGACAGTGGAATTTGCTACCAAGGAGTGTGGTGGAGTCTCCTTCTTTGGAGGTCTTTAAGCAGAGGCTTGACAGGCATATGTCAAGAATGCTTTGATGGTGTTTCCTGCTTGCCAGGGGGTTGGACTGGATGGCCCTCGTGGTATCTTCCAACTCTATGATTCTATGATTCCCCCCCTCTATATTTATACCCCACCCTTTTCCCTGACAGGGACTCAAGGTGGCTTACAGAGAAAAATAAGAACTGCTGAAAACATAGGGAAAAAAACATAATTTAAAAACAATGAACTACCGATAGAATTAAAGCTAGATATTGTGGTTGTTGCCACCTGTCTGCCTCAGGAGGCCTTGGGGGGGGTTCACCTTTGGGGGGTGAAGTCAAACTGTTGGAAGGTTGCATCGCCAGCTGTGGTTGGAGATACACTCACACACTCCATACAAACCATCACAACAAAAACAGCATGGCACCAGTCCTCACATTAAAAGCCGTTGGCTCCCCAAAGCCTGTTGGAACAGAAAAGTCTTCACTTGCTAGCAGAAGGACAGCAAGGAGGGAGCCAGTCGGGCTTCTCCAAGGAGGGAGTGCCAAAGTCTGGGAGGAGCCACCACTGAGAAGACCCTTGTTGCAGCTATGGCTCCAGCCCAGAGCAAGCAGGTCTCTGTGTCTCCGGCTCCCAGGCTGCTTCCAGCTCACCCCCCCCCCCAACACATCAGCCCTTGATCTCCTACCTAATAGACAGGAAAGGGGGTGGAGGAAAGGCCCACGCATTCGCCTGGTGAGCCCCATCACTTGGGTGTAGCTCTCACAACCTGGCTCATCCTTTAGGGATCATCATCAGCATCCTCTAATAATTTGCACGCACCTCCCCATCGTTCAAACCCTGCTCAAGGCGGCTTACAACACAGCAAGATTTACATAGCTACAAGCACAACAGAAGTAGTCAGAAACGAAAAATGAAAAACACAAGTGCACAACCAAACTGAGCAATTCCAACCTAAATCATGAATCCTAATAAGATCTAAAAATAAAGATACAAAAATGTAATATCAAGAAGAGCAGCAACCCGCCCCCGCCCCGCAATATCAATTCTCCAGCCCAAGGGCTGCTGACGAGGACGACCTTTGTGGCCGGATGAGGTCCCTGTCTTACCAAGAGGCTTCTCTGACCAGCTCAACAACCTCCCGTTAGATTCTAACCCTCACTGGGCACAGGACCCCCCAAATTGGAAGAGAATCAGGGCATCACCCAGATTGCCCCCCCCAATCCACAACATCACATCCACACCTCTCTCTCTCTCTCTCTCTCTCTCTCTCTCTCTCTCTCTCTCATCTCATGCGTATTTGTATTGGCTTCCATCTGCCTCAAAAGACAATGGAGTGTGCCTCCAGGGGTGACATCAAACTGCTGGAGAATCACAGTGCCTGCTGTGGCTGCAGAGATTGGTAACTTGTAGCTGCTGCCTCCCGCAATGTTTTTGTTGCAGTCGCAGCACCAGCGTCACCTGCCTAGGGCACAAGCCTGGGTCATGTGTCTGGGGGGCCTGGGCTACCCAGATGACAAGACCCTGCCCCCCTCAGCCTCACTGAAGACGTTTGGCACCAGCTTGGCTGCAGGAGTTGCTGGAAGGAGGAGTACAAGGCAACATCCAACTGCCTTAGGGAGTAGGGACTCCACTCCGGCTTTCTGTAGGATTTACTCCTGAGCCTTTTCTTCTCCTGAAGATGGGAGCAGAGGTTTAGGTTCAGAGTTTTCCTTCTCCAAGATGGGCTTCCTTCCGAGGTGGTGAGCCCCATCTGCACACACACACACACACACACACACACCGTTCCTATCTGTGGCTGCCAGGTCCAGCAGCAAACCTCCAAAGCCATGTGCCCCATATTGAATTGTGGCGTCACGGTCCGGTCGGTGGGCGGTTGAAGCCCTGGCTGAGGATGTCAGGACCAGAGGCAAGATGGTGGTGTAGAAGCAGGAGCAGGTGCAGGGCTGAGGGTCCAGCAGCAGGCAGTCGCAGGGTCAAGGAGCAAGGCAGAGGCGAAGGTCTGGGAGTCAAGGAGCAAAGGCGTCAGCAAGGCGAAGGTCCAAGGGTCGAGGATCAAGGCGTTGGCAAGGCGAGGGTCCAAGGAGCAAGGCGCAAGAGGCCAGAGGCAACCAGGCAGGGATAGCATTGCTGTGGCAAAGAGCTGAAGGGAAATGCTGAGCTTTTATCCCTCCCAGCTCCTGCCACCAGGTGCAGTGAGGTATCAAGTGGCCTCACCTGAGTGGCCACTCCTTGCTTCTCCAGCACAAGCTGAGGCAGGCCCCAGTCCTGCAAAGCACTACAGGCCCCAGAGCCTGACTCCTGCCCATACTCCTGACATGTGGGGTGAGCTAACTGAGTCCTGACCATGGGCCCAAATGCTCTGGGTCTCAAGGCACATGCCGAGCAAAGACCGGGCCACTGACAGGTAACACAAGTAGCAGAGAGAGTGTGCTTGTGGCGGGGGGGGGGGGTGTTGATAGGGAGATGCTGTGACAAAGGAAAGGGAGGGGGCACTTGCAGCCTTGGGGAGATGTGGTGAACCCCCCTTGTGGGATTTAGCCATGGTGACACATTCAGAGGCTGGATACTTTGCACAGCCAGTAGGTGGGGAGGGAGAAGAGCCTTCAGAGCTCTCTCTGCTGGTGAGATTTCTGACAAGGATACAGTCAGGAACGTGTCCAGAAGAGGGCAACCAAAATGGTCAAAGGCCTGGAAACGATGCCTTATGAGGAACGGCTTAGGGAGCTGGGTATGTTTAGCCTGGAGAAGAGAAGGTTAAGGGGTGATATGATAGCCATGTTCAAATATATGAAAGGATGTCATATAGAGGAGGGAGAAAGGTTGTTTTCTGCTGCTCCAGAGAAGCGGACACGGAGCAATGGATTCAAACTACAGGAAAGAAGCTTCCACCTAAACATTAGGAAGAACTTCCTGACAGTAAGAGCTGTTCGACAGTGGAATTTGCTACCAAGGAGTGTTGTGGAGTCTCCTTCTTTGGAGGTCTTTAAGCAGAGGCTTGACAGGCATATGTCAGGAATGCTTTGATGGTGTTTCCTGCTTGGCATGGGGTTGGACTGGATGGCCCTTGTAGTCTCTTCCAACTCTAGGATTCTATGATTTTATGAGGGATCTACCAGTACCTGCAGGGCCGGTGCATCCATTCAGGCGACCTAGGCAGCTGCCTAGGGTGCCAGAATTTAGGGGGTGCTGGCCAGCCTGCCCACCGCCCTCTGCCCCCCAGTGCTGAGCGGCTTCAGGCCACTCTCCAGAGGCACGTGTGCCCCCAGAGAGTGGCATGAAGCCGCTCTAAAGCTGACAGGCGGCCCCAGGCTCGCGCTCACCCCGGAGGCGCGCGAGAGTGCGAGCCTGAGGCCACCTTGCTGCGCCTGTCAGCTGTAGAGTGGCCTGAAGCCCCTCTACAGGCTACAGCTGACAGGCACAGTAAGGTGGCCCCAGGCTAGCACTCCCACGCAAAGCTCCAGAGGCGCACGGGAGCAGGAGCCTGGGACCACCTCCTCGCGCCTCTCAACTGTTTTTTATTTTATTTTTATTTTTTCTACTTTTTATTTTTTTCTATTTTTTCTTCTTTTTGGGGGGGGGCGCTAGAAGCTGATCTCGCCTAGGGCACAAAAAACCCTAGCACTGGCCCTGAGTACCTGCCTTCTGTCAGAGACAGAAGAGCCTTTGATCTGTGCCAGCAAGAAACGCCACTCTGGTTCTCTCGCAGAGATGCAGCTTTTTATAGCAAGTCTTGGCTGCACGCCTTTAAACCTGGGCTTCTGAAGTGCTAGATAATGCAGGTGAGACAGGACTCCAGGCTCTCTCCATGTCCCAGTGAGGGATCCAGCTACTCAAATGAAGCTTTGTCCCTCCTTACAAATGTAGAGCCTGTAGCTGGATCAGGCCAAAGGGGGCCCATCTAGGCCAGCATCCTGTTCTCATAGTGGCCAACCAGATGCTTCCCATCAATGGAGGTTTTTAAGCAGAGGTTGGATGTCAGGGACGCTGCAATTCCTGGATTGCAGGGGGTTGGGCTGGATGACCCTCGGGGGTCCCTTCCGATTCTGTGTCTGTGAAGCATTGCTGTCTCCAACTGTAGAAGCAGAACAGAGCCACTCATAGCCCTCTCCTCCTCCATGAATTTGTCTCACCCTCTTTTGAAGCCATCTAGGCTGGCAGCCATCACTGTCCCCACAAATAACCCAGAGATGCATTTTAAATAAAAGGACACATTCTACTCATGCAAAAACATGCTGATTCCCGGACCGTCTGCGGGCCGGATTGAAAAGGCGATTGGGCCGGATCCGGCCCCCGGGCCTTACTTTGCCTACCCATGCCCTAAAATCCGAGAGAGACTTCCAGGCCAGGCCTCCTCCTTCTGACAGGGAGAAGGTGAAACTGCTGGACACCTCCTTTGCCTCTGTCTTCCTCCAAAGGGAAAGCTACGCCCAACATGGTGATAACAGAATAAACGATGCAAGTGGGGAGCTGCAGCCCAAGATAGGAAAAGATGTGGCAAGGGAACACTATTCCCTTCTCCAGGCCATGATTGTTAAAGTTATAAGTTTAATGCAGGCATAAGCAAACTCAGCCCTCCAGATGTTTTGAGACTACAACTCCCATCATCCCTGACCACTGGTCCTGTTAGCTAGGGATGATGGGAGTTGTAGTCCCAAAACATCTGGAGGGCCAAGTTTACCTATGCCTGGTTTAATGTATATAAAATGCTGAGACTGAATACCTTGTCTTTAAGATGCTACAATGGGAAGTTTACCAAAGGCAAAATAGGTTGCACTCTGGCAAAAGCGTCACAGAAGGCTGTTATTTTTCCATTAGAAAATTACCTGATGACTCAACTCTGGAAACAGGAGCTGCAGAGTTCTCACAGCAGGAAGCTGAAACTCCCGGCAGGCAGTCAGAGCTTCCCTTCTGCTTAGAGAAGAATTGGTCAACATTTGACAAATACAGGTTAGCCTGCAGGAGTTTTCACAAAAGGAAAGAGATCACAGACAAAGGAAGGTGGTTAATGAGCTTCTGGGCTACATTTTTGCTCCACTGGTCTTGCTCTCCTTCCCTGGCCCTCTTTTCTCCTTTCATTGACAAGCCTGGCTGTCATTTCTCTTGTAACAGCAAACAGGACAAATCATGCTTTCTATAATTAACACGGGTATGCGGGCAGGCGGGCCTCTTTCTCTGTGGCTGTGGTGGAAAATGGGCCTGCTAAAATGAAGCTGCATTTTAACTGCTGGAAACAGGGAGGGAACATCAGCACGTCCAAAGAACGCATCTAGTTCAGCATCCTTTTCTCACAGAGGCCAAGCAGGATTCAAGCACAAGAGCCCTCTCTCCTCTTGTGGCTTCCAGCAACTGGGATTCAGAGTCATTGCGGCTAGGAGCCCTCTCCTCTATAAATTCATTATTCTGCAGGGGATTTTTTTTTTTTGCACATCCCTGACATATGTAGCTACAATGAATCCAGGTGGTCCAGAAGGAATGTCCCGAGAGCTGGAAAAAAGGAAATAAATATTTTAGACCTTTAAAAGAAATAGCAATAAAGATTAATTTTTAAAAAACACACTTTGGGTACCCCAAACAAGCAGAAATATATATGTCATGTAAGAAATAGACGCCTGGTAGTATATAAAAGGAGATCAGCACCTGGAATGTTCCCAATTGCATCTGTTGTGGGAGATGAGAAATTTAATCCAGCAGGTCAGTTGGGGACACTTGAAATTTGGAACATAATCAAGGTTTGGGACTTTTCAGGGGCTGGGCGCAAATGAGCCGGCAGTTAGGAGAACACAGAGCCTGCTCCCTTCCTTCCAGTTTGTGCTCATAAGGATGTTTTTAAAGTAGGCTGGGTCAAAGGCAAACAATAAATAGAGAACAAATGGATTAAAACAATATTAATGGGAGGAAAAGCCAAAGACATTTGCAAAAATATATTGGGATACTAATGGTTGCAAGATCTAATTTACAATGCTCACAAGATACTAGATGTTCTGGGACCAAACTCTGCAAAATACCACCCTTTTTTTTAATCAGCAGAGGAAGCACCTCCTCAAAAACTACTAATTAAAAAAGAATTGCTTCAAGGTGATTTATCAGCAGCTTTGGACTACTTGGAAATCCTACTGCACTGGAAAAAGGGGAGGCAGCAGCAGATGCTGGCACTGTAGTTTCCCTCTCCCTCTCATAATGCTGGAATTTTGGACATCTAATGAAGCTTTTGAATTATGGTGCTGGAGGAGACTCTTGAGAGTCCCATGGACTGCAAGAAGATCAAACCTATCCATTCTGATGGAAATCAGCCCTGAGTGCTCACTGGAAGGACAGATCATGAAGCTGAGGCTCCAATACTTTGGCCACCTCATGAGAAGAGAAGACTCCCTGGAAAAGACCCTGATGTTGGGAAAGATTGAGGGCACTAGGAGAAGGGGACGTCAGAGGACAAGATGGTTGGACAGTGTTCTCGAAGCTAAGAACATGAGTTTGACCAAACTGCGGGAGGCAGTGCAATACAGGAGTGCCTGGCATGCTCTGGTCCATGGGGTCACGAAGAGTCGGACACGACTAAACAACAACAACAACAACAATGAAGAGTCAGGACAGACAAAAGGAAGGATGTGTTCACACATTGCACAGTTAAACTGTGGAACTCCCTCCCACAGCAGAGGGCTACCAACTTGGATGCCTTTAAAAGAGGATTGGACAGATTCATGAAGGCTCCCTGCGGCTGCTAGCCCAAATGGTTCTGTTCTACCATAGGCAGAGGAGAGGAGAGGGCTCTTGTGCTCAGATCCTGCTTGCAAGTTTCCCTTTGGGGCATCAGGCTGGCCACTGTGAGAGCAGGATGCTGGACCAGATGGGACACTGAGGTTCTTTGTGTGGACAAGGGAGATTTTGTTCACCTATGGTGCAAGAAAGGGAGGGAGGGAGGGGAGGGAAGGGAAGGTCTTGGGCAGGCTTCCTCAAACTTGACCCTCCAGATGTTTTTGGCCTACAACTCCCATGATCCCCAGCTAGCAGGACCAGTGGTCAGGGATAATGGGAATTGTAGTCTCAAAACATCTGGAGGGCCCAGTTTGAGGAAGCCTGGTCTTGGGCCACAGTAGCCACCCAAATTGGTGAAATGTACCAACGTGATAGTCTGCTAGATCCCTTCTTCTGTTTGATTAATTATGTAAAGAACTGGATTCTGACTAACCATCAAACTCATCCTGTGTGTCTCAATACTGGGTAAAAGCTGGAAAGACAATAAGAAGCCAAATAAAAGAAACTTTCCTTGTAGGCACAACTAAATATTATAAAACTGGCTGCTATGAGATAAAGATAGATTTACCCAATAAACATTCGAACCTTGTAACATAACTTATGCAAAAACAGCCAACAGTTTCAGGAGGAGGAAGAGACTCTCAACAGTCTTAATTTTCCTCCCAGCTGAAGTATTGTTTTAATCTCTCCGTCTCTGTTTCACATTATTTTGGTTGCTTTCGGCGCCACTTGCAGTCCCTTTTTCTGGTAGTAAATTTAGCACAAAGCCACTTGTCTCCCTCTTTCCAAAGCCCCGTCTTCTCTTTCAAGAGATGGGCTCTGCACAGTCCCCCTCCCTGCCACGGCTGGCCTCAATCCAGAGGAACATTTGGTCTGAGTGATTTGACGTCTAACCACGAGGCAAAGGCTTCCTGAGGGCAGGATGCAAAGTCCTGGGCAACAAGAGGAGGCAGGCAGGAGAGATGTTTCAGAGCAGGAGTGAGGACATCACCTGCCAGGCAATCAGGGCAGCAAATGGGGAGGGAATGAGAAGCATAGACTGGCTCCCTCTTCCCCATGGCAGCCCTTGAGACATTGGAAGGTGGCTCTCCTGTCTCTTCTCAGTCTTGTCTTCTCCAGCTCCTTCAACTGTTCCTCATAAGGCTTGACATGACAAGGAGGTTTAGCCTTCTGAGTTTAGCATGTAGAATTGGCACAGAGAAGAAGATAGGAAACAATTAGGCAGAGGATGCAAAGTTATTTCTTTTCCTTTGATGGGGTTTCTAGCTCATGTTCGGAGTTCCACGGTTGCTTATGCTTTTAATTAAAAGTGACCTTAGCATTTCAGTTGGCTGAAGAGCCCTTCCTAAAGCGCCATGCATTTTGCAAATTGAACCTTTGCATGCTGAAATAATAAAAAACTATCCATCATTTATTTATTGTGTCTCTACCACACCTTTTCCTCCAAAGAGCTCAAGGTAACATACATGGTTCTCCCCCTTCCTCTTTCAGTCCCCATAGACAACCCAACCCTGCGAGGTAGGTTAGGCTGAGAGAGGCAATGACTGGCCCAAGGTCACCCAGTGAATTTCCTGACCTAGTGGGAATTTGAACCCTGGCCTCTCCCAGGTCTTAGTCTGGGCTGCATCAATAGGAGTATAGCATCTAGATCTAGGAAAGTAATAGTACCACTGTATTCTGCTCTGGTCAGACCTCACCTGGAGTACTGTGTCCAGTTCTGGGCACCACAGTTCAAGAAGGATACTGACAAGCTGGAATGTGTCCAGAAGAGGGCAACCAAAATGGTCAAAGGCCTGGAAACAATGCCTTATGAGGAACGGCTTAGGGAGCTGGGTATGTTTAGCCTGGAGAAGAGGAGGTTAAGGGGTGATATGATAGCCATGTTCAAATATATAAAAGGATGTCATATGGAGGAGGGAGAAAGGTTGTTTTCTGCTGCTCCAGAGAAACGGACACGGAGCAATAGATTCAAGCTACAAGAAAGAAGATTCCACCTAAACATTAGGAAGAACTTCCTGACAGTAAGAGCTGTTCGGCAGTGGAATTTGCTACCAAGGAGTGTGGTGGAGTCTCCTTTGGAGGTCTTTAAGCAGAGGCTTGACAGCCATATGTCAAGAATGCTTTGATGGCGTTTCCTGCTTGGCAGGGGGTTGGACTGGATGGCCCTTGTGGTCTCTTCCAACTCTAGGATTCTATGATTCTAGTCCAACACTCTAACCACTACACCTTGCTTCCTGGGGGATCACTGCCAGCCCTCTGTGCACACACGTCCTTGCCTTTGCTTTACCTGCCTTCCCCTACTCACCTGAGCACAGAGACGGTTTTCATGCCCCCACCTGCCTCTCAGACCCACAAAACACACAGCAGCCTCCCCCTGTTGGGGTCGATCACAGCCCCTACTTTTGCCCTGGGGGCTACCAGGCCCCTGACCCCACCCTGAAGATTCCCACCTGGCCAAACCCGCCCTTGACTGCAGAGACGAGAAACCGGAGAAGCCCCTGGCTGCTCTTTTATTTGGGGCGAGGCCTGAGGAACTCACGACGGTTCACATGCTTCTATCCCCAGCTCCCGCTTTTATCCTCACAACAGCCCTGCGAGGTGGGTGGGTGGCGGGACTGGGAGACTCTCCGTATTGAGAGGACATCTCTAAATCCGTGCTTCGGTCAGCCGAGCTCAGAGAAAAGGGACACCCCCGATCCACCAGCCCTCGGGGTCCCGAGCGGAGGCTTCATGCCGGAGCCGGGACCCTTTCCGACGCCGGCGGGACTCCAGACCCCGGGCAGAAGGCGCCGCGCCCGGCCTCCGCACCCCGCGATCCGGCTCGCCCAGCCCGGCCGCCTTTCAGCACCTTGGAGAGAGGCGCGGGGCCGGGATCCAGGCGCCACTTCGGCTCGCCAGCACCTGGGCGGAAGGCACTCTGCGCGTGCTCAGAGGCGCTCTCTCCGCAAGGCGCTCTCCAGAGTCAAGCTTTCCACGGGCTTCGACCCTTTCCGCCTCCTGATCCTGGGCGTCCCGGGCCTCCTTGCCAGAGGACTCCTGGACACACCCCCCCCCGTCCAATCCGGAGGTGGTCCCGAGAGGCAGCTCCGAGCTTAGCAGAGCCCGTCACCCGGGAGGCCGCCCCGGGCTGGTCCCGGCGGCCGGCGGGGCTAACAGCTTCCAGGCACCCTGCGACAAAGGCGAAGGCAGGAGCCAGCCCGACTGGGCTGTGAGAGCCACGCCGGGGCTGGTGGACAAAGGAGGAGGAGGAGGAGGAGGAGGAGAGGGGCTTGAGGCGAGGAGAAGGGTCGCTCCCCTGGGAGAGGCTGAGCCCCAGCTCGGGGGGGGGGGAGGCAAGGGCGGGACTCACCTCAAACAGGACATTGTAGAGTTGGGAAAAGTTCAGGAAGTTCATAGGGGGTGGAGCGACTCCCCTATGAAGAAGGGTTGCAGCCTTCGGGACTTTTTAGTTCAGAGAAAAAGGGAGAAATCATAGAACCAGGGAGTTGGAAGGAACCCCAAGGGTCATCTAGTCCAACCCCTGCAATACAGGAATCTCAGCTTAAGCACCCAAGAGATGGCACGACATACTTTATAAAATTGGGGCCTAACATGAAGAAAGTGGACAGAGAAGAGTTTCTCTCCTCCTCCCGTAACTGGAGGGCCTCCAATGAAACTGTATGCTGGAAGATTGAGGGTGGATCAAATAAAGTCCTTCTTCACGCAGTACAGTTAAACTGTGGAACTCCCTCCCACAAGAGGCAAGGGTGGCTATCAACTTGGATGGCTTTAAAAGAGGATTAGACAAACTCATGGGTTAGATTGGCAGCTACTAGCCAGGATGGCTATGCTCTGTCCCCCACAGTCAGAGACAGCAATGCTTCTGAGTCCCAGTTACTGGAAACCTCAGGAGGGGAGAGGGCTCTTGAGCTCAGATCCTGCTTGCTAGTTTCACACAGGCACCTGGTTGGCCACTGTGAGAACAGGATGCTGGACAGTGATGGGTCATTGACTTGATCCAGCAGTCTCTTCTCGTGTTTTTATATTCCTATGTTCCTCCATCCTAAATTTATCTCTCTTGCATCGGTCTCTACAGCCACAGCAGGCGCTGTAACCTCCCAACAGCTTGACTTCACCCTGAAGGTGCCCTCCTCCGTTGTCTCCATTGTCTGCACATCCAGCTAGTCCCCATGAGGTTTAGAGAGCTGCCTGAGCCCCCTCTTACTGAGAGTGGCTGCCAGGCTGAGACTCTCCGCCCTTGGCCAGAGCAGAGCTCTTAGGAAGGCCGCTTGTTCTGATTTGATGGTGGTGCTTCTGCAAATGTTACAAGGCTTTGAAAGGCAAGGATAGAATAATAATGCAGTAGAACAGTGACACAATCCAAGGAGGCCAGAGAGCACCTTGGCTGTGAGTCCTGGAAGACCTGCTCCCTGCCTTGCAAGCCCTTTCCTACCTGGCCTGGGAGGGCAGGGCCCAGACTGAAGGACTGACTCCAGCTGCAAAGGCTGAGGCTGTTGAAGGGACACTTGAGCTGGGGTATTGCTGGGGGGGGGTTGTGGAGGGGGTGCTGCTGCTGTTATTGATATCAATTTTGTTATATATTTGTTACGATTTGTGCTGAAATTGTTCAATTTGATTGTGTGCCTTTTGGATGTTTTATTTATTGTTTGGAAGGACAGATCGTGAAGCTGAGGCTCCAATACTTTGGCCACCTCATGAGAAGAGAAGACTCCCTGGAAAAGACCTTGATGTTGGGAAAGATGGAGGGCACTAGGAGAAGGGGATGACAGAGGATGAGATGGTTGGACAGTGTTCTCGAAGCTACGAACATGAGTTTGACCAAACTACGGGAGGCAGTGCAAGACAGGAGTGCCTGGCGTGCTATGGTCCATGGGGTCACGAAGAGTCGGACACGACTAAACAACTAAACAACAACAACAACAATTTATTGTTTATGACCACTTTTGTTATGCTTTGAATTATGTAATTTCTTTCATGTTGTAAGCCGCCTTGAGCGTGGCTTTTCCTATGGAAAGGCAGAATACAAAGAGAATGGTGTCTGTATGGTGCCTTCCTGGGATGAGGTGAAGAGTCCTGGGGATGCCGCTGGCCTTGACCTGCTTTTGAGGTGGGTGCGAAAGCAGGATGATGGCAGCTAAGAATAGAAACCCAAATAACCCAGCAGCATAGAAACCACAAGCGCTGACCAGGTTCTCAGGAAACAGATGGCAACAGATCTTTTCTTGGAAAAGAGAAGCTTTGTGCTGCTGTTTAGACTGGGTGAAGGTTGAAAGAAGGACACCAGGGTCCTCTCGGAAAGGTTGCTAGAGAGAGAGGGCAAAGAGGCAGAGCTGATTCTCTTTGCAGAGCTTTGCCTTATCAGCAACTATTTCAGCCAGCAGAAGGCAGCTAGGGAGCCCAGGACACATGCGGAAGAGTCTCCACAGCATTGGACATTGTGCATCAGGCAAGATTTCAAAGGAGACTGAAAATATCTAAGGGCAGGCAGGGCCTGAGAGTATCCCAGCTGAAAGTACTAAGGTAAATGCCAGTATTATATAACCTGAAGGAAAGGGAAAGCTGGGCAAGTATCAAAAGCAAATTCCCTATCAGGTGTATCACGATGCCTTATGAGGAACGGCTTAGGGAGCTGGGTATGTTTAGCCTGGAGAAGAGAAGGTTAAGGGGTGATATGATAGCCATGTTCAAATATATGAAAGGATGTCATATGGAGGAGGGAGAAAGATTGTTTTCTGCTGCTCCAGAGAAGCAGACACGGAGCAATGGATTCAAACTACAAGAAAGAAGATTCCACCTAAACATTAGGAAGAACTTCCTGACAGTAAGAGCTGTTCAGCAGTGGAATTTGCTACCAAGGAGTGTGGTGGAGTCTCCTTCTTTGGAGGTCTTTAAGCAGAGGCTTGACAGCCATATGTCAAGAATGCTTTGATGGTGTTTCCTGCTTGGCAGGGGGTTGGACTGGATGGCCCTTGTGGTCTCTTCCAACTCTATGATTCTATGTATTTAAATCTGAGCTGTTTACACAATGCTAGACCCCTATGGAAAGTGAGGACTTCAGGTGTGATAATATGGGGCCAAGAGCATTTTGCCATGCCTGGCTATCTAAATATCATGGAATCATAGATCAAGGGTCATCGAATTCAACCTCCTGCAATGCAGGAATCTCCATTAAACATCTTCGACAGATGCCCACCCAACCTCTGCTTAAAGACCTCCAAGGAAGGGGAGGAGACCACCACCTTCTGAGAGAGTTCATTCCACGGTCAAACAGCTCTTGCCACCAGAAAGTTGTTCCTAATGTTTAGTTGGAATCTCTTTTCTTTCTTTGGGGTCTCCCTTCTGGGGCAGCAGAAGACCAGCTGACTCCCTGTGCAAAGCGAATCTTTTGTTGGTCTGAACTTCTGCCTTTCCAAGCCTCCCCCCGCCCTCTGCCTTCCCTGCTTTCCAGCATTCTGGATCAGCTGCCCAAATCCTCTCTCTCATCCAAGCGTGTCAGTCAGCAAACTCCTTCCATTAGGGATTGCTGATCCATCCAGGCAGGTCAGCAAACTTCCCTTGATTGCTTTCCAAGAGAAAGGCTTGAAGGTGAGTCAGCATCTTCTCCCCCAGATGCTTCTCAGGGACCCAACAGCATCTAGGAGGCTTGGGGAAGGCACCTGCCTTTCCAGACCCCAAATCCAAGGACCACCCAGGACTCCTGAGAGGAGACCACCAAGAACACGGGGTACACACAGAGGAAGTAATAGCCCCACTGTATTCTGCTCTGGTCAGACCTCACCTGGAGTACTGTGTCCAGTTCTGGGCACCACAGTTCAAGAAGGATACTGACAAGCTGGAACGTGTCCAGAAGAGGGCAACCAAAATGGCCAAAGGCCTGGAAACGATGCCTTATGAGGAACGGCTTGGCAGGATGGCCCTTGGGGTCTCTTCCAACTCTAGGATTCTATGATTCTATTCTATGATTCTATGAGAAGCCGGTCTTATGGCACTTAGAATCCTAGAATTGTAGAGTTGGAAGGGATCCCAAGGGTCATCTAGTCCAACCCCCTGCATTACAGGGATCTCAGCTCAAGCATCCATGACCAATGGCCATCCAACCTCTGCTTAAAAACCTCCAAGGAAACAAGAGTCCACTACCTTATGAGAGAATCAATTCCATGGTTGAAGGGCTCCTACTGTCAGAAAGTCCTTCCTGATGTCTAGTTGGGATCTCCTTTCTCGTACCCTGAGGCCCTTGGTTCAAGTCCTACTCTCTGGAGCAGACGAAGCATATCCAGCTCCTTCAACCATTCCTCATAAGGCTTGCTTTCCAGACCCATGATCATCTCGGTCTCCTTCATCTGCACACATTCCAGATTGTCAATATTCTTCTTAAATTGTGGCACCCAGAACTGGACACAGGACTCCAGGTGTGGTCTGACTAAGGCAGAAGAGAGTAGGACTATTATTTCCCTTGAGCTCCACATTGGGCAAACAATTCCTGCATTGCAGAGGGTTGGACTAGATGACCCTCGTTGTCCCTTCCAACTCTATGCTTCTATGATTCTATGACCCTGGGGAGTCCCTATCGATGGCGATGAGGCGGCAGGACTGCAAAGTAGAGGAGGAGCCTTGAGAGCGGGGGTCTGAGGGTGGCTGGGCACAGGGGCAGCCACGATGCCCACTTTGAGAAGTGGCTGCAATGGCAGTAGGCACCTAATAAACCACTCCATCTTTGCTGCACAGGAACATCCTTCTGGTCAGATGAAAAATGGGTCTGAGAAAGAACAATTTGGTTCTAACAGACTCGCCTTATCTGTGTTTATCCAGGAGCAAATCTGTGATTCCTGCACTGCAGGGGGTTGGACTAGATGACCCTTGGGGTCCCTTCCAGCTCTACAATTTTTTCATTTTATGAAGTCTTGATGAATTAAGCAGAACTTGCTGCCAAGTCCGTCTGCTCTGGTAAGCGGTGTCACTCCAGCAGAAGTGTTGGGGCTGAGATGTAAGCTATATAGTACATGCCATGGAAGCGCAGATGATCCTGTTTGCTGTACCGGTCGCCACACAGAAGCAGAGTGAGGTCCAAATATTTTGCTGCTGTAGAAGTAACAGGCTGGGCAAATAGCTCGGGATGAAGTTGTACACAGAAAAACAAGTTCCAGCATGTAGGTTTTTCTGCTACAGATATTTAGAGTTTTAGAGTACCACTGTTGCTCTAACACCAACTAACCAAGACAGAACACAACACAACGGACATCCATCAATCACAGCTCTTGTCAGGGCTGTGAGCCGTTAACACGGCAACTGGCACACTTGACCTGGCGATTACCTCACCCAGGGGGTGATCGATGCTGATGAAGGAAATTACCCCCTTCCGATGTCCAGCTACTCCAACCAGCTCAGAAGACCATTTCCACGGAGCATGTCTGAGAGGCTTTGCAGGGAACCCCCTGGTTCTGAACCCCGACAACTCCCAGAGACATCGGGGCACACAGCAGCCACGGGAAAGGCTCTCTCCTGCTTTGGCTCCCATAGCAAACTGGTTGTGTGGCTCTGCCGCTCCCAGGGCAGACTAGGATTCTGCACACAGTTCTTGACTCCCGTCTCAGGTGTGTGGAACCACACACACACACACACACGATGTGGGAGGGGAAATGAACTAAGTGACCCCTTAGAGAAGAGCAGATTTATGGGGGCCCTGTGAGCTTACAGAACCAAGGGCAGCATCTTATGAAATTGCTCCTGCCTAGATACATTCATGATGCCATAAATCTGGCCGTCTTTAAGGGGCCTCAGGGCAAATACAGTTGCTGCAAGGGACTCACATAGGTATTCCTCCAGAGTTCACCCCCATGGAAGGAAATGAACTCTTCACATGCACAGGGGAAGTCTATTCTTTACTGTTATTATTTCATGTTTTATGTCTGAGGCCTGGCTGAAGACAAGCTCTGTATGAGAGACTAGTATTTTGGCTGATATGCATAATGGATTGGATTTTATGATGAAACTGTGGGAATGTTAGGGATGTGGATTAGGATATATTATTAGATAGATCCTATCCAAGCTTGTGTTATCACGCTTCCAATATCAGCAGAGTGACATTCCCCTTTTGTGCGCAGCAAAAGTGTGCGTTCAGGTTTGTTAGAACCTCTACAACAATATTATAATTCAATATTATACTTCCTGGCAAATCCCCTTTGTCCCTCTTAAAAGAAATACACAACACAATAGTATTAAAATAAGATAGAGTTTACTCACATGACATCCTGAGTTAACAGCATAATCTCAGAAAGGCAGGCTTACGTAGAAAAGTTACAAATATGTACGTCTGGAGTCTACTTAGTAAAGTGAGGCTCCATCTGGTCTCTCTCTTGGCAGCAGGCCGAGAGGGAGAACCATCCTAACTGGAGATTCTCTGGAGATGTGTTCCCATTGAAGAAGGAATGGCTAAGAGAGAGAATGGCTGCTGGCTAGGGGCTTTTGTCTGCCAGCTAATCCATCTCATCTGCATATCTGGAGGAACAGGAACTGAGCTTAGTCAGGTGTCCCTCCAGGTGAGTTCCTGTTAGTGGACACTCTAGGAACTGTTGTCTGCCCCAGTGTTCCATCCCACAGAAACATGTGTGCATAACTGTATCATCTCTATCTCTGTCAATATCTATTCATGCAACTCTTTTACCTGTTTAATATGTGCAGGTGCTTCTATATGTTGTCTGTCTCTTTGGGATGCCTCCTGGGAAGTGACTCATACTACTCCCACCATCTCACAGGAGCTGCCCCTGGAAAAACCTGAGGTTCTGTTGATTGCCAGGCCTGCAGGTGGCCAAGGGAAGAGCCAGTCCCTGCTGGCATCCCTGGCTGAAAAGGATGGGGGTTGGCAGGACGGGGAAAGTGAATCCACCTGAATTCAGACAAGGCTAAAAGAGAGGAGAGCAGAGGGTTGGCTCTCCATGGCTCCACTGTCAGAGGCAAAATGCCTTTGGAAAATACCGGTTGCTGGAAACTGCAGGAGGGGAGAGTTGCTCTTGTGCTCAGATCCTGTTTGTTGGCATCTGGTTGGCCCCTGCAAGAAGAGGATGCTGAACCAGATGGGCCTGGGCCTGATCCAGCAGCCCTGCTCTTATTACGCTCAGGAAGAAAAGTCATCATAAAATCATAGAATCCTAGAGTTGGAAGAGACCACAAGGGCCATCCAATCCAACCCCCTGCCAAGCAGGAAACACCATCAAAGCATTCTTGACATATGCCTGTAAAGCCTCTGCTTAAAGACCTCCAGAGAAGGAGACTCCACCACACTCCTTGGTAGCAAATTCCACTGCCGAACAGCTCTTACTGTCAGGAAGTTCTTCCTAATGTTTAGGCGGAATCTTCTTTCTTGAAGTCTGAATCCATTGCTCCGTGTCCGCTTCTCTGGAGCAGCAGAGAACAACCTTTCTCCCTCCTCTATATGACATCCTTTTATATATTTGAACATGGCTATCATATCACCCCTTAACCTTCTCTTCTCCAGGCCAAACATACCCAGCTCCCTAAGCCGTTCCTCATAAGGCATCATTTCCAGGCCTTTGACCATTTTGGTTGCCCTCTTCTGGACACGTTCCAGCTTGTCAGTATCCTTCTTGAACTGTGGTGCCCAGAACTGGACACAGTACTCCAGGTGAGGTCTGACCAGAGCAGAATACAGTGGTACTATTACTTCCCTTGATCTAGATGCTATACTCCTATTGATGCAGCCCAGAATTGCCTGATCCAGTCCCCCCTTCAGATGCTCTCAAACACTTGGAAGATCAAAAGCTCCACACACTCTGCTCTGTGATGCACATTTTCTAAACGAAATGGGGGTGCTTTTTCCTACTGTAAATATTTCTTATGTCTGCTGGCTGACCTGTGTGTGTACGGGGGCGAGGGAAAGAATATTTTTTGTTGATTAAAATTTTTCAATCTGTTGACGGAACCTATTAGTTGATGAAACGGTGGTTAGCTGTGATTTCCTCCCTCGCAAGCGGTTGGACTAGATGACCCTTGGGGTCCCTTCCAACTCTACAATGCTAGGATTCTGTCAAACGCTGCAGCCCTGAAGGAAGTGCCCTTCCGAGTGATGGAGGTTACCCAGAGGGGCGTGGATTCCCCCCGCCCCAAACACGCCAACACAAGCTGGTGAGGAACAAAGAGTTGGCCCGGCTCCCGAGGGCAGCTCCGGGAGGGGCCACGAGCCCCGGCTAGCCTCATCCTGACCTTGGCCTTCGAGCTCCGGGGGCGCTGCTTCATCGACTTCCTTCTGAGCCTGGACAGCGCCTCCTGGGGACCCCACCTTTCTCCCTGCACCGCTCGGGCTGGGACTCAGGACGGGGGTCGCCCCCTCTCCAAGCGCAGAAGCACCGTTTTTAAGAGGGGCTGCTCCGAGGGAGCGGGCACTCCGAGGACGAGCTGTCCCCTCCCCGCTGATCTCGCAGCTCCCCGGGCAGGCACTCTGCGCCCGCGCCCGCGCCCCCTCCCCGCGTCTCGACGTTCCCAATAGGTTCCGGGGCTGCGCGCCCGCAGGAGCTGCTCTCGCGCAGCACCCGCTTCCCTTCCCACTCTCACCAGTCGCGCCTCTCTCTCTCTCTCTCTCTCTCTCTCTCTCTCTCTCTCTCTCTCTCTCTCTCTCTCTCTCTCTCTCTCTCTCTCTCTCTCCACCCTCCCCGGTCCATCCGTCGCGGCGCTGGGCTCCTCCATTGGCTGCGCGGCGCGCTCTGGCTCCGCCTCGGCCGGGCTCTCCCTCCGCCGCCGCCGATCCGCCGCGCATCTCTCGCCCGGCCTCGCCACCGCCGCCGCTCCCGGAGCCTCGCCTGCGCGGACCAGAAGGCGGAGACGCGCCCCCGGGGCGAAGCAGCAAGCGAGCCGGAGAGACGAGCGGGCGCCCCGCCGCCTCCCCCCTCCTCGCCTGCCGGTCCCTCCTCCCGGTCCCTCCCGCCGCTGCCTTCGCCTTTGCCTAAATAAGGGCGCTCCTGCTGCGGCTGCTGCTGCCTCCGCCGCCGCCGCCGAGCCAAGCCGGGCCCGTCCCGTCCAGCAGGAGAGGCGCGCGGGGCGCCGGGCCGGCCGGACGCCGGCTTCCCGGGCCAGCCGCTGTCGGGGTGCCCCCATGGGGCTGGGCGCCGCCCGGAGACGCCTCCTGCCCGACGCCTCCGCCGCGTAAGCCGGAGGGCAAAGGGCTGCTCTGCCCCGCCACCTGCGGGAGAGAGGCGCCCGGCCGCGCCGACGACGCCCCGGAGCCGGATTGCGCGTCGCCAGGGCCCCCTTCGCCCCAGCACTTCGCCCATTCGACCCCTGGGAGCGGCTTGACGGGCCCCAGCGCTGGGCCGCCCCTCGCACTCCGCGGACGGCCCCGGCTGCGTGTGGGGCGGGGGAGGCCGGGCCCCCCCATGGGCTGACAGCATGCCTGTCCGGCGCGGGCACGTGGCCCCCCAGAACACCTTCCTCGACACCATCATCCGCAAGTTCGAGGGGCAGAGTAAGTGCCTGGAGCGGAGTTGGGGGCTGCTGGGTTGGGGGGTGGGGTGTAGAGAGGCCTGGGGGGTGGTCAAGGGGAAGCTCGGTGCTTCTTCATTATGGGGGTCCTGTGGGGAGCTCAAGGCAGGTCTGTGGCGGCCCTGTGTGTTGGGTGCTCTGGAGTCAGAAGTGGGTGGTACATTTGTTTATTGCTGCATTTATTGATTTACTTTGCACCTCTGTCCCACTGTCACCCCCCCTGTGTTATCCTCACAACAACCCTGCAAGGTGGGTCAGGCTGACAGGCTGGGGCTGGTGGGAGAGGGTTGCTGGTGCACATCCCTGTGAAGGGGGGCTGGGCCCACACTCCCTTGTGTTCCCAAACTGCCCAGGGAATGGGGGCCTTGCTACTGGGGGTGTCCACCTGCCCTGGGGACGTGGGCAGCTCCAGGTTTGCAGCAGGACGCATGCCAGCTGGGTGACTGGGTGGCCTGTGCTTGGCTACCTGGACTGGCGAGGGACCGGGCCTGCCTGCCTTGGAGACGCTCCTGGCCTCAGGCCTAGTGGTCTGCTCTCCTTCCCGGGATCCCTCTCCCTCTCTTTCCAGGGTGCATGTCCCTGGGCCCCAGGGCAGGAGGAGGAAGGAGGCAGCTTTCCACGGTGGGGTCCCTCTTCCTCCTTGTTGGGGGACCCACCAAGAGCAAGTCTCGCCATCCAGAGCGCCCCTGCAGGTGCCCAGATTTCCGTCTCTGCCCATGGGGATTTTGCACAGCAGCGTGGAGCATATGGCAGCGTGTGGGCGTTTGTGTAGTGTTCGGGTGCCTGGATGTGTGCATGCCTCATGGTGTTTGTGTATCTGGAAAGGGGTTGTGTGCACGTGCCGGCGCTCACACGCAGTTGGGCAGCGTTGATAACCTGGGGTGTGTGTTTGTGTCTGCTGCTGGGGAGCCACTGGGCTGATGCCAAGGGAGTGGAAGGGGGCCACCCTTTCCCCCTCCTTCCCTCTGCTGGCTATCTTAAGGAGGACAGAGTTGGGGGGGGGGAACCCGGTAGAAGATGGAGGTGATCCTGTGACCTCTCAGGATGCGAGCTCTGTCTGTGTGTGTGGCTATCTGTGTGGCTATTTTCATGGTGTTCTGAAACCTTGAGCCGTCTGGGTTGTGAAGAATCACCAACACTTTCTGGCCCTCGGAACATTTCAGGGTGGAGAGAACTATGTGAGACTCACCTCTCCTTTTGCACCCATCATGCTGAGCTGAGCAGGGCAAAAGAGACCGGTGGCCTGGGCTGGAGAGGGCGGCATTGGGGGGGGGGTAGGCTCAGAGGTGCTACACAGACTTTTCCTCCCAGGCTTTTTTCCTTGGGGGAGGAAGAAGAAGAAGAAAGCAATTTCATTGTGCAAGCAAAAACTCCTTGCACTGACGGAGTCGGATCCTACCCGCCCATCCACGTTTTGCTCGGTGCTTGTTTTTTCTATTTGTGCCCAACAATAAAATAACGTCTAGATCTGCCATTCCCTTAAGAAATGAAAGAGAGTTCCCTCCTGGGCTGAGGAGGGTCTTCCTCCCCCTCCCACCCCCCACCTGTGCCCAGGGCAGGACTTCCCCAGATCTCAACCCTCCTGGCAGACGCCTGGCTGCCTGCTCTTTGCAAACCTCCAGGGGAGGTTCTATGGCTTCCCTCCCTCTCCCCTGGTAATTTAACCCCGCTCCCTCTTGGCTCTCGGTGTGGCATCTCTGCAAAGGCTGCTGCTGCAGTCTGTTTTCTTTGTTGGGGGCCAGCGCTGCCACTGTTACTGCCGCCCTCCTCCTTGCAAGCGGTGGCGGCGGAGGACGGCCTGCTCTCTCCTCCGCTTAGGCCTCGGCTGCCTTTCAAGGCCAAGGCAGACAAATTGGAGAGGATTCAGGGAGGGAGAGATAAGGCACTGGAAAGCACATTGCGTGAGGGAAGGTTAAACAGCTCGGGCACTGGGGCTGCTTTGCCTTGAGCAGCCAGGAGCTCGATAACCATCTCCAAATACTTTGGGTTGTGGAAAAGCTGGATAAACATGGCCGTGTGGAAGGAAGGAAAAAGCTGGCCTGGGACATCAAAGGGGGGATTTTGAGATTTGCAGGCAGGGGGAGGCCGATTAACTTGGCTGCGCCGAATGAAAATGGCAAAGGGCAGATGGAAATGGAAGCTAGTAAATTGGGGGGTTCAAGGGTTGGGGCTACTCCCTTGCCTAAGTTGGGTTGGAGGCCACGGGGTCTCAGACATATAGCCTCTTTTCAGCCCTAGAGCATGTGAAGAAGAGACATTTGCAGAGTATCATTCTGCAAGGAGCTGGCCTCTCTTTCTTGCAAAACCCTGGCTGGAGAGGAATGTCGTTCGTTCCAGCTGGTGCTGCTAAGCAGCCTGGGCTTCGGCTGAGCTCTGAGGCTTGATCCCTGCGTTCTGAAGAGAGAGAGAGACAAGGCCGTATCCAGCTTGCACAGGACCTAGGACCGAGGCACCATGGCCACCTGGATCCTTTTGGAAAGGCACAGCCATCAGAGCAGAAGGAGATGCGCAGGAAGCCTCTGTCTCTCCTGGCCAGTGGGGCTCTGCTGAGTGGCAGATGGTCTGGGCGAGCCAGAATCCTGCTTCAGCTCGGAGGCTGTGGCAAATTTCCCACACCTGTTTCTCTGCAGACAAGATGGCTAGGATTCTGGCCTGCCTCCGCTCTCTCCAGGGCAGCCACCTGGGCCTGGAGCGCTGCCCATCCAGGCTGCCAGTTGGGAGAGGCGGCTCCTTTGCTGGCGGAGCTGGGCTTGTTAATGCCCCATTTAGGGAGGGCTGGCTGCCAGGTGGCCTGGGATCTGTGGTCACTTGGCCTGCAGTCAAGCAGGCTAACCTGGAGCAGAGATGGATTTGCAGCTGGCCGGCTACCACCTGGCCTCTTTCCTCATTACTCCAGAAGAAAACATGAGCTGCAAGAGTCGGGCTTCTTTGCAACGGCACATTTGAATTACACAAACTGGATTACCTGCGCTAACTTTACTAAGTCGGGGCCAGAAGCTTTGGTGTACCAGAGTGGGCTTCCCCTGGAACCAAGATGCTGGGAGGAGGAGGAGGAGGAGGAGGAGGAGGAGGAGGAGGAGGAGGAGGAGGAGGAGACAAACCCTTGGAGAAACAAGACACAAAAAAGCAGGACAGTCGGGAGCCGTGCTATATCTCTGCAGCTACAAAATCAATTCCACACCCTCACCTTGGACACTGATTCTCAGCCAGAGGAGCAAGCACAGCGGTTGCAGACTTCAGAAGGTACCAAGGTGGCAGTGGAAGGGACAGTGTACAGAACAATTCCTGCCACTCTGTTTAGTGGTACTAGGTGACTCCTTACTGAGAGGGACAGAGGCAGCAGCGTGCCGAGGAATCACTCGTGGTTTCAGTTGTGTCTACACAAATGCACAGAGTATAGGAAACGAGCAAGACGAACTGGAGCTTTTAGTATAGGACTAGTGTAATTCAGCCCGTTGAGTAAACGGGCGCTAGAACATCCCGGGGTTCGGAGAAGTGCTTGCGCAGCGCTTCTCCGAACCCCGGGACCTGTCCTTGTTGTCGGCGGCAGGGGGGCAGGAAAGAAGGAGGAGAAAGCAGCCCTTTCTCCTCCTTCCTTCCTCTCCCCCAGCCGCCGATAGGAAGGAGACATCCCGGGGTCCGAACCCCGGGACCTGTCATTGCTGGATGCACACACGCGCCCTCCCTCTCTCCCCCTCCGCCGCCAACGCTCAGTCCGGCTGGGAGCAGCGGTTGGCGGCCGCAGGGAAATGGTGGGGGGGTGGGGGGAGAGAGAGAGAGAGAGAGTGTGTGTGTGTGTGTGCAGTCTCTGCATCCAATCCCTGTGTCCGTGGGGCACATGCGCAGTAGCGCGGACACAGGGACACAGGGACTGGACACAGAGACACTTGCACTTTATTATATAGGATGGCAAATATGACCTGTTAGGCATAAATGAAACCTGGTGGGATGAGACTCATGACTGGGATGTAGAAACTGAGGGGTGTGACCTGTGCAGAATGAATAGACCATACAGGAAGCGGGGAGGAGTAGCATTATATTTAAAGGTTGTATACATTTGTGAAGAAATCCATGGCCTGGAGCATGGAAAGCAGAATGAGAGTATATGGGTATAGGAGAGAGAAGCAACAGTGACCTTACTCTGGGGGTCTGCTATAGACCGCCAAGCCAGACTGAAGACTTGAATGACGCCTTCCTAGAGCAGATTAGCACACATTTGAAAAGGAGATATACAGTCATCATGGGAGACTTCAGCTTCTCAGATATCTGTTGGAACTCAAACCCTGTCAAGAATGTAAATTTCTACAAATTACTCCATTGCCTCGCTGACGGTTTCGTTTCCCAGAAGGTGGAAGAAGTAACAAGAGGATCATCTCTCTTGGACCTCACCAAGAGGAAGGAACTGCTAGATGAAGTGGAAGTACTTGGAAACTTGGGAGGAAGTGATCCTGTCCTCCTGGGTTTCAGGATACATACAGAGGAAAGGGAAAGAACAAGCAAGTGGCAGGTCCTCTGGAGAAGATGGAGAAATGCTCTCGGGCGACAGAAGGCAGAACTACTCAACTCCTACTTTGCCTCTGTCTTCACCCAAAAGGAAACCAATGCCCAGCCTGGGGGTAACAGGATAAACAATGCAAGGACGGAGCTGCAGCCCAAGATAGGAAAAAAGGTGGTAAGGGAACAACCAGCTACTTTAAATGAATTGATATCTCCACGGCCTGGAGTGTAATCTCAGAGCCTTTGTCTATTATCTTATTGGAGAATTATTGGAGAACAGGTGAGGTCCCTATAGACTGGAGGCAGGCAAATGTTGTCCCCATCTTCAAAAGGAGGGGGAAACGCTGTCCGGTGAGCTTGACATTGATACCAGGAAAGATCCTAGAACACATAATTCAACACTCGGTCTGTGAGCATTTAGAAAAGGATGCTGTGATTCCCAGCATGGGCTTCTCAAAAATAAGTCATGCCAGACAAACCTCATTTTTAAAATGGAGTTACAAGCTTGATAGATCAGGGGAATGCTGTGGAAGTAGCGTATCTTGAGTTCAGTAAGGCTTTTTGACAAAGTCCCCCATGGTATTCTTGCGAGGGAACTGGTAAAATGTGGGTTGAACGAGGGAACGGTTAGGTGGATTTGTAGCTGGTTGACTGACCGAACCCAAAGAGGACTCATCAATGGTTCCTCGTCATCCTGGAAAAAAGTGACAAGTGGGGTGCTGCAGGGTTCTGTCCTGGGCCCGTTGTTGTTCAACATGTTTATAAATGACTTGGATGAAGGAATTGAGGGGGGGGGCTCAACAAATTTGCAGACGACACCAAACTGGTAGGGGTAGCTAATGCCACAGAAGACAGAATTCAAAATGACCTCAACAGACTGGAGAATTGGGCACAAGCTAACAAAATGAATTTCAATAGGGCAAATGTCAGGTTCTGCCCTTGGGCAGGAAGAACCAGATGCAGAAATATAGGATGGGGGACACCTGGCTTACTAGCAGTACAAATGAAAGTCCCCAGTGCCATGGGCATAGGGGGGGGGAGGGAGAAGCTGCCCCCTCAGAGCAAGTAAAACAATAGAAATATTTAATTAACTGACCAATCACGTTGGTTTTGTCCCCCTTAACAAAAATCCTGGCCGGATCCATGCAAATGCTTCAAGCCTTCTTCATAAGGGAGTCATTTGGGTGGCCTTTTCTGAAACTTTTCCAACTCTACAAACATCCTTCTTGAGGTGAAGCCACCAGAACCATACACAGTATTTCAAATGTGGTTGCACTGTAGGTTTTTTATAAGGGCATTATGATATTGGCTGTTTTACTTTCTCTTTATTTCCTAACATTCCCTAACCTGGAGTTTGCCCTTCTCGTGGCTGCCACAGGCTGGGTCCCTTTAAAAGGTGATGGGGAGAAAAATGACCTTTCTCTGCCTGGAGGGATCGTTTTGGGAGAGATCTGGGCTGGATTTCTTTTGGGATTGTTTTGTCGATTGTGAGTTTGCTTTTAATATGTGCAGGACCCGAAAGAGCGGATTTGAGTTACAAAAAAAGGAGATTCCAATTACAAATGAATTTAAGGTGGTGGACTCTCCTCCCTTGGAGGTTTTTAAGAGGAGGTTGGATCTGTCAGGAATATTTTAGCTGCAACTCCTGCAGGGGGTTGGACTAGATGACACCTTGGGAGCCCCTTCTAAATCTATGGTTCTATGACAGTCACTGCATGGAAAGAGGGCACACAGTTGTGCAAATGGGGGAGGAGCAGCCTTGGCAGTGTGCAAAGAGGAGGCTGCAGGACTTCCCTTTCAGATAATGGGCACCTTCGGAGAAGGCATTGTTGTCGTGTGTGCAAAGAATACGGAGCATCGCTCGGCACAGATTAGTCATCCCTTGGCCTTTTCTCGAGTCAGACAGCCTGGGTCATCAGCTTGCCAGCTAAGCGGACCTGGGCTGCTTTTTGTGTTTGTATGTGCAGTGGGTCAAACACAGGAGACGAGAGCCAGTGTAAGGTGTGAGAGCCAGGGAGTGCAGCATAGTGGTTACAGTGCCAAACTAGGACCTGGCAGGCCAGGGTTCAAATATCCTGCCTGCTCCCCTGTGGCCTTGGGTCCCTGCCTCTCAGCCTAACCTACCTTGCAGGGTTGGTGTTGTGGAGATTAGAAGAGAAGAGGGAGAACCAGGCACACGACCTGGAGCTCCTTGGAGGGAAAAAAAGGTGTGTTTGTGTAAATGTAATAAACACATAAATAGCTTGTCCAGTGTGATTTGAAATAAGAGGCTATACTCCTCTATTTGGACCTTCAGTGTGAGTGCTGCCCAGTGTGCCCCCCCCAGCTACGCTGCGTAGACCATGGCTGAGCCAGGTGGGCCCAGGAGGGCTCTGGTGTAGGAGGGGGTGGCTTCCTAGGAGTGCTTCATGCCCCCCCTCCAGTGGAGTCTGTTCCTCTTCTCCTTGTTGGCATAGCAGGGGGGTCCTTCCCTCCCTCTGGAGCATTAGCTGCAGCAAAATGGGATGCCCCGTTCTGAAAAGGTTAGGGGGCCGAATCAAAGGGCTGTTCCAGGTGCAGTTTCTTCTGCCATCAGAGATGATGGTCTCGGGGTCTGGGGCGCTTCATTTGGGAGGTATTGCGGTCCTGAGCCACTTAAGGGTTTAGAGCTCAAAATTGAATTGGGCCCAGAAACTGAGGGGCCCAGGATCAGTGTAATTGGTGTTGTTGGGCCAAGATCAGTGTACTGTAATACTGTATGCTCAAACTCTCTTGTCCCAATGAACAACCTGGCCGCTGAATTCTGCACCAGCTGAAGTTTCTGGACCGTCTTCAAAGGCAGCCCCACGTAGAACGTGTTGCAGTAATTTAACCTAGAAGTTACCAGAGCATAGACAACGGTAGGATGGATGGCGGCTAACAGATTGGGGTTGGATCCTGACAAGACAGAATTTTGGGGGGACAGGAGGCAGGCAGGTGTGGAGGACTCCCTGGTCCTGAATGGGGCAACTGTGCCTCTGAAGGACCAGCTGCGCAGCCTGGGAGTCATTTTGGACTCACGGCTGTCCATGGAGGCGCAGGTTAATTCTGTATCCAGGGCAGCTGTCTACCAGCTCCATTTGGTATGCAGGATGAGACCCTACCTGCCCGCAGATTGTCTAGCCAGAGTGGTGCAGGCTCTGGTTATCTCCCGCTTGGACTACTGCAATGCGCTCTATGTGGGGCTACCTTTGAAGTTGACCCGGAAACTACAACTAATCCAGAATGCGGCAACTAGACTGGTGACTGGGAGCGGCTGCTGAGACCATATAACACCAGTCTTGAAAGACCTGCATCGGCTCCCAGTACATTTCTGGGCACAATTTAAAGTGTTGGTGCTGAACTTTAAAGCCCTAAACGGCCTGGGGGGTCGGGGGGGTCTGGCTTTGTGTAACTCAGCCAAGGGGCACCTTGCGGTCATCCCTGCCTTGGTTTCTAAAAGAAGGGCAAAGAAGAGGGCAAGGCAGGAGCACTCCCCTCCCTGCATGCCCACCTCTGTGCCCAAGAGGGGAGATGCCCACTGCTAAAGGGGGGGGTGAGCACTGGAGAAGCTGGTCAAGCAAGGATGGGGCAGCCAGGAGCCAGTCCAAGACGCCCTTCCTTCATTTTAAAGGGAGCACAATTCAAAGTGTTGGTGCTGACCTTTCAAGCCCTAAACGGCCTCGGTCCGGTATACCTGAAGGAGCGTCTCCACCCCCATCGTTCAGCCCAGATACTGAGGTCCAGCTCCGAGGGCCTTCTGGTGGTTCCATCCCTGTGAGAAGTGAGGTCACAGGGAACCAGGCAGAGGGCCTTCTTGGTGGTGGTGCCCTCCCTGTGGAACGCCTT
This sequence comes from Zootoca vivipara, assembly GCF_963506605.1. Lineage (NCBI taxonomy): Eukaryota > Metazoa > Chordata > Lepidosauria > Squamata > Lacertidae > Zootoca > Zootoca vivipara. Next base: position 59,362,800 of record NC_083287.1, on the reverse strand, counting down.
CCTATCAGAAGTCAAGGAAATAAACAGCTATCAATAGGAGTATAGCATCTAGATCTAGGGAAGTAATAGTACCACTGTATTCTGCTCTGGTCAGACCTCACCTGGAGTATTGTGTCCAGTTCTGGGCACCACAGTTCAAGAAGGATACTGATAAGCTGGAATGTGTCCAGAAGAGGGCAACCAAAATGGTCAAAGGCCTGGAAACGATGCCTTATGAGGAACGGCTTAGGGAGCTGGGTATGTTTAGCCTGAAGAAGAGAAGGTTAAGGGGTGATATGATAACCATGTTCAAATATATAAAAGGATGTCATATAGAGGAGGGAGAACGGTTGTTTTCTGCTGCTCCAGAGAAGCGGACACGGAGCAATGGATTCAAGCTTCAAGAAAGAAGATTCCACCTAAACATTAGGAAGAACTTCCTGACAGTAAGAGCTGTTCGGCAGTGGAATTTGCTGCCAAGGAGTGTGGTGGAGTCTCCTTCTTTGGAGGTCTTTAAGCAGAGGCTTGACAGCCATCTGTCAGGAATGCTTTGATGGTGTTTCCTGCTCAGCAGGGGGTTGGACTGGATGGCCCTTGGGGTCTCTTCCAACTCTATGATTCTATGATTCTATGATTCAGACTTTTAGAAGACATCTGAAGGCAGCCCTGTTTAAGGAAGCTTTAAATGTTATTTTAATATTTTGTTGGAAGCCGCCCAGAGTGTCTGGGGAAACCCAGCCAGATGGGCAGGGTATAAATAATAAGTTGTTGTTGTTGTTGTTGTTGTTGTTGTTGTTGTTGTTGTTGTTGTTGTTGTTAGTCCACCCCTGTCCAGAGAGGGGCTGAGCTGGGGCTGATTCCTTCTTTCTTTCCCCACCTACAGGCCGCAAGTTCATCATCGCCAATGCCCGGGTGGAGAATTGCGCCATCATCTACTGCAACGATGGCTTCTGCGACCTTTGCGGCTACACTCGCGCCGAGGTCATGCAGAAGCCTTGCACCTGCGACTTCCTCTATGGGCCGCGCACGCAGAAGACCTCAGTGGCGCAGATGGCGCAGGCCCTCCTGGGCTCCGAAGAGCGCAAGGTGGAGATCTGCTTCTACCGGAAAGACGGTAGGGGACCCTGCTTTTGGGGGGGGTTTCCGGTGGAGGAGGCCAGACCGAGGAGTGAATCTGTTCCCGCCAGCTCTCAGCTGCCACCTGTGACTCCTTAACATGCCCACTTCCTCTTGTCAAGGAACATTAGATTCTGCATTAATGTTTCCCCAGCGCTGGCGCAGAGGAGCCTCGGTTTGCAACCCTGATGAATTATGCAGAAGGACGCTGTGTTTGCTGATTTCTGCATAATGTATCCTGCCCTGGAAGCTGCGGGGGGGCATGGGGGGCTGCATGGGGGCCACACAAGCTCCTTCTCTTGACCACTGGGCAGTCCTGCTCCCTCACTCTTGATTTTGGAGATTCCCCCAAGTGCTTTGCAGCCTTGAAGTCCTCTTTGCAAAACAAGCAAGCTGCAGATCCAGAGAGTCTAATGTTGTGCGGCAGGTGCGAATCCTGTGCTTGCTTGGCGTCACGGCAGCTGCACGGAGGGTCCTTGGCTTGGTATATTTCATGGCCTGTTCCTGACCGCATTTTATGTGTGTGCGTGAAGTCTGTATGCAGTAAACTCACAACCTATGTGCATTAGCATGTGAGATTTCGGCTGGAAAAAAGTAAAGGGGGGGGCAGGTGTCCAGGGGCTCGGTCTGCAATCCTACCTGCCATTGTACTCACCTTGGGGGAGCATTCCAAGGGGCAGGGAGGGTGTGTTTTGAATGTACGCGATTTTGGCTTTACGCGCAACCCCCAGAATGTAAGCCCCGCACAAATTGAGAGTTGGCCATACAGAAAAGCGTTTGTTTTTCTGCCAGTTGCCCTGCTTTGGCTTGGCTAAAATAAAAAAAGGGCATTTTGAAAGGGTGGGGGCAATGGTGTTGCCTTTGGGACTTTGAAACTCTTGCCCACCCCCTCTGCCCTGGGCCCTCTTACTTCAGATTTTTGTTTAGTATTTCTTTATTAAATTTGTATACTGCCCCATGTCTGTCGATCTCAGGGTGGGCCACAAGACAATGTGATACTATTAAGAAAGCACAATGCATAATAAAAATAAAAGCTAAAGCTAGCCACTGAGTTTGGGGCGGGTGGAGGCGAGAGGAGCGCTGCAATTTGTGCGCAGGGAGGACCTCGAGGCGTCAGCAAAGCCTCATCGCCTTTCCAGAGCCTGCCCTCTGAGGAGTGATAGGAAAAACAAGCAGAGTCTCTCTCTGTGGCCCAGGAAATGTGCAAAGGCGTTTGCTCGGCAGAGATAGGAGATACAAAATTCCTGGGACTTGGCATGCGACCAGAACTCATCGAGGAGGCCCTGTCCCTGGTGCCCCGTGAGTCTCCTTCCCAGCTAGAAAAAAAAATATTTCACATTCTTCTGTGCTGGCATTTGGGGCAGCTCAGAGCTCAGGCTCCGCCTGCCTGGGTTCCGGGGCAGCATCTGGGGCCAGGACTGTGGGGAGGCCGGCTGGGAAGGGCTCCTTCTCGCCTGCCTGCCTGCCTGCCTGCCTGCCTGCCTGCCAGAGACCTCGGAGGGGGTGCTCTTCCCTGTTGGAGCAGGCCGTGGAGGAGGGCCAGGTGGGCCAAGCGTACGTCCTCCAGGAATTTAGCATTTGGGAAGTGGAACGGCCTGTTCAGCCTCCGGTCCTTTGAGAGGCTCAGAACATCTAGAAAGCAGAATAAATCACGTAGGAAGCCCAACGGCCTGGGATCTTTGTCTGGGTGGTAAATGGGTTTTCCTCCATGTCAGACGCCCAAAGGATGGAGTCGCTTGCAAGGCAGAGCAGTCGGCTTTGGAGATAATAACAGTGGAATCGCCTGCAGGGTCAGGCCAACGGCCCATCCAGTCCAGCGTCTTGTACTCAGTGGCCAACCTAAAATGATTCGGGGTGCAAAATTCCAATGCCCAGGGCTGCCTCAATACAGCTGTGCCCGTCCATCAATGGGGAAACCCAGCCTGGAAAAGGGATCCCTCGTGTCAAAACTCCCCCGTCCTCTGGCTTAATGGAACGGCTTGTTTAATGTTTTGGCAGTCCCCGTGGAGACGCCCGGGGCATCCGCGGCCCCCACCTAGGCGTGCGCAGCCCTCCCAGGAAGCAGGCGGCCTCGAGGTTTATGTCTCTCTGAGCCTGTGGGGAATGGGGCATCCATCACAGGGAAGCAGGCTCTGGAGCGGAGAGGCCTGGAGGCACGTAGCTTGTGTAGATCTTGGCCCTCGGCTGGCAGGCGGGCAGCAAAGTGGCTGGCGCGTGAAACCTGCCTTGGCAGGGGTCTCATCCAGAGCAGGTGCTGATGCACCAGAGACGGCTGCCTGTTCCCCAGGCAGGTGCACGCGGGCGCATCTGCCGTTGACACTGCTTGGGGGAGGCTCCCTGGGGTTTCAACGGGGGGTGGGGGGCTCTTTCCCGCCTCCCCTGGAGATGGGAGCCTGAAGGTGCTCTGGCCCTTGAATGCTAGTGGTCCTGCTGCTCTGAGCAGGGTGTTGCCCACAGGAGGGAAGTGCTTTCCCATAATAGAACAGGATCTTGGACTTGATGGGCCACTGGCTCATAGAATCATAGAAGGATCTCCGGAGGATCTTCTGGGGAGGTCTATCTGGGTCCCTAGGTTGCTTGGGGTATTTGGCTGCCGCAAGATGAGGATGCTGGATGAGACGGGCTCCCTTGGGCTGCATCCAGCAAGGCTCAGTACCAGTTGCTCAAGGCCACAGGAGGGGAGAGAGCGGCTTGTGTTCAGGTCCTGCTTGTGGTTCCCCACATGTATCTGGGAGTGTTAGAAACTCAGGAGTAGCCAGGTGCCAAAGGTCTCCTTAAAGCAGGGTTACAGTCATCCAAACAAAATAAAAAAATTCTTTCAGTAGCACCTTAAAGACCAACTAAGTTTTTATTTTGGTATGAGCTTTCGTGTGCATGCACACTTCATCAGATACACTGAAACAGAAGTAACCAGACCCTTATATATATTCAGAGGGTGTGTGTGTGGGGGGGTGATGGGAATGGGTGATGGGCTGTAAGAGTGGTAAACCTGTTGATGGCTGTTAACAACTGCTGATTACTGCAATAGGTCCTGCGGGGAAAAAACAAGGGCTGAGGCTAAAGAAAGGTTGGTCATGCATAATGAGATCAGAATCCTATGTCTTTATTCATCCCAGCTGGCTCCATGGTTTTAAGCTTGGTAATGAGTTCCAATTCAGCAACTTCTCTTTCCAGTCTGTTCTTGAAATTTCTCTGTAATAAAACAGCTGCTTTGAGATCTTGTATAGAATGTCCTGGGAGATTGAAGTGTTCTCCTACTGGTTTCTCTGTCTTGTGGTTCCTGATGTCAGATTTATGTCCATTTATCCTTTGGCGTAGGGTTTGGCCTGTTTGTCCAATATAGAGAGCTGAAGGGCACTGTTGGCATTTGATGGCATACACAATGTATGCTTCGACTCAGACCAACACGGCTACCTACCTGTAACTAGTCATCAAAACAGAATGTCTAGTTGCCATTTTGGGGCAAGATGACTCTAAAGTCTTATTTTTCAAATGATGGACTGACAGGGATTGGTCCTCCGTTACACATCTGGCTAGTTCAGAGGACAACCTTGAGCTCGGCTAAGAACTTTGAGAACTTAAAGAAGAAAAGTCCCTTGACCCAAGGACAGTCCACATATATATTGGCCCATTCCGACCGTTTTCCGAATGGTGACACGAACTGTACATAGCACAGGGATATTCTCCACAACTGTGAGCAGGGCAGTCGGGTGGGGGAAGCAAAGACAGCAATTAACTCTCATGTTCTCCATTGCTCCGGCTGCACAGAAAAAGCGTTTTGGTTCCTGAAATTCATTCCAATTGTGCAGATAAAATAGAACGGATAGAATTCTACAGGATGTGGTCTTAGTGAGTGAAAACAGTCCCGATCCAAGGATCCCCAGGTGGCAAAGATGTCTGGCCCCATCCTGGCACCTGGGCATCTTCATTTGGTCCCAAGTGGCCAATAGCCAGGTGCAAAATGCACCTGGTGAAATTTGAATACAGCTGGGGGGGCACTGTGAGAACAGGAGGCTGGATGAGGTCAGACTCTTCTTGCATTCTGACATTCTTCCAGGGCCCCTTTGTAGGGACAGCGGCCAGCCTGGCCCCATGGCCTTCAGCACATGCCTGCACACTCTGCGCGTGGCTCCTGCTTCCTGCTTTTCCGCTGCTGCAGCAGATTCTCCCCCCCCCAAAACCCCCCAGCCTGGCCCAACTGCTGCTTTTGTTTACATCTCCCCCCCCCCCGCCGGGGAGCCACATCTCATCCCAAGCTGCAGCTCCGCAGCATGGAAGCCATGCTCCCCCCCCCACTTTGCTCCCGTATTCAGGCTGTTGCAAAAGCCATGCAGAAACCCAGCCTCCTTCCTCTCCGTCCCCTTGGCTCAAACCCTGGTCGCCATTCCTTGCCAGGGCCACTCCCCAAATCCTTTTGCTGCCAGAGGCAAAGGAGCCCCCCCTCCCAGCCAAGAGGCACCTAATACTCCAAGGCTGGTGAAATTATTTTAACACTTGGTACGGAAAATCCCCCAGTCAAAATGCAGCAACGAAACATTTAATAGCGAGCCGTGTGCATCCCTTTCATGACACCCCAAATCTGTTGCCTCGGGCAGCTGCCCCCCTCTGCTGGAGGTCAGGGCCGGCCCCATCTCTGGCCTGGACTTCAGCAGACTGCTCCTAGCTGACCTTCTGGTCCCCCAAGCTCAAGGCCCACATTCCCAAATTCCCCAGGCACATTTTGCTACTGGTGCCGGTCCGACTGTGGCAAGAGGCACAGGTTGGTGACCATAGTTTCATAGAATCATAGAATCGTAGAGTTGGAAGAGACCACAAGGGCCATCCAGTCCAACCCCCTGCCAAGCAGGAAGCACCATCAAAGCATTCTTGACATATGGCTGCCAAGCCTCTGCTTCAAGACCTCCAAAGAAGGAGACTCCACCACACTCCTTGGTAGCAAATTCCACTGCCAAACAGCTCTTACTGTCAGGAAGTTCTTCCTAATGTTGAGGTGGAATCTTCTTTCTTGTAGTTTGAATCCATTGCTCCGTGTCCGCTTCTCTGGAGCAGCAGAAAACAACCTTTCTCCCTCCTCCATATGACTTCCTTTCATATATTTGAACATTTAAAAACTTCTGCCTTAGTCCATAGTTCATTCCATATCCATTTCCACCTTGTCTGTTTTTCCTTCTTGCATACTGGGAGGCTGAGCTAACTGCACTCAAGCAATGCAACTGGGATCAAAGAATAGAATTGTAACATTGGAAGGGAACCCGATGGTCATCTAGTCCAACCCTCTGGCCAATAGATAATCTGTTGTGGCAACAGGGTTTTGAACAGAGGTTGGACGGCCACCTATTTAGCTGCGATTCCTGCACTGGAGGAGGTTGGACTTGATGACCCCTGGGGGTCCCTTCAGACCCTACAGTTCTCTGATTCTGTGTCCTAAATGTTCTCCCTCCTTTTCTCACCCCCCTCCTTAGCCAAGTACTGAACTCTGCTGCTCCTCTATTCCAGAGTTATTTGCCCTGGGAGGGGGGGGGGAAACAGTAGCTGTTTTGTAGGACTCCAACCGTCATTCTGGTCGGGGACCTGCCTGGTTAATTATTTTGCAAATCAATAAGTGTATTTTTAGGCATAATGGCAATAACAGTTTTAGAAAGCGCTGTGCGGTGGGAAACGTCTCAAAAGGATTGTTTGCCTCAGCAGCTTCAAAGGGGAGGGGGTGCCCTTCAGTGCCCACCCCAAGGTCACTCTTGCCACAGAAAACGAATTTGCCCCAGGGAGGGAGAGGCTTGCCCAGCACGGAGGGGAAAGGCGCTCTGTGTGTGCTCAGAGGCTCTCTCATTCTCTTTGCTGCTCCTCCATCAGAATCCTTCCAGGCTGACCCCAGGCATTGAGCAGGGGTTTCGGGGGGACGGGGACAATGCAGCCTTGGGGAGCCAGTCAGTGGGGCAGGTGGGGTTGAAGAAAGGGGTCAACTGGTTGGGGTCCGGATGGGTGGGGTAATAATAGTAATAATAATAATAATAATAATAATAATAATAATAATAATAATAATAAGCCACATGTACTGGCTTGAGAGCAGTACATGCGAAAAGGATCTAGGAGTCTTGGTAGACCACAAACTTGACATGAGTCAGCAGTGTGATGCAGCAGCTCAAAAAGCCAATGCAATTCTGGGCTGCATCAAGAGGAGTATAGCATCTAGATCTAGGGAAGTAATAGTACCACTGTATTCTGCTCTGGTCAGACCTCACCTGGAGTACTGTGTCCAGTTCTGGGCACCACAGTTCAAGAAGGATACTGACAAGCTGGAACGTGTCCAGAGGAGGGCAACCAAAATGGTCAAAGGCCTGGAAACGATGCCTTATGAGGAACGGCTTAGGGAGCTGGGTATGTTTAGCCTGGAGAAGAGAAGGTTAAGGGGTGATATGATAGCCATGTTCAAATATATGAAAGGATGTCATATGGAGGAGGGAGAAAGATTGTTTTCTGCTGCTCCAGAGAAGTGGACACAGAGCAATGGATTCAAACTACAAGAAAGGAGATTCCACCTAAACATTAGGAAGAACTTCCTGACAGTAAGAGCTGTTCGACAGTGGAATTTGCTGCCAAGGAGTGTGGTGGAGTCTCCTTCTTTGGAGGTCTTTAAGCAGAGGCTTGACAGCCATATGTCAAGAATGCTTTGATGGCGTTTCCTGCTTGGCAGGGGGTTGGACTGGATGGCCCTTGTGGTCTCTTCCAACTCTATGATTCTATGAATAATAATAATATTCCAGGCTGTTGTGCCTTCTAAACTGCCACTCTGCAGCTCCTTGGCAGTGCCAATCATGTGGGGTTGAGCAGAAGCGCCAGGCCCAGGGAGCGCCTAAGTTCCACCCCAGCCGCCTCCCCCCCCCCTGGCTGCACCAGGTGTCTCTTCTCTCCCGAGGCGTCTGCCTCCGGCTCACGTCAGCCAGCCCAGTTCCGGCAAGCCGGGTAAACAAAGCCGGAGCTTCCAGCGCTGTCTCCCAGCTGCAGAGAGAGCTGCCTCTCCCCCCACCCCACCCCCATCCCTTGCAAGATGGCCTTGCAAGGTGGTGGGGAGATGCTCCCTCTTCCTTCCTCTCGGATGGGGAGGCAGAGCAGAGCCATCCTGGCTAGGAACTCTCCAAAGCCCTCTCCTCCTCCTCCATCTAGAATGGTGGCCATCCCTGCCTCCTGAGTCAGTGAGTTCCACAGGTTAACTTTCTTTCCTCTGTCCTAAATTTTCCAACAAAGGGAAAGGAAGGATCCCCGGCCTGCTCTGGGGAGAGTCCCCTTCTCTCTCAAGGAAAGGCCATAGCTATGGGGCAGGGCCTTGCCAGCAGAAGGTCCCGGGTTCAATTCCCACTGTCATCTCCAGTTCGGTTTGGGAGAATCTCCTCTGCCTGGAATCCTGGAGAGCCATTGCTGCCAAGAGACAACGCTGAGCTGGATGGACCAAGGGGGTCTGACTCTCTGTAAGGCGGCTTCCTAGGATCCTGCCCCCCCCCCCGGACCTCCAAGAATCAGGGCGTCCCTTTATAGTCTGCCACAGCATGTCACAGGGCTGACCTGGGGAAGAATATTGGGGTTTCTTGTGTTTAAAGATGGGGTGCAGAAAGGGGATTTGTTCTTTGAGGTTTGGGACCAGAGAGAAGGTCCAGCTGTTTGGGGGCAATGAACCCGGGGAGGGCGGAGAACAGAAGGCAGGTGCTCTTCCCTTCTCCCCCAGGAGGCAGGGATGGAAGAAGGATGAGACAAGGCAGGGATAAGGCTAGCAAGAGCTACGGTACTAGCCAGGGTGGCTCTACCCTGCCCTCCAAAGTCCGTGGCAGCAATTCTGCTGAAGGCTGGGAACTGCAGGAGGGGAGAGGGCTCGGGTTCGAATCCTGCTTGTGGGCTTCCCTTTGGGGCATCTGGGTGGCCGCTGTGAAAGCAGGAGGCTGGACCAGATGGGCCCCTATGGGCCTGATCCAGCAGAACTCGCCTTATGTTCTGTACTCCTCCTCTCCCAAAAGATGCCAGCCCTTCGCTCTTAGAATCATAGAGTTGGAAGAGACCACAAGGGCCATCCAGTCCAACCCCCTGCCAAGCAGGAAACACCATCAAAGCATTCTTGACATATGCCTGTCAAGTCTCTGCTTCAAGACCTCCAAAGAAGGAGACTCCACCACACTCCTTGGCAGCAAATTCCACTGTCGAACAGCTCTTACTGTCAGGAAGTTCTTCCTAATGTTTAGGTGGAATCTTCTTTCTTGAAGTTTGAATCCATTGCTCCGTGTCCGCTTCTCTGGAGCAGCAGAAAACAACCTTTCTCCCTCCTCTATATGACATCCTTTTCTATATTTGAACATGGCTATCATATCACCCCTTAACCTTCCCTTCTCCAGGCTAAACATACCCAGCTCCCTAAGCCGTTCCTCATAAGGCATCATTTCCAAGCCTTGTACCATTTTGGTTGCCCTCTTCTGGACACGTTCCAGCTTGTCAGAATCCTTCTTGAACTGTGGTGCCCAGAACTGGACACAGTACTCCAGGTGAGGTCTGGCCAGAGCAGAATACTATTACTTCCCTTGATCTAGACAGCCTATTACTGTCTATATCACTTTTACTTTTACTATTACTCTTCTTGCTCTGGACAGCCCTGCCAGGTCGGCAGTCAGAAATGTCTACACAGCTGGGGGCCGATTTGTGCCTTCAGAGGACCCCATCCTTCTCCCCCTTTTGACCTCCCCTCCTTCCTGCTTTGCTCCTGCTGTGAGTGTCAGGGTGTGTCCTGCTCTTCATTGTCTGGCTGGAGCCACCCTTGCTTATCTCTGCCCTGTTTGTTTGTTTAATTTATTAATTTATTGAATTTATATTCTGCCCTGTACCTGGAGGTCTCAGGGAATAAAATCGAAATCTAAAACCACAAAATAGACAATCAAAACAACAGCCCAATAGCCCCCAGCCCAGCCCCCAGCCCACATTTTAAAAGGGCACAGGATGTTATCTCTCCCGGTGCAATTTATCCCTGCTTGCAGGATGCCAGACAGATGGATCCCGCAGTCCCAGAGGGAAAAGCACCTCCCTCCACTCATTAACGTTCTAAACATATGAAGTGCATTCATGATTTCGAAGAAGAAAACTTTCCTTGGGAAACGGAAGCTCTCTGGCCACCCACCCAGAATCCAGGCAATTTCCAAACCGGTTCATGTGCCTTGCAGGGGGGGGTGGAGGAGCAGCTGAGCCCAGAAGGTCCCTTTGAACGCCACGAGGCCTCTGTGCGAACATGCACACACCCCATGCTGGAAGAAAGAAGGCAGAAGCCGTTTGTATTGATCCAGAAAACTTTGCAAAAGGCTGGCTGTGGGGCCTGTTCTCTCTCTCCCCCCCCCCCCCAAAGCCTGGCTCTGCTCAGCCAAGTCTCAGCTGCTCATTTATTCATCACAGGCTCCGAGTGCCAATCTCAGTGGCTGAACATGCTGCCCCCAAAAGCATTCCGGTGCATTAAACCGTCCCTTCGATATCCTTTACAACAGATTTTGCATTTAAATGAAAATAGAAGGAGACCTTGGGTCCCTTGGCTAAGAAAGGCGGTGGGGGGGGGCCTCTCCCGTCTTCCGGAAAGTGAGTTTGAGGGGCTTGCACTCCTCCTCCTCCTCCTCCTCCTCCTCCTCCTCCTCCTCACATCATCTCCCGCTTCACTTCGCTTGCTGGCAAAGGGGCTAATTAGGAGTTAATTGTGAGAGGGTGCCAAGCCCGAAATGGCAGCTGTGGTGGTTGGGTGGTGAGAGGAGCAGGATCCTGCAAGGGGGGGGGTGTGCAGAGAATGCAAAATACTGTTGTGTCTTTCTGGGGATGGGTGCTGTTCTTGGATGTGTGTGGGGGGGGCGCTTTTGCCCTGGCCGCCTCAGCTAATACCACACAACGGAGACCCTCATTGTGCGAACAGTTCTGTTGTGGGAGGGGAGAGCCCCCACCAGCACTGGCACGCACCCTTGCCACCCGTGGCATTTTGTGGCGCTGCGCTATTTCCAAGCACTTTGAAAAGTGGGGCGTGTCTGCCGGGAAGACCGGGGGGGGGGGGACATTTTATCATCAGGCTATTCCTGGCTGCTGATAGCAGAGGTCAAAGGGCCCTGCCACGTGGGAGGGGGCAAGGAGGGCACAGGAGCCCCTCCCTCAGTGCGGCCATTCTCTTGTGGTCCAGAGCGCCGTCCAGTCACCTTCTCCAGGAGAAGATCGGCTCTTCCCCTCCGCAGAGGCTAGGACTCGAATTCGGCTCCCTCGCATCCAGTTCAAGGTCTGCCCGGGGCCATGGCGGGTGGGCGGGCGGGCAGTGGGGGCCAATGGTTGGCTGCTGATGGGTGTTTGGGGTGCGCAGGGGAGCACTTGGGGCTTCCTCTGGGACTGCCCGCTTGCCCCCGGGTTCCTTCCAGGCTTGTGCCGGAGCTGCCTTGGCTGGGGGCTCCTCCTCCTCCTGCTCCTCGAAGGGCTTTTGGCAGCCAGGCCACCCTGCTGACAGCTGTGTATGCTTTGTGTCTCCAGAGCAGCGTCTGTCTGGGCTGCGTCAGGGCTGGGGAGGCCGGCAGGAGGAGAGAGGGCGGGAGGGCGGTGGCAGCAGCAGCAGCAGCGGAGATTTAGCGAGGGCAGAGAGCCCCTTTTGGGGGGTGCCAACAGGCCCCAGCTGTTGTGGAAGCGCATCTTTGGGGTCTATGTCTACAGCACAATGCTGCCTGCACAGACTGGCAGCCATGAGCCTCCAGGGCTCAGGGAGGGAGACATTGCCAGCCATCGGAGATCGGACCTGAAGACCTTCTGCATGCAGCGCAGGTGCTCTGGAACTGAGTTGCCATGTGCACCCATTCAGGGCTTGCCAATTTTCAAAGGTGGGGAACGGAGGCCTCCAGAGGGGTTCCCTGTTTGGGCAGAAGAGCCACTTGGGTTGAGAGGAGAGGGCTATCGATGGATGGCTCCCAGCCAGGAGGACTCTGCCTCCCCCCTCCGAGGCAGAAATGCTTCTGAATCAGTGATAGAAACTCCGAGAGATCAGCCCAGCACCAAATGGCCCCTTAAACCCAGGTTGCAGTCGCCCAGACAGAATGGAAAGTTGCCATTTTGGGGGCAAGACACCTCTGAGGTCTTAGTTTTCAAATGATGGACTGACTGGGATTGATTAGGAAGAACTTCCTGACAGTAAGAGCTGTTCGGCAGTGGAATTTGCTGCCAAGGAGGGTGGTGGAGTCTCCTTCTTTGGAGGTCTTTAAGCAGAGGCTTGACAGGCATATGTCAATAATGCTTTGATGGTCTTTCCTGCTCGGCAGGGGGTTGGACTGGATGGCCCTTGTGGTCTCTTCCAACTCTATGATTCTATGATTCTATGATTCTCCGTTAAGTATCTGGCTAGTTGAGAGGACCACTTGAACACTGAGAACTTCAAGAAGAAAAATTCCTTGATCAGGGGATGGTCTATATACCGTAGATGTTGGCCTCTTCCTGCCTATTTTTCTGAATGGTGACACAGACCATTCATAACGTAGGGATATTCTCCACAACTGTGAGCAGGGCAAGGCAGGGCAGGGCGGTGTGGGAAGCGAAGACAAGCGTCAGCGATTAACGATCGCATTGTTCCCTGCTCCTGCTCAGGCTGTGCAGAAAAAGCCATTTTGGTTCCAGAAATTCATTCCGATTGTGCAGATAACTGATAGAATACGACAGAATGGAGATTTAGGGAGTGAAAGCAGCCCACATCCAAGGATCCTCGGGCACAGCAGGCATCTTCTCTTGGTCCCAAGTGGCCAATAGTCACTAATTCCAAACACTGTTCTGAATCCCACTTGCTGGAAGCCCTGGGAGGAGAGAGGGCTCTTGGGGCATCTGTTTGGCCGCTGTGAGAAGAGGAGGCTGGTCTAGAGGGGCCTCTGGCCTGATCCAGACGGCTCTTCTTCTGCGCTAAGCTAACCTGATAGTAGCTGTGCTCTGCCGCCCCTGTCTGAGGCAATAGGCCAGGAAGTGCAAGAGCAGATGGGGCTCTTGGGCTCAGATCCTGTTTGTGGGTTTCCCCTGATGGGCAGCTGGTTGGCCCCTGGGAGAGCAGGAGGCTGGGCTTTAAGATTAGGAGGAGAACCTGCTGGACCAGCCAATGGGCCTGACCCAGATACCACCTCTTATGAGAAGGTCCTGGCCTCCATCCTCCTTAGAACATTCTGCCGCTTCTGTGTTTTTTCCCCAGAGATGTGGTTGCAGCTGCAGGGGGAATGGCACTCTGCATGCGCTCAGGGGCACTGCTGCCTGATTCCTGGCATTCGGGGAGGGACCGACAGCCAACCCAAAGGCACTCCACGTCTGCTAAGCGCCCTCCCTTCCTCAATACTACCTTGGGCCCCTCCAGACAAGTGTCTTCTGCAATGCGTTTTTGACGCAACCACAGAGTGCAATGCGCAGTTTTGCAATGCGTCCTCAGAGGCAGGAACAGAACAGGAAAGAGCATAGGTTTTGTGAAATGAATAAAAGCTGACACCAGTTTTAATCTTTTTAAATCTATTGCTATTGCAACATTCTTCCTACTGATCATCTAGAGTGTAATCTTTTTTTGCAAACGGCTTTGAGGCTTTCCTTAGACATTCAAGCAGTGTATAAATTTAATGAAGTGAAACAATGATTAGCGAAGAGGGTGCTGGGAGGAGGAGACCTTTGTGCCAGGACTCAATTCTGCCACGAGAAACTGCCAACCCTTAAAAGGGGTGAAGTCCCCTGTCCTTGCGGGGGGGGGGAGGTTTCAGTGGTGCCTCTTAACTGAAGAGAGAGTGTTGGGGTGGGGCAAGGGGGGGTCATTGCCCTGCTTTGGTGTGTGAAGGGGGTGCTGTGCCAGCGGCTTGTGACACAAGGAGGGCCTGGGCGAGGGAGGGGCCTCAGACACCCCTTCTGCACTCAGCACCAGCCTGGAGGGCCTGCATTTTGTCAGCCCCCACCCCCTGCCTCATCTTCTAACCTCCCCCCACCCCGGTCCTCCAGAGCAGCTGGCTCACTTCTCCAACAGGGATATTTATAGTGTCAAGAGGGCCTGCGGAGATAGGGAGGGGGGCAGCACTCCTTTTCCGGCACCCATGGGGGGAGCAGCAGCAGCAGCAGCAGCAGCGCTCTGGGGTGTGATGGAGAGGAGCAGGGGGTGGGGAGGGGGAGTGGGAGTGGCTTGGCAGCTGGGAGGGGACACCGCCCCCTTCCACCTCCCCCGCCCCATTTTGAGAGGCTCTCTGTGGTCCCCCTTGCCGTGCTCTGCTAGCTTTTAGACTTCATGGAATGATAGAAATGTAGAGTTGGAAGGGACCCCCAAGGGTCCTCTAGTCCAACCCCCTGCAATGCAGGCATCTCAGCTCAAGCATCCATGACAGGTGGCCACCTAACCTCCAAGGAAAGAGAGGCCACCACCTTAAGGAGTCCGCTTCACCGTGGAACAGCTCTTGCCATCAGAAAGTTCTTCCTGTTTGTTTGGTTGGAATCTCCTTCCTTTAATGTGAAGCCATTGGTTCGAGTCCTACTCTCTGGAGCAGGAGAAAACCAGCTTGCTCCATCTTCCATGTGACAGCTCTTCAGATATTTGAAGATGGCTATTGTATCTTAGTGGGGACCCAGGTGGCGCTGTGGGTTAAACCACTGAGGGACCCTCGTACCTACGGGACCGCCTCTCCTGGTATGCCCCGCGGAGGACCTTAAGGTCCACAAATAATAATATTCTGGAGATCCCGAGTCATAAGATGGCTAGATTGGCCTCTACTAGAGCCAGGGCCTTTTCAGTACTGGCCCCAACCTGGTGGAACGCTCTTTCCCAGGAGACCAGGGCCCTGCGGGATTTGTCATCTTTCCGCAGGGCCTGCAAGACAGAGCTGTTCCACCTGGCCTTTGGGTTAGACTCAGCTTGAGCCCTGTGTTTTTCCTCCCTCATGGCTTGGATTTATGGCCTACTTGAAATGAGGCTGCACTTTAAATTTTAATACTGTATTTTAATCTGTATTTTAATTCATTGTTTTTATGTTTTATTGTGGTTCTGTTGGTGTCAGCCGCCCTGAGCCTGGTTTTTGACTGGGGAGGGTGGGGTATAAATAAAAATTTATTATTATTATTATTATTATTATTATTATTATTGCTGATCAGAAGGTCAGCGGTTCGAATCCCTGTGACAGGGTGAGCTCCCGCTGCTCGGTCCCAGCTCCTGCCAATCTAGCAGTTCGAACGCATGTCAAAATGCAAGTAGATAAATAGGAACCGCTACAGCGGGAAGGTAAATGGCGTTTCCATGTGCTGCTCTGGTTTGCCAGAAGCGGCTTTGTCATGCTGGCCACATGACCTGGAAGCTTTACCTTTACCTTTATTGTATCTTAGTCTACTTTTCTCCAAGCTAAACATCCCCTGCTCCTTCAACCGCTCCTCATATGGTTTGGTTTCCAGATCCTTGATCATCTTGGTTGCCCTCCTCTGCACACCTTCCAGCTTGTCAACATCCTTCCTTAAATTGTGGCACCCAGAACTGGACACAGTATTCTAGGTGTGGTCTGACCAAGGCAGAAGAGAGCAGGGCTATGAGTTCCCTTGCTCAGGAGACTAGACTTCTGTTGAGGCAGCCTAGAATAGCATCAGCTCTTTTTGCTGCTGCATCATACTATGGACTCATGTTCACCCCCCCTCCTGTATGGCAAGACAGCCCTGCCCAGGCCCACCTAGTCAAGCTTCCTATTCCCCAGCCATCCTATTGCCTGTTGTCTGCTGGGAGGGATAGCTTGGTTGGTAGATCAGGAGACCCTTCATCTAAGGTCCTGAGCCCCACTTTGACCAAAAAGATTCCTGCCTTGCATGGGGTTGGACTAGATGACCCTCAGAGTCCCTTCCAACTCTACAGTTCTGTGAAGCCCCCTGAAGTAGGTCAGAAGGCGCCGGCTCTTTCCCACTGGGGCTTCCTTTGCTTAGGGACAAGAGTTGCCCAGCCATCCCATCTTCCTCGCAGAAAGGAATACAGGAACTTCATTAGCTCCTCTCCTCTCATTAAGTAACATATGTTAATTGCTTTCTGGGAGATGAGCAACTGACGCTCCTCAGAAGCCTGGTCACTTGGGGCGCCCCCTGGTGG
This sequence comes from Zootoca vivipara, assembly GCF_963506605.1. Lineage (NCBI taxonomy): Eukaryota > Metazoa > Chordata > Lepidosauria > Squamata > Lacertidae > Zootoca > Zootoca vivipara. The sequence continues at coordinate 59,346,617 of NC_083287.1, read as the reverse complement.
CACATGCAGGACTCTGCTGTGCCCCCCCCCCCCCCGCTTCCAAATGTGCTGGCTGCAGGGGGTGGCCAGCTTGGGCGCTGTGTGTGTGTGTGTGTGTGTGGCCACTTCCAGGGGTCTGGGATGCTCAAAGTAGGTACTACTGGGTTTTACTTATCCACAGCTCACTTCAAAGGTCCACACTTATTGTCTCTCAGATAACAGAAGGCAGCCAGATAAGCTGATATGAGATTGGGGGGTGGGGGGCAGAGAGACGACAGACTTACAGCCTGAGTGAAGGCTCGGAGGTTGGAAGAATCAGGGCAGAATCTCAAGTCCTCCTTTCTGCTGCACAGAGTAAAACTATGGTTTAGACAAAGGGACGGAAGCAGCAGCTGTGAGGGGCTCCTCTCCGGCTGGAAGAAGTCCTGCTTCCAAATGCCAGTTGCTGCCGCACCACCCAGATCTTGCAGGTGGGCTTCCCCAAATGGCCATTTGGTTGGGCACAGGCCTGATTCTGCAGCTCTTCTATGTGCTTAATTTTTCACACAATGCATGGTTAAATTATGGATTCAAATGACAAGAAAGGAGATTCTGACGCAGCATTAGGAAGAATTTTCTGAGGGCAAGAGCTGTTAGGCCATGGAACAGATTCCCTTGGGAGGTGGTGGACTCTCCCCAATTGGAGGTTTTTAAATGGAGGCTGGGTGCCCACCTGCCCCTTCCGACTAGGCCTGAGGGCTTGGCTCTGCCTCCGCCGATGGGGCAGCACAGCTTCCGAATACTCACAAGCTCAGGTTCTGCTTGTGAGTTTCCCATTTCGGCATCTGGTAGGACCTTGTGAGAACAGGAGGCTGGATTCGGTGGGGGGGCCCTTTAGCCTCATCGAGAAGGCTCTTCTGATGTTCTTAAACATCTGGGGGACCAAACCTACCCCACGCCCTGCTCTATGGGGTACTTTTTGTAAACTCTATAAGGTTGCCTTTTCCTAAAATAAGCATTTCTTAAGTCAGCTGCCTGGTTAATGGTGAAGGGGGGAAGTAACATCTTTTCTGATGATTAACAGTTTTCAACCAGTTGACCAAACCAATTAGTTGATGAAACTGTGATTACTGTAGCTGTGATTTTCTGGACTAGATGACCCTTGAAGTCCCCCCCTTTGACTCCAAAATTCAGGGATTCAGCAATTCTGCATTTCTGTGCCCTGAGCTCTCAGGGCTGCCAATGGCCATTGCCAACACTAAGGCAGGGGCGCCACCTTGTGGCCAGTCGGCTCATTCGAGGGATCATCACCACCTAGATTGAGGTGGAATCCTGACAAGACAGAAGTACTGTTTTTGGGGGACAGGGTGTGGGTGGGTGTGGAGGACTCCCTGGTCCTGAATGGGGTAACTGTGTCCCTGAAGGATAAGGTGATCAGCCTGGGAGACATTTTGGACTCACAGCTGTCCATGGAGGCGCAGGTCAATTCTGTGTCCAGGGCAGCTGTCTACCAGCTCCATCTGCTATGCAGGATGAGACCCTCCCTGCTTTCACCCTGTCTCGCCAGAATGGTGCATGCTCTAGTTATCTCTCGCTTGGACTACTGCAACGCGCTTTATGTGGGGCTATCTTTGAAGGTGTTGTCACCCGGAAACTGCAATTAATCCAGAATGTGGCAGCCAGACTGGTGACTGGGAGCAGCCGCTGAGACCATATAACACTGGTCCTGAAAGACCTACATTGGCTCCCAGTAGGTTTCCGAGCACAATTCAAAGTGTTGCTGCTGAACTTTAAAGCCCTAAACGGCCTTGGCCCAATATACCTGAAGGAGCATCTCCACCCCCATCGTTCAACCCAGACACTGAGGTCCTTCTGGCGGTTCCCTCCCTGTGAGAAGTGAGGTTACAGGGAACCAGGCAGAGGGCCTTATCGGTGGTGGCACCCACCCCGGGGAACGCCCTCCCATCGGATGTCAAGGAAATAAAGCACTATCTGACTTTTAGGGAAGTTTTTAATGCCTGATGTTTTGTTGTATTTTTAATATTTTGTTGGAAGCCACCCAGAGTGGCTGGGGAAACCCAGCCAGATAGGCGAGGTATAGATAATTTATTTATTTATTTTTGTCGTGGTGATTGGACTTGCACATTCCTATGTCCCTTATGAGCGAAGCCGTGGGGAGTCTCGTACTCCCAGCAGGGTCACCCAAGGCGGTAAGGTCAAAGGGGAGGAGCTGGGCAAAGAACGATCCAAGACGTCCTCAAGGGCAGAACAGGCGGGTGATAACAAGGGGCATGTTACAACGGCTGTGAAGGTCATTGTGATACTCGTGCCATTGGCACACAGCCTTACTGCGTTGGTCAGCGTACACTGACCTCCATACATCAAGCAAATTCACGCACAGGCACCTTCCAAAAACCCATCCCAAAATCTATTTATTATTTTCATCGCCACAATTCTACACATTGTTGAAGGGAAACTCCCCGCCAGGGTAGAAATCTTAGACTTCAAACTTTGCATGTGAAAAGTTACTTTTTAAATAGATCAGGAAAAGTTCCCAATTCTCCTTGGCAGAATCTTGATTTGTCTTTCTTTTTGGTGCCCTCAGTTTTGCCCTCTCCGTCTTCCATTTGAGGGTGTCCTCTCATCCTTCCCCTTCTGCACAGCTTTCTTGCTGCTAAAGTTACATACATAAATAGAGTCGACGCTTTCTTTGGCATTTCACTGCCCAGTATCCCCAGCAGGAAGGCTTCTGGCCTCTTGGGAAAGGCCACTTCATTCTTCTTCTTCTTCATTTCATGATATATCATGTCCCAATAGGCCATGAGGGATGGCCACCAACTTTGATGCTTTTAAAAGAGCATTGGACAAACCCATGGAAAAGACGGCTGCATCGGGGTTTTAATATTCTGTTGGGAGCCGCCCAGATATAATAGAATAATAATATTATTATATTGCCAGGGGTTCGTTTGGATGACCCTTGGGGTTCCCTTCCAGCTCTACAGTTCTGACTCTGGGGCTGAGCTGCTCCGCCTGGGCTCCTCCTTGGGCGGGGAGGGAGGGTTGGCCTCGGAGTCTCTTTAAGCAGATTCCCAGAAGATTGGAAGATTCCAAATCCCTTGGAAATGAGGTCAGTCCAACTGTCCTTCCTCTCTCTCCCCCCCCCCCCGGCCTGCCATTCCTGTAGAGGCCTCTGCCCTCCCCTGGGGGACGAGCAGGATTGAGCCCTGCATTCCCCTATCCCCACAGAAGGAGCACCCCACCTTTCCTCTCCGCTTGGGACCACGTTTTGAGGCAGGAATGTCACAAGTCTGCTGCCACGTAACAGGCAGGGGTGGGTATCCGGGCAGCGAGGCCTGGGCCTTGGGGAGGGGGGCCTGGCACCCTCTCTGCCAGCTTCTCCCAGATAATCCTCCAGCGGAGGAGTGGGGAGGAGGGGGCTCCCAGCGCCCAGAGCCTCACGCCTGCGGGATTAGTGCTGCAGCTGCTAAGAGCGCTGCCTGGATTAGGCCTTGCCCTGCCCACTCGCTGGGTTCCTGGCACTGCCACGCCTCGGACACTGCCAAGTCAGTGGTGGCCCCTCTTCCTCCCGCAGTGAGGTTTGGTGCCAGGAGCGGACGGCGTTCCATAAGATTTGTGGGCATCAGTTCGGAATCGTAGAATTGTAGGCAGGCAGGCAGTCATCCAACCTCTGCTAAAGGACCTCAGGCGAATCACAGATTCGCTGACTTGGAAGGGCCCTTCAGGGATCATCTAGCCCAACCCCCCTGAAATGCAGAAATCACAGCAAAAGCGCTCCTTTCTTGTCACTTGGGTCCTCCCTTCCAGAGCAATGCAAAGCAAGTTTTCTCCATCTTCCTCTACACAAGACATGAGAAGCGAGCTCTCAGGCTGGACCAGTCCAGTCAGTGGGATTCTTATATCCCCGAGAGAAGGAAGTTATTTCCCTTTAGAAGCAAAATTAAAGAAAATGGAGAGACTCCCCTCCCCAAACAGCTCTTGGGAGAGCTGGAGATTTAAAAATATTCTCTGCAATTATTTTCCAACGTGTTCAAGATATTTTTTTGTTTTCTGTATTTCCTCTCCCTTATCTTCTAGTAGCTGGCTGCTTTTTTATTGCTCCTTTTAAAATAATGGTTTCATTACATTTCAAGCAATTACTATAAATATTTAATCTTTTTTTAAAAACAGCAGCAGCAGCAACAACAACAACACTTGTCTATTTGGGAGGGTGTTTGGAGGAGAGACCTGATTGTGGCCATTGATTCTTGTCGTTTTAATGGATTTTGTGGGCTTTTGTGGATTCTTAATCATTTGCCAAGCACCCTGTGACAAAGGGCTGATTGCAGATGAAGAATCTGGATAAATAGGTAAATTGGAAGAACGGGGAAAGTTGCATTTAAAGCTCACCCACCCAAGAATCTTGGGAACCCCCAGAGAATTACAGCTTCCAGCGCTCTGCAGTTTCCAGGAATCTTTGGGTGGGAAAATGTGCTTTATCTGTCCAGTTAGAGAAACCTCCGTTCAGTCTATCACTTCTTACCCCTTGAGGCTGAACTCCCGCTCTGGAAGCGGGACTCCTTCCCCTGCTGATATTCACCCCTGGTAATTTGCCACGACAATATTGGGGGGAGCCTTGCAAGAACAGAGCGTGCTGGAAGCGGAACACTTTTGCAACGTAGCTCCTCCGCAAGGTGGGTTGACTGCTTGGCTGTGGTGTGGACAGGAGGCTGGACTTGGCTGGGTTCCTGGGGCCTGATCCTGCTGCTACGGCAGGGCTCTCCTGAGGTTCTTATGACATCTTGCATAACGCAAGAGAAGCAGGAGGCTGTGTATATAGATGAACTCATCACACAACCTGGAGCCGGCTGTCCACAATCCTGCTTTCAGAATCAACTTACTGTATTTCCCCCCCCCCCAATATTTTTTTTAAATTATTTTTCCAACACATTTAACACAGTCAGAACAATAACAGCAAAGATACAAATAAAAAAACACACACAAATAAAAAAAATTGCACAAAATTTCACAGTTCTTAACATTTGTTCTGATCATTGTGCTGTGACTTCCTCAACTCCTTGTTTGCTGCGATTCACTATTAGTCCTGTTTAGCAATTCTATCTCATAAACCATTTCTATAATTTCTCAGATTCTTAATTATACTATCCGTTATTTACATTTAACTTACTGTAGGAAAGAATTGGAGTAATGCAAATATTTAAGAAGACAGTTGTACCTTGGTTCTCAAACACCTTGTGACTCGAACGTTTTGGCTCCCAAACACTGCAAACCAGGAAGTGAGTGTTCCAGTTTGTGAACGTTTTTTTGAAGCCAAACGTCCGACTCGGCTTCCGATTGAGTGCAGGGATCTCCTGCAGCCAATCGGAAGCTGTGCCTTGGTTGTCAAATGTTTTTGGAAGTTGAACGAACTTCCGGAACAGATTCTGTTCGAGAACCAAGGTACCCCTGTACACCTTTTGTGGGGCGTGTGTGTGTGCTCCTTTACCTTGAAGCAAACCAACCATGGGATCAGTGGGGGAGATGGAGGTCCACTGGGGAGGGGGAGGCTGCCCCTCTTTTGATGTCTTGCCACCCGGCCTTCCTCCCCCCCCCAGCCTCTCTTCCTGCCTGGCCATTGCTGTGTGGAGCTGCCCCTTTCCTCCTAAGAACCTAGGACTCCTCCTCCTCCTGGATCAGGCCAGTGACCCATTGAGTTCAGCCTCCTGTTCTCACAGTGGACAAGCCCAATGAGAAACTTGCAAGCAGGATTTGACCCCAAGAGCTCCCTCCCACCCTGTGATTTCTGAAGGCAACTGGCCCCCAGAAGCCCCTCTGTGAGTTCCACAATTTAACTCTGCACTTCCTATTATTATCTGTTGGGGGTGTGTGTGTTGTTATTATAAACTTCTTTGAAATTTTCCAAAACAATTACCAAGCATAGGTATACGGATGTTAAGTCTTGTATGCCACAATTCCCCTGGCCCAGCCTTCTGCTTCTTCCTGAATTTGTCTAATCCCTTTTTCAAGCCTTCCAGGTTGGTGACCGTTAGGACTGGGCAATATATCAATATATCGTCTAAAACCGGCTTGAAGTCCATATCATGATATCGGTCTCTTAATGGCCTCTCCAAGGCAGTGTTAGAAGCTGAGCTAGAAAAGCTAGGAGCTTTTTTTTAAAAAAAAAATTCTTAAAAATTATAATTATTTTTTCCCCTTCTTTTTTTTCTTTTTCTTTTTTCTTGCTTCTTATTCATATTTTCCTTTCTTTTTCTTTTCCTTCTATCCTTGTTTGCTTGATTTTGATCTATTTTTGAATTCTTGAATTTTTTCAAAACCTTGGAAATTAGGTTGGGTCATACCGGATTATTTTTGTTATGTTTGCTTATGTTTAATTTAGTTAGATTTGATTATGTTATGTTATGTTAGGTTATGTTTTGTTATGTTTTGTTTACGTTGTGTTATGTTATGTTACGTTACGGTTTGTATATTTTAACTTGAAATAAAAGAAAGTCTTTTTTTAAAAAAAAATTTTTTTAAAAGCTAGGAGCCAAACAGCACCTTAAACTTGTGTTTTGGTTGCTACAACTGAATGCCCCCAGGCACCTTGCGGATCAGTTGATTCACCAAGCAGTGCAGCACCCATAGAGGCGTTTCTTTGGGTGCCACGCTGCCCCGCAAGCCGGCTGACTGGCATGGCAGCATCGCCAGCCAGCCAGATGGAGATGGCAGTCACCAAACCGGGCAACCAGACATCTCGGCTTCCTTGCAAAAGGCTGGTTGCCTGTTGCAAAATCAATGTGACGGGCGGCCAGTTAGTTTTGGATGTTGCTCCAAGGACAGAAGGGACCGGGGGGGGGGAGAGGGGGCACAAATACAACTCTTTGCCAAGGGTGCCAGGGAGCCCTAGGTCTGCCTCTGCTTCTTGTCTCGAGAGAAGGAGAAGAGCTGCTCTCTCTCTCTCTCTGCTTTCTCGGTGCCGCACAGCATTTTACAAACTTCCCTGCCTCTTCCTTCCTGAAACCTAACCCCCCCCTTTCTCTTCTGCTCCTTTGCCCCCCACCCTGCAGGGAGCTGCTTCCTGTGCCTGGTGGACGTGGTGCCAGTCAAGAACGAGGATGGCTCCGTCATCATGTTCATCCTCAACTTTGAGGTGGTGATGGAGAGGGACCTTTTGACCAGCCCTGTCAAGAACACCAACCACTGGGTCTCCCCAGCCGCCTGGCTGCCCACAGGTAGGGGGGCTCCTGTGTGTGTGTGTGTGAGAGAGAGAGACCCTCCTGCAACCCCTCTCCCCTCCCACCCCCAGAAGGCTCTAGTCTAAGGCAACCTGTACGCAGGTGGAACATAGAATCCTAGAGTTGGAAGAGACCACAAGGGCTATCCAGTCCAACCCCCTGCCAAGCAGGAAACACCATCAAAGCATTCTTGACATATGGCTGTCAAGCCTCTGCTTAAAGACCTCCAAAGAAGGAGACTCCACCACACTCCTTGGTAGCAAATTCCACTGCCGAACAGCTCTTACTGCCAGGAAGTTCTTCCTAATCATAGAATCCTAGAGTTGGAAGAGACCACAAGGGCCATCAAGTCCAACCCCCTGCCAAGCAGGAAACACCATCAAAGCATTCTTGACATATGCCTGTCAAGCCTCTCTTTAAAGACCTCCAAAGAAGGAGACTCCACCACACTCCTTGGTAGCAAATTCCACTGCCGAACAGCTCTTACTGTCAGGAAGTTCTTTCTAATGTTTAGGTGCTTCTCTGGAGCAGCAGAAAACAACCTTTCTCCCTCCTCTATATGACATCCTTTTATATATTTGAACATGGCTATCATATCACCTTCTCTTCTCCAGGCTAAACATACCCAGCTCCCTAAGCCGTTCCTCATAAGGCATCGTTTCCAGGCCTTTGACCATTTTGGTTGCCCTCCTCTGGACACGTTCCAGCTTGTCAGTATCCTTCTTGAACTGTGGTGCCCAGAACTGGACACAGTACTCCAGGTGAGGTCTGAGCAGAGCAGAATACAGTGGTACTATTACTTCCCTAGATCTAGATGCTATACTCCTATTGATGCAGCCCAGAATTGCATTGGCTTTTTTAGCTGCTGCATCACACTGTTGACTCATGTCAAGTTTGTGGTCTATCAAGACTCCTAGATCCTTTTCAAATTCAGTGGTAAGGACTAGAATCTAGAATGGTTGAGTTGGAAGGGACCCCCAGTGAACATCTAGTCCAACCCAAGGCAATGCCTGAATCCCAGCTGAAGAATCTCTTGATGGGGAATTTCTCAGGTGCCCTCTGGGAAGGCTTGCAACTCATCCAGGGTGAGTTGGGAGGGGGCCTCCCTTTCTCTCTAGGAGGGGGCAGCCCCTAACACCTCCCCCCCAACTTTTAACCCTTTCCAGGTCGGGGCAAGTCCTTCCGCCTGAAGCTTCCGGCGCTGCTGGCTCTGGCGGGCAGCAAGCAGTCTCTCCCGCAGGATGACCCGGACGAGGCGGTGGTGGTGGTGGACTTCTGCAAGCAGAGCAGCGAGTCGGTGGCGCTGGACGAGGTCACCTCCTCGCTGGACAACAACTGCCTGGGGTGCGGGGAGCCGGAGGACAGGCAGGCACTGATGGAGCGTGAAGGGGGTGGGGCCTCAGAGCCACCCGTCACCCACTCCTCCCCCCGGGCCGAGAAGACCCGCCTCAACCTGGACGCCTCCTTCTCCAACTGCAGCCTGACTCGCACCCGCTCCCGGGAGAGCTTCTACAGTGTGCGCCGAGCCTCCTCTGTGGACGACATTGAGGCCATGAAGGGCGAGGGAGAGAAGGGACGGGGGCACAGCCGCCATGCCAGCACAGGTAGGGAGAAGGAAGAGGAGCTGGGGAGGGCTCAATATGTTGCCTGCCCTTCGGGTCCCACGGCAGAGTCAGGGCGGTCCAGTTTCTCCGACTATGTGGGCTGCCAGAGTCCTTCAACGCAGTCGGCATGGAATCTCCATAGTGCAAATTAGAGCGCTCACAAGATGTTCAACATACACAGCCCACTGGTCCCAACTCCAGGGGCCCTGGGGGCCCGGGCACCCACAAAAAAGGTGCTCAGCACCCATCTGCAGGGTCTTGGGCATGACTTCCCGTCTGAGGCCTTGGGGGGGCCTTGGAAGCAGCGCCTGAGGCCTCTCAGGGCCCCCACTTCCAGGGCCATGAGGTCACATGATGTCGGCGTCACTGGGCCCCCATGATCTGGGGCCCAAGTCGGCACCCCAACACAATCAGTATATTTAACTAAATATATATACTGAAATGCACAATTAGTAGAATCCTAGAGCTGTAGAGTTGGAAGGGACCTGAAAAGTCATCTAATCCACCCCCCTGCAAGGCAGGAATTTAGATTGAACATTTTATTACTACTACTACTAATAATAATAATAATGGGGGCATGGGTGGCGCTGTGGGTTAAACTACAGAGGCTAGGGCTTGCCGATCAGAAGGTTGGCGGTTTGAATCCCCGTGACAGGGTGAGCTCCCGTTGCTTGGTCCCAGCTCCTGCCAACCTAGCAGTTCGAAAGCACGTCAAAGTGCAAGTAGATAAATAGGTACCACTACAGCGGGAAGGTAAACGGCGTTTCCGTGCGCTGCTCTGGTTCGCCAGAAGCGGCTTTGTCATGCTGGCCACATGACGCGAGATGAGCGCCGCAACCCCAGAGTCGGTCACGACTGGATCTAATGGTAAGGGGTCCCTTTACCTTTACCTTACTACTACTACCGCTACTACTACTACTAATAATAATTTTATTATTTATACCCCACCCATCTGGCTGGGTTTCCTCAGCCACTCTGGGCAGCTCCTAACAGAACACTAAAAACAGAATAAAACTTCAAACATTAAAAACTTCCCTAAACAGGGCTGCCTTCAGATGTCTTCTAAAAGTCTGATACCGGTAGTTTTTTATTTCTTGACACCTGATAGGAAGGCGTTCCACAGGGTGGATGCCACCACCGAGAAGGCCCTCTGCCTGGTTCCCTGTAACCTCACTTCTCGCAGGGAGGGAACCGCAAGAAGGCCCTCGGTGCTGGACCTCAGTGTCCAGGCTGGACGATGGGGTAGAGATGCTCCTTCAGGTATATATTAAGCAGATTTAATGCACAAACAGTTGTTTGTGCTTTCGCTAGCAATACATGGCACAAAAAGTAAATTGCAAAGGGTTTAAGATGTTTTTTCTCAAATGTTGCCAGAGTTAACCTCTGGAACTCCCTCCCACAGGAGGCAGTGATGGCCACCAGCTGGAATGGCTTTGAAAGAGGATTTGGCAGAGGAGGAGAGGGCTGTTGGTATCCAGGATGGTTAGACCCTGAATGTCAGTTTCTGGAAACCGCAGGAGGGGAGAGTGTTGCTCGTGTGCTCAAATCCTGCTTGTGGGTTTTCCATGGGGGCAACTGAGTGACCCCTTTGAGAGCAGGAGGCTGCACTCAGTGGGTCCCCTTGGGCCTGATCCAGTCCTTAGGGGACGGTCCCTTCTAGGGGGAGCGTTGCTGGAGTGTTGGAGAGTCCCTGCCCGTCTCCCTGGAGGCTCAGTCGAGACTGCGACTCGGATATGAGGCAGGCTAGTTGAAGAGGCTCCAATGTGGGGTCCGGAGAGATGGAGGGGGAGGCCGGCAAGCGCGTTGGGGGTTTCCCACCTCACCTGTGTGTCCCCAGCAGGCGCGATGAACAACGTCCGCAGCCACCTGTTGAACTCCACCTCCGACTCGGACCTGATCCGCTACCGGGCCATCAGCAAGATCCCCCAGATCACCCTCAACTTTGTGGACTTCAAGGCGGAGGCCTTCCTGACGTCGCCCTCCAACGAGAAGGAGATCATCGCCTCCAGCAAGCTCAAGGACCGCACCCACAACGTTACGGAGAAGGTCACCCAGGTAGGCTGGGTGAGCGGGACTCTGGGTGGGGGCAGTGGGGAGAGGCCAAGGCGGCCGGAGAGGGCTGGAAAGACCTGGAGATGGTGGTCAAGTGTGGCCAGAGACACACAGGTGTGGCCTGGCATTGGCCGGCCGAAGTGGCCAGAGGGCCCAGCAGCTGTCTCAGAGAAGGGACAGGCTGTTTATTAGCTATTTATTACAATTGATTTTGATTTAATAGTTCTGCATTGCAGGCAGTTGGACTTGATGACCCTTGGGGGGGGTGCCTCTCTATGATTTTTGATTCTGTAGCCAAGCTTGGGCCTCTCCCCATAGAGGCTGCGGAGGAAGAGATGAAAGCATCATTCGTTTTTATTGCATTTTATCTGGATTTAATATTGCTGCATTCCTGGGGGGTGCCCTCGATGACCTTTGGGATCCCTTCCAGCTCTGCTATTCTACGATTTGTATTCTGCTTTTCCTGCAACAAACGTCGAGCTCGCAATAATCACAACAGCAAAGGGGGAAATCTAAGCACCGTACTATCAAAGACAGTAAAATAAGGCAGACAGCTGCAACAAATTAATCAAAGCAATTAATGCAAATAAGTAAAATCATAATTCGAAATGATTGCAGGCCCTACCTACGCTGAAGGGTCCATGGCACTTCAGCGAAAGGCCCCCTGGCTGGATTGGGCCCCTGCATCCCAAGTAATCCTTGGGCATTTGGAAGGGAGATGGCATGTGCTTGGGTATCCTCTGCGAGAAAAGGCGTTCCAAGCACTGGAGTGTTTCTCTCCCAGGTTCTGCTCTTCCTTTCTGTGTCTGAGTGTTAAACTGTGGAACTCCCTGCCACATGAGGCAGAGATGGCCACCAACCTGAACGACTTGGAAAAGAGGGGGAGAGAGAGGGCTATGGAGGGCTCCTAGCCAGGATGGCTCTGCTCTGCCTCCACTGCTGGAAAACTCCCAGGAGGGGAGAGTTGCTCTTGTGCTTGAATCCTGCTTGCGGGTTTCCGGCTGGAGCTTCTGGTTGGTCACTGTGAGAACAGGACTGGATGGACCCCCTTTGCTTTCAGCCAGGCTCATCTGATGTTCTTGTGGAACCTCCAGACCCAGGGGCAGTCTATCTGGACTCTGAGGTTCTTAGGAGTATTTGACCACATTGGGAACAGGATGCTGGAACAGGTGAGCCACTGACTTGATCTGACAGGCTATTCCTAGGTACTTGTTGTTGTTTAGTCGTTTAGTCGTGTCCGACTCTTCGTGACCCCATGGACCAGAGCACGCCAGGCACTCCCGTCTTCTACTGCCTCCCGCAGTTTGGTCAAACTCATGTTCGTAGCTTCAGGAACACTGTCCAACCATCTTGTCCTCTGTCGTCCCCTTCTCCTAGTGCCCTCAATCTTTCCCAACATCAGGGTCTTTTCCAAGGATTCTTCTCTTCTCATGAGGTGGCCAAAGTATTGGAGCCTCAGCTTCAGGATCTGTCCTTCCAGGGAGCACTCAGGGCTGATTTCCTTCAGAATGGATAGGTTTGATCTTCTTCCACTCCATGGGACTCTCAAGAGTCTCCTCCAGCACCATAATTCAAAAGCATCAATTCTTCGGCGATCAGCCTTCTTTGTGGTCCAGCTCTCACTTCCATACATCACTACTGGGAAAACCATAGCTTAGGTACTTTAGTAGCTGGGAAATAGGAGGGGGCAATTGCCCCTCTGCTTCTCTCCCCCCCCCAGTTTTCCCTGACTTCTGCAAGCCCACCTGCACCTTCCTCTGCATCCTTCCCTTCTGCTGTCTCTTCTTCATAGCCATATTGGGGGTGTCAGAGTTGGCTTGGCTGCAGGTGGGGGTGTTGTGTGTGCATGTGATGAGGGAGTCGTCCTCCCCCCTTCCTGCAGCAGATGACTCTTCTCCCCCCCCCTCCCAAGATCTCTGGGTGCCTCCTCTGCCCTTGCGGGACACGCTCTGGATTAGGGGCAATGTGGAGAGCAGCGGGGAGGGGGGGCTTCCTTTGCGGCTGGGAGAAAGAGTCTGGCCCCCAGAGGATTTAGCAAAGTTTAGTCTGGAGAAGAGCCACCTTCAGATATCTGAAGGGGAGAGCAAGCTTCTTTTCTGTTGCCCTTTCCAGAGGGCAGGATCCGAACACATGGCTCCAAGTTGCAAGAAAGGAGACTCCGACTAAACATCAGGAAGGACTTTCTTTTCTTTTTTTTAAAGCAATTTATTGAGTTTTCCAAATAAACACACAAAAAATGATAAACAAAACAAACATTCAAAAAACAAATACCACACACACAATTATCTTTTTAACAATTCTTTCCAAATCTCTCATTCTCAATGCTCTGCCGAGCTTGACTGCCCTCCCTCCCCTCATTTGGTTTTCTTTTCAACTCTTATCTCGCAGTTCCTTTATTCCATCCATTTAAAGTCAATTCGTAGGATTTATTTCAATCCTGCAAGTGTCTTTAAACTTCTACAGTTCTTTTCCATATAGTCCACAAATTTACTCTAGTCTTTTTGGAACCTTGTTTCCCCCTGGTTCCGAATCCTGCTAGTCAGTCTTGCTAATTCTGCACATCAGGAAGGACTTTCTGACAGCAAGAGCCATCACAAGGGGGAGGACTCTCCTCCATTTGAGATGGTCAGGCAAAGGTCCGGTGGCTAATAATAATAATAATAATAATAATAATAATTCATTTATACCCTACCGATCTGGCTGGGATTCCCCAGCCACTCTAGGCAGCTCCCAACAGAATATTAAATGCGATAAAAGATCAAACATTAAAAAATTCCCTAAACAGGGCTGCCTTCAGATGTCTTCTAAAAGTCAGATAGTTGTTTATTTCCTTGACTTCTGATAGGAAGGCGTTCCACAGGGAGGGCACCACCACCGAGAAGGCCCTCTGCCTGGTTCCCTGTAACCTCACTTTTCGCAGGGAGGGAACCGCCAGAAGGCCCTTGGAGCTGGACCTTGGTGTCCAGGCTGAACGATGGGGGTGGAGACGCTCCTTCAGGTCTACTGGGCCGATCTCTCACAGATGCTGTAGTTGGGATTCCTGCCTTGCAGAGGGTTGGACTAGATGACCCTGGGATCCCTCCCAACTCTACAGTTCTTTGATTTCCTTCCTGCCTCTCTCTGGTTGCAGGGAGCTGGGTGTGGCGGAACTGGGGAGAGCCCGGTGGAGCCCCCCCTCCCACGCCTGCCTCTTCCTTGCACCCCTGCCTTCCACACACCCCCTGCATGAGATTTTGCAGACCTCCCGCCAAGGGTGAGGTCATCACACGCTCCTTTCGCACAGGGTGAGGTGTCTCTTGTCCCAGGCTCAAAGCCAGGGCTTCCCAGGTGTCTGCTCCCTGGGCCGAGGGCGCAGGGGTGTCTGGGCCCCGTGCAGAGTGCCTCTCTTGCCCCTGCTTTTCCGAGGGACGAGGGAAATAAGAGTGTCCTTCAAAAAAAGCACACCCCTCTCCTTCCGGGAAATTGATGGAGGAAAGATCTGCGGCCGGAGAGGGGGAACCATATTAAATTGCTTGGCGGGATTTATAGATGTTTTCTCCCTCTGTCTCGCTTGCAAGAACCTTCCCTGTAAAATATGAGCCTCCCGCTCCCCCCACATCCTTCCTGCAGCTGCCGGGCTCCTCTGAGGATCTCCAGGCCATGAGGAGGAAGGCGGAAGGAGGGGAGGGCAGGTCTTAGTGGAGTGACAGGGAGCTCAATCTGAAATAAAAGGAATCTGCTTGAAGCAAGTGACCCAGAGAGCCCAATGGAGCTTGGCTCAAGCTTCTCTGCGGAAGGGCCTCCTCCTCCTCCTCCTGCGGGCTGTGAATCTGCGCAGGGATCCTGGCTGGATCCGAGGGACAGTTTCTGTGCTGGGTGGGGTGGGGTGGGACTTTAGTCCCATTCAGGCTCTAAGTTAGGATCCTCTTTCCCAGCCTTACCTGAAGATGCCATAATATTAGAGGCTACCGTCTGTCCACACACTTTTTCTGCGCAGATACTGGTGGTTAGGTAAACGTCTTTCTAAAGTAAAAATTAAAAATGGTCCAGTAGCACCTTAGAGACCAACTAAGTTTGTTATTGGTATGAGCTTCTGCGCAGGCGCGATTTCTGGCGTCGCACTTATTGGAAAATATATATATAATAAGAAAAATATTGGTAGAAAACTGGGTATTGAAACCTGCTTAATCTAAATCATATATCCCAGTTTCCAGCGACCCTTTAAAGTACTCTTCACGCAGAGTATACGCAGTCAGAAGTTGACCTGGCTAAGAAAACACCACCAAGAGCGTAGGGTATTATTTCCCTTATATGAAACCCCTTACTAGCTGCACACTTGTAAAAGTATGCAGATGAAAATACAAACGGTTGGGTTTCTTTAACTGAAAAACAAACTGAATCTTTAAACTTTAAACTAAAGATAAATGCTTTCTCCCACATTCCAAACCTCCCACAAACTCCCACAAAACTCCCATTAAACTACCCAAGAATTAACAGCAAACTAGCATTATAACTAAACAACTCTCATACTAAGATTCAACTAAGGAATCTCTTAAACTGAGAGTCTCTCTTAGTAAGATTCAACTTGGAATCTCTGAAACTGAGAACAACTGAGAGAGTGATCTACTTAGAGTTGAATCAAACTGAAAGATCTAACTAAGAGATACAGAAGGCTTTCTGGCAGAGCCTTATATACAAGAAGCAGAGCCCACGCCTGTGGGCAATTAACAGAAATCACCTGGACCTGTTTCTCTTAAACAGACAGTATTTACATTAGACCGGCTCTAAAGTAACTTGACTATTCAAAAAATCCAACAGCACTGTGCCGCTCTGGCCCACAGACGATCTCTGCAGGAGTGATCCGGCTCATGGCCAGTAAGCCTTGCTGACCCAAGATCTTGCATGCAAAGGAGACGCTCTAACCACTGATCTACAAATAAATAGAATAATAGTTATAATTAATAAACAATGAAAACATTTAGGGGGAAGTTGCCCATCTCACTATTATTATTATTATTATTATTATTATTATTATTATTATTATTATTCCCCGCCCATCTAACTGGATTGCCCCAACCACTTCCACATTGATAAGGGCAAAGAGGAGGAGGAAGCTGCCCCCCCCCATCAGAGGGTTGTGAGTGAGAGGATGCAAAATCCCATCGGAAGGTCCATCTCTCTTCCTCACCCCCTTGCCTCCCCCCCAGCACCCTTCCTCTAGCCCCTCCCAGGGTCCTGGCTCCCTCCCCCCCCCCCTGCAGAACTTGTCTGGACAGAATGAGGCCACTTTCTGTGGGGAGGGGCTGTGGTGTACTTGCAAAAGTGTGCGTCCGCCCGCCTGCCCCAACGCTCCCCCCCCCTCGCGGCAGCCAGAGATGGATCCATCAACAGCTCTGTGCACATTGGCCTGATGAGGGTGGCATCCTGCCAGGGCCTCCCGGGCTCAGCTCCCCTGAGTACCTGCACTCAGATGAGGATGGGCAGAGAGGAAGGAACAGGTTGGTAATTAAAGCAACTCCCCTCCAAAGAAAGGTTGGCACATTTGGGAAAAGGTGATTAAGGGGGATTTGATGGAGGTATTTTAAGATGATGCCTGGCGTGGAGGAAGCAGAGAGAGGAGAGTTTCCCTCCCTCTCTCCAAACGCTAGTAGTCCTGAACATCCTGTGAAGCTGAATGCCAGGAGATCCAGGGCAGAGGAAAGAAAGGAAGATGCAATGCAGAGTTAAACTGTGGAACTCCCCCCCACAGGAGACAGGGATGGTGGAAGGCACCGAATCTGTGAGTCCTGCGCTGCAAGGGGTTGTGGCGGTCAGAGGCAGCAATGCTTCTGAATGTTAGTTGCTGGAAGCCACAGGAAGGGAGATGATGGTCCTGTGTTCAAATCCTGCTTGAGTGTTTCCCATAATGGGCATCTGCTTGGCGCCGGTGACAAGAGAAGGCTGAACTGGGCAGACCTGATCCAGCAGCTCTCCTGATGCTCTTATGGAGCCTCCAGGCCCAGCGGCAGTCTGCCTGGATTACCAGGTTCTTGGAGGCATTCAGTCCCTGGGAGAAGAGGATGCCGGACAGAGCCGAGTTTCCGCTCCAGGTGCCCTCTGCCCCGCGGAGGCACACCTGGGCCTTGAGGCTCTTCCCTGATTCTGCTCGCTGCCGGAAGGGTCTCTGGCCTAGTTCCAGGTGGGGGGAGGTTGAGACTGGAAAGGCACAATGTGGTTCCCCGTGGCTGCAATGCCTGTGTTGCAGGGGGTTGGACTAGATGGCCTTTGGGGTGTCACTTCCGATTCTACGATGAGACGGTTCATGGAGGTTTTAAGCAGAGGTTGGGTGGCCCTCTGTCAGGAATTATTCAGCCGTGGCCCGTGACTCCTGCATTGCAGGGGGCTGGTCTAGATGGCCTTTGGGGTGTCCTATGATTTTGTGCCACTTCAGGGTGGAGCAGTGGCAATGAGGACGGCAAGTTGTAGGGGAGAGGGAAGGGGAGAGGGGCTTAACAAGCCCCCTCCTCGCCTCCCCAGCTCCAGGGCGTCTCTCCAGGCTCCTAATCCCCTCCATACTGCAGCTGCCCCCTCCCTCCTTGCTTAATTGAAGTGCATACGGTGGTTGGGTGGGGGGGGGTCATCCGGGGCCTGTAGCTCAGTGGTCCAGCTTGACATGTGGAAGGTTCCCCCCTTAGACCCCCCGGCACCTCCAGACTCCAGGGGGGGGGCTGGGAACGTCCCGTTTCTGACTACGCCTAAGATCCCCTGCCAGCCTGTGCATACAGCACTGGCTTAGTTGGACTAGCAAAAGGCAGCTTCCGATGCTCCTGTTTCAAACAGGAACAACGAGGACTAGAGCCTTACTTTATTTCTTTGGCGGCAGCAGAGCGGAGCCCCTGCTTTGCGGGACGAAGGGGGCAGGTTCAGCCCCCACGGAGACTCCGGGGAGGGTGGAGGAAGAGCGACGCCCTGCCCGAGACCCGTGTGCGGACAATGCAGAGCAACTTGGTGCTCTGAGGCTGCTGCTTCCGACAGGGCTGCGCTATAATCCAGCTGGGGGGGGGGAAGGCCTGGCCCCAGATGTGGGGAGGCAGATGTGGGGCTTCTGGTGCGCACCCCCTGGAGATGTCGTGGCGATGGGTGGGTGGTCTCCCTCCCTCCTGCCTCCCTTTGTCAGGAGAAGACCCCGAAGGGTCGCCCGAAGGGTCCGCCGTCCCTGCGACGCGGCTGGAGCCAAGCCCCTCTCCCGTGGGGCGGGGGCTGCTGGCGCACGCGCCGTCTCCGACTTTATGGCCCCATAAGTCCCGGCTGGCGGGCGGAGAGCGAGGGAGAGCCGGAACGAGGGGCTGGGGCCGGGTGTCTCCGACTCCGCCAAGCAGCCGCATCGGAAGCCTGCAGAGCCTCTGTCTCTCGGCGCGCTCCAAGGTGACCCCCGTGTCGCAGAGGGGGGCCCGGCCGAGGTGCCCCCCTAGCCGGGGACTGGACCGCGCAGCACGGGAGGAGGTGCCTTTGGAGAAGTGGGGAGAGCACCCCATGGAGGCTGCGGGGAAGTTGCCCACAGCAAAGAGGGCGGGGAGGGACAGCCCCCACCGGCTGGGCGGGGTGCTCCTTCCTGGTGCCTCAGTTTCCCCAGCCGCACTCTGGGGAGGAGGAGATTCCCGGGAACCAGTCAGGATTCAGGAGCCGGGGAATAAAGAGGAGGGATGGGGAGGGTATGCAGTAAGGAGCCCCCTCCCCAGCCCAGATCTTCCCCGTTTGGGGGTGGGGAGGGGGGCTGGGTGCTCTCTCTCTCTCTCTCTCTCTCTCTCTCTCCAAATGCTCATTGTCCGCCGGAGCAGATGGACTCTCTTCTCCCTCCTTGGAGCAGAGCTGGGTGTCAGGATGCTCTGAGAGCAAGGAGGAGCCCGAGGGGGGGGTAGGCTGGCAGCGAGTGGGCGGAGGCCAGCCGGGGCCTCCCCGTGGGTGGGCCAAGGAGGGAGGGAGGGAGGGAGACCCTGGCATCTGTTCCATCTGCCCAGCCTCCAGCCTCCAGCCCCGGTGCGGCCGCTGATGAGGTGTCTGGCTGCCTCCCTCTCGCCCCCTTCGCCACCACTCCCCATGGCGGCGGAGGGGCGCAGCGCCGGCCAGGGTCCCCCCAGAACCCGCTCCCCCTGAGCACCATGCCCTGAGCCAGGACCGTCCCTGCAGCGGGCATGTCTCAGAGCAGGAAGGACAGCGGCGGCGGGCAGCCGGAGGGCAAGAACGGCCGAGTGCGCCGGGCTGTGCGCATCTCCAGCCTGGTGGCGCAGGAGGTAGGGGGTTGTGGGGGGGGGGGGCAGGACGGGCAGCCCGCCAGGGGGGCTTTCCAAGGGGGAAGGGCTGTGGTTCCCCCGAGGATCTGGGGAGGGCGGGGAGAGCACTCTGCACGCGCTCAGAGGCTCCGGGGTGAGGTGTGGGGTTCATGAAGTTCTGGCAAGTTCTGGGTTGGGAGGGAGGGGAGCCCCCTGTCCTAACCCCTGCACTTGGGAGGACGGGACACCCCAAGAAGGAGGCTCTTCAGGGCACCAGAAGCCAATTCTGCCGGGTCTTCTGCCTTTTCCTGACCTTGTCTCCTGAGCTGCATCCAACTGTTGCTCCCAAATATTGATGTGACACCAGCTGGACACGACAGTGATGCGTAACCCAGCCGGCAGATGCCACAGGGAGCCATAGATCCCTATGTGCATGGGGGGGGGGGCTGGATGAGGGGACCCCTGCTGCCCCCCTCAGGCAGAAGAACCGCTTTGGGGGTTGCAGAGGAAAGGGGGAATGAAGAGTTTGGGGGTTCAGGATGAAAGCTTTCTGGCAGACAGCTTGGCAGGTCATTCTCTGGGGCAGAGTCTTATTACTGCCTCATCATTATTGATTGGTATTATTGATTATTGTCTTGTTATTATTGGTGTCTTATTAGTGGACATGCCATGAGGGTGGGGGGGGGTCAAATACTGTCCTGCTCCCCCCTCCCCCATGAAAAACAGAAGGGAGGTTGGCACTGCTTTGTGGCAGGGGTGAGGCATCTGTGGGCATGTATTTCCGAGACCATCCCTGATTCTTTGGGTGCTGTTCAGCTACATCCGACTCAGTGAAAGGTGCATTGAAACCAATGGACCTCTTTTCATCATGGTCCTTACAGTAATTGAAATGGATCTACTCTGAGCAGAGCTTTGCTGAATGTCGCCTATAGGGACAGTCTGTTCAGAGGAAGAGCCGCTTGCGAACTGGAAGGGGAAGCAGAGAGAATGTGCATTAAAGTTCCTTTTAGCCCCCCATGGCTGGCAATTAATCCCCCCCCCACAGCATGGTGATGATGGTAATGTGTTACCAGCATCACCATGCAGTCCAAATGTGTTGCTAAACCAATTTTTTTTGGGGGGGGGTCTTGGTTCCCCTCCTCCTTAGTGTCTCTCTTCCTTTCCCTGATGTCACCCTTCCAGCCACCCAGCTCCCTGGATCTTTGCTTGTGATCAGATCCTGCCACCCTAGTTCTGCTGACTCCAGAGTGCGGGGGGGGGGGGCTTCAATTAATGGGCAACTCCAGCAGACTGCGCCTTGTGCCGGGGCCTACGATCTTGCAGGGAGGCCGACATTCATCTTTTGGACATGAACAAGCAGCCGGGTTTAGTGGGGAACGGCGGGAGCAATTACTGGGGAGGGGGCTGAAAAAAGGGCCCCCTCCCACCATCGCTCTGTCTACATTGTTGTATTGTGAACCATTTTGTGGAGGGAGGGAGATTGATGGTGTTAGGACGGGGTGTTTATGCTGCTCCTAATACAGCTCTGTTAAGCTTTAGATCACAGGGGGTTGGGCTAGATGACCTCTGGGGGGTCCTTTGCAAACCTACAATTCTAAGATTTTTAAAAAAAACAATTGTATTTAATTTCCGTGCTGCCAGTAGTCTAGCCATTTTGCTGTGGCGGGTTGAGGGTTGTTGTTTAGTCGTCTAGTCGTGTCCGACTCTTTGTGACCCCATGGACCATAGCAAGCCAGGCACTCCTGTCTTGCACTGCCTCCCGCAGTTTGGTCAAACTCATGTTCGTAGCTTCAAGAACACTGTCCAACCATCTCGTCCTCTGTCGTCCCCTTCTCCTAGTGCCCTCCATCTTTCCCAACATCAGGGTCTTTTCCAGGGAGTCTTCTCTTCTCATGAGGTGGCCAAAGTATTGAAGCCTCAGCTTCAGGATCTGTCCTTCCTGTGAGCACTCAGGGCTGATTTCCTTCAGAATGGAGAAGTTTGATCTTCTTGCAGTCCATGGGACTCTCAAGAGTCTCCTCCAGCACCAGAATTCAAAAGCATCAATTCTTCGGCGATCAGCCTTCTTTATGGTCCAGCTCTCACTTCCATAGCTGCCCCCAACCTGTGGCTTCCAGATGTTTTGGGCAACAGTGTCCACTCGTCCTGGTCAGGTTCACATCTGGAGCACAGCTGTTGCGATCGGCGGCCCCAGACATCTGGAGAGGCAGGGCACTTGTCCTTGTGGTTAGGGGACCCTTTGATTACCCAATAATAATAATAATAATAATAATAATTTATTTATACCCCGCCCATCTGGCCGGGTTCCCCCAGCCACTCTGGGCGGCTTCCAACAAAACAGAAATTCTAAAATACAGAAATCCATCAAACATTAAAATACAGAAATCCACCACACATTAAAAGCTTCCCACATTAAAAGCTTCAGTATACCTGAAGGAGCATTTCCACCCCCGCCGTTCTGCCCGGACACTGAGGTCCAGCGCTGAGGGCCTTCTGGCGGCTCCCTCCCTGGAAGAAGTGAGGTTACAGGGAACCAGACAGAGGGCCTCCTCGGTAGTGGCACCCGCCCTGTGGAACGCCCTCCCATCAGATGTCAACGAGATAAATAACTACCTGACATTTAGAAGACATCTGAAGGCAGCCCTGTTCAGGGAAGTTTTTAATGTGTGACATTTTCATGTATTTTTAATCTTTGTTGGAAGCTGCCCAGAGTGGCTGGGGAAACCCAGCCAGATGGGCGGGGTACAAACAATAAATTATTATTATTATTATCATTATTATCATCATCATCATTATTATGAGCCACTTCAGAACTAACTTTGGTTTGGGAACATCATAATAGCAAAAAATTGTTGTAAAAATGTCTGCTCAGAATTAGGGGTGCCGGAAGCTGCCTTCTCCCGAGTCCGGCCCTGGGGCCAGTTCAGCATTGCCTACAGCAATGGTTCTCCTAGGTTTGGGACAGGGGCTCGTCTCCCAGCCCTACCTGGGGTTGAACCAGGGCCCTTCTGCATGCCAAGCAGGTGTTCTGCCACAGAGCTCTGGCCCTTGAGCTCTTTCCAGAGATTTGTTTGCTTGCTTGCTTGCTTGCTTGCTTGCTTGTTGGGGTCCCAGCTGGACCAACTGCTCTTATGGTCAGCTCTCCTCCCTTGGAGGTTTCCAAGCAGAGCCTGGGATCCTTTCCTTGCGATTCCTGCCTTGTTGGGACTTGGACTCGGTGACCCTTGGCACCCCTTCCAGTTCCAGGAGTCTCTCAGTGGAGTCTCCTTCATGGGAGAGCTTGAAACAGAGGTCCATTGGCCACCGGTCAGGGATTTGCCAACTGCGATTCCTGCCTTGCTGGGGCTAGATGTCATATAGAGGAGGGTGAAAGGTTGTTTTCTGCTGCTCCAGAGAAGCGGACACGGAGCAATGGATTCAAACTACAAGAAAGAAGATTCCACCTAAACATTAGGAAGAACTTCCTGACAGTAAGAGCTGTTCGACAGTGGAATTTGCTGCCAAGAAGTGTGGTGGAGTCTCCTTCTTTGGAGGTCTTTAAGCAGAGGCTTGACAGGCATATGTCAAGAATGCTTTGATGGTGTTTCCTGCTTGGCAGGGGGTTGGACTGGATGGCCCTTGTGGTCTCTTCCAACTCTATGGTTCTATGATTCTAGATGGCTTCTTGAAGTGGGGTGTGGGGAGGGTCTGGGTCTGGCCTGCTCCCATGTGGACTCTGCCCCCCAGGCCAGGAGCAGGGCAGAGGGACTGGTGAGAAGAACCTTTAAGTTGGAACCAGTTCAAGCTCTGCCATTTCTACTGGGAGAGGTTTGCATTTGGCACATTGCACAAGGCAACCCCCCCCCCCGGTCCGAAAAGGGCTTTTGAAAAAAGACGTCCAGTGCCTGTTTCTGCCACTTTGTTCTCCAAGGAGTGGGCTCCCCCCTCATTTAAATCCCCACAATTTATTATTTGTGTTATTTATTAAATTTCCATACACGATAAAAACAAGAACCAAACAAACCCATAACTCTCCCCCCCAAAAAAAACACATTTAAAAAGGGCATTGTTGATCAGCCAAAGGTCTGGTTGAAAAGGAACGTTTTCGCACAAAAAAGCCGTGGGGTAGGCTAATATCATCATCATCATCTGAGAGACAGTGACTGGCTCCAGGTCACACCCAGGGGTCTTTGTGGCTGAGAGGTGGGATTCGAACCCTGGTATCCATGACTCTAACCCCTACACCCCACTGTCTCTCCCGCTGGTTTCCTCAGAGCTCAGTCCTTGGCCTCCCCTCTGTTTTCTCACTCCAACCAAGGTGTTTTTTCTCCCCTGGGGACTCTGGAGTCCTGCAGCCAAAGCCCTCCTTGGGGGGCATTGGGTCTCTGGGGCGCTGCCCTCCAGCCTAGCCAGGTAGCCCCCCACCCCTTTAGAAAAGCCCCCTTCTGCCACCCGCAAGCTTCGGGGTCGAGAAAGGCTCCAGTACGCCCCCTGCTGCTGCTTTGCCTGAACTGTGAATCCCGGAATGAAAGGCGCAAAGAGAAGGGAGCACTTTGCATGGCCAGCCTGTCTTCCTGGGGTGAGAGCAGCGGGTGGGGGCACTGAGATGCCCACAGCACCCTCTGTGCCCGAGGGCATCTCCTCCCCCCACCCCAACACACGCATGTTTGCACCCACAATGAAGCCTGCAAGAACATAGAAACATGAGAAGAGGAAAGCGGGAGGGACTGTGACCTTTAATACTCGCCTCCTCCAAGATTTTGCCCAATCCTCTTTTAAAGCCAGCCAGATTGGTGGCCATCACTGCCTCTTGTGGCAGGGAGTTCCATAGTTTAACTCTGTGCCCTGGGATGGGCAGGCAGAGACAGCCCTAAGGCAGTTCAAAGCCGTCCTCCGTTCCCTTTCTCCCTGCTGCTTGTCTTCTGATGCTCCGCCAACCATTGCAACTTAACTGAAGAGGCCTCGTTGGGGTGCAGGGCTCTGCTTTTGTGAAAAATCCACTCTGCTTGCACTCAGAGGCACTCTTTTCTTCCCGAGTCAAGCCCTTGCATGGAAAGCGGGTTCTGGAGCTGAGCCCTGTGCCACCCCCAACATTACGAAGAGGGCAAAGGCCCCACTTGACCAGCCCTTTGAGGCCAGGGGCACAGGATGTGCGGCAGATTGCTTGTGGGTGGGAGGGGACTCTGTCCTATGGGAAAGACCACTCTGTGCACTTGCCCTGCCCCCCATCTTCCCTAACTTCCTAGGTCCAGCTGTGGGGCAATTCAACCGAGAGGCAGTGTTGCCTAGTGGTTAGAGCACTAGGCTCACATCCCCACTCAGTCATGGAGCTCACTGGGTGACCTTGGAGGGGGCAGTCACTGCCTCTCGGCCTAACCTACCTCACAGGGTTGTTGTAAGGATAAGGGAGGAAGCAGGAACACACTGGCCATCTTAAGCTCCCTGCAGGAAAGGCAGGATATAAAATGGTAGAGCTGCAAGGGACCCCCAGGGGCCATCTAGTCCAACCCCCTGTGAAATGCAAGAAAGAAATAATGTTTCGCTGTGCCCACAGAAGAGAAGGAGCAACAGAAGCAGGCAGAAAGAGGGCAGAGGACGCCGGGGGGCTTTTTCAGAGGAGCCTCCCCCCCCCGAGTGTGGGTCATTTTGACTGCCCTCAGTTTCCAAACCAGGCCAAGTGAATTGAGTGGGTCCAAAAATTTATATCTCAAGTGTTATAGGTCAGGTACGAAGGTGCTGCGCCTGGGGGGGGAACCCCACGGAGAATGGCCCCTCCCAGGCCACCACCCAGGAACCCCTAAGAAGGACCCCCCAGCCTCACTGATCAAGAGGGTCTGTGAGCTGGCGATAGGGCTGCATGTTCAGGAAGCAGGTGACCGAGCATGTTCCGGAGATCCCGCCATGGAAGTCCGTTCCCCCTGCTGCAAGCCATGACAAGGACTCCCTTGAACCCCCCTGGGCAAGGCAGCCACCCTCAGTCTCCACTTCTGTAAAATGGGAACCTGCCCCGTGTCTCCAGGGGGAGTGTGACCAAGGCTGCAGGTTCAAGAGGATGGAGGCCATTCCGACCCTCCTATTCCCAGGGAGGGCTAGATTGGGTTTCTGCCAAATCTGCGTCCCCCACAAACACATTTTGCAACTGCTGCATCCCTCCCTTTCTGCCATCTCCCTGGCTCAGGCACTCAGTAAATCAACCATGAAGTTGTAGAGTTGTAAAGGGGCTGCCAAGGGTCATCTAGTCCAGCCCCCTGCAGTTCAGGAATCCCAACTAAAGAATTCTGGACAGAGAGATGGCTATCCAAGCTCTGCTTAAAAACCTCTGAGGAAGGAGAGTCCCCCACCTTGACTGTCAAAGGGCTTCCACCCTCATAAAGATATTCCTAATTAATTGATCGGGAATTCTGTGGCAAGAATGCCCAACGGTGCCTTGGTGTCTGGAAATTTGTATTTTTAATAAAATACAGCTGGTGCGGTTTTTTCCAGGCTGCTGAATCCTGTCGAATGCCAGGTCCACCTGTCAGGGATTCTTCAGTTGCAATTCCTGTGCTGCAGGGGGTTGGGCTAGATGAGCCCTGGGGGGCCCCTTCCAACTCCACAAACCTGTGCTTCTTTGGTTGTCTGGTGGGGGCTTTGGAGTGGGCAACCTGAGTCTGCAGAGGGGGGGGGGGGAAGGGTCTCTAAGCCATGGAGAAAGAGACCTGGTGAACTGGACAGGTTGTTGGGGGGGGTAAGGAGGGGGTGCCCTGTAAGCCTTCAGTGAGTGAGTTTGATTTGGAGAACCTGCTTTCAAGGAACCTCTCCCCCCCCCCCCAAAAAGCCCATTTCCAAAAATGAGCTAGGTGGAAGTCCTTGTAAAAAGATTCAACACACATACATTCATGGCTCCCCACTCCAAAACATCACACACACACACACACACACACACACACACACACACACACACACACACACACACACCCCTCCTCTCCCTTTGTCTCCCTTGTGGGGAGGAGAGATTGCTCCTTCCTCCCCCCCCCCTCATCCCCCCCCACATTCCCCTCTGTCCAGTTTTACCTCCCTTTCCCAGCAAAGGCCAATATTTTGTCCCAATTTGGTGCCCAAAGGAGGCCAGTTAATTTTAGCGCCAGACCCATTTGTGTCTCTCCTCAGCTCCTCAGCCTGGGTGGCCCCCTCCCCCTTGGACCTCTGCCCCCCCTCCCTCCCTCCCTCCCTCACTAAAAATGGAACTGGAGCAGGCAGGGGAACATTTTGCCAGCCCTTAAAGAGGCAGCGCAGCCCAGGAAAGAACCCCCACCAATAGGGGCCCCCAGCTTCATCCTACAAGTGGGCTGGGGGTACGCCCCACACCCCTGAGAAAAGATCTGGGTGTGAACCCACCCCCGCCTGAAACCGTGGAGAGTCTCGGGCCAAGGGGGTCTCGCTCCACACCCCATGCCTGCCCTTGACTGACTGGAGGGGGGGGCACCATTTCACTGAATGTGCCAAGCCCACCCCCTCCCTCATAATACACCACATTTTGTGGACACCCCATGAAACTGAACGTGAGAAAATTCAGCCCCAATAAAAGAAAGCCCTTCTTCACTCGTTTAACTATGGAACTCCCTGCCACAGGAGGCAGTGAGGACCACCAACCTGGATGGATTGAAAAGAGGATTCAAGAAGATTCCTGCATTGCAGGGGGTTGGGCTGGATGACCCTTGGGGGTCCTTTCCCAACCCTACCATTCCATGCTTTTAAGTTCATGGGCGAGGAGGAGGCTTCCAAGGCCTGCTAGCCAGGATGGCTCTGCTCTGCTTCCGCAGTCGGAGGCAGAAATGCTTCCGGATGCCAGGGGCTGGAAACCACAGGAGGGGAGAGCAGGGCTCTGATGCTCGGATCCTGCTTCCCGGACAGGGCATCTGGTTGGCCGCTATGGGAACAGGATGATGGGCTTGGTGAGCTATTAAGAACCTCGGGAAGAAGTTTCAGTCCGCAAGAGCTGTTCCCCTGTGGGGTGGGACGGCGGTGGACGCTCCTCCCTTGAGGTTTTTGAGCAGAGGCTGGATGGCCAACAGCCCTGGACCCCTTGCAGGGGGTTGGACTAGATGACCCCAGAGGTTCCCTTCCAAGTCTACGTTTCAATAAGATTCTGTTGCGTTGAGCCAAGGGCCCAGCTCTGAGCCTGACTCGCCACCAGGGCTCGCCTTAGTCTTACGTTCCCAGAATTGGAAGAACCTCTCAGTGGCTCTCTTGGAGGGCAGGGATGAGGAGAGGGTGGCTCTGGGGCTCGGATCCTGCTTTGCGGGTTTCTTCGTAATGGGCATCTGGTCAGCCCAGGTGAGAAGAGGGCGCAGGACCAGGTGGGCCATGTTCACACACACTCAGGAACACTTATTATTCATGGGAGCCTTCCTTTCGAAAGTGCCCTGTTGGGAAAATATCAGGGCGGTGTTCACGTCCGCATAAGGCTATTTGAGCGCAATCCCATTTGATTTGGAATATAAGCAGTGGATTTTCGAAAAAGAACTAATGACAGTGAAGTTTAGATAATAGAAACGTATGTGCTGTAAGACAGCTAATAAAAAGAAGTTTAAAACAAACATCAGGAAAGGAGGCCTGGAAAGTTAAGAAGAAGAAGAATTGTATATGGCAATAAATGTTTTGGAATCTTTTTGGAGTTTTAATTAAAATGATAGGTATAGAAAGCAACCCACGGGGTCCTCAGCATAGCAGGGGGGCTGAGACACACAGGACCCCCCCCCCCTCGGCCGAGCCCACAGGCCAGTCTCCCCCAACCAGGCACTGCCAGGGGGGGGGGGCTAATGGTTAGAGTGCTGGGCTAGGACCTGGGAGAGCAGGGTTTGAATCCCCACTGGGTGACCTTGGAGTCAGCCATCATCTCTTAGCTGCACCTACCTCACAGGGTTGTTGTGAGGGTGAAATGGGGGGGAGGGGAGCCATGTGCACCCCCTGGAGATCCCTCGAAGATAAAGGTGGTATATAAAGGTAAATGATAATAATAACAACAAGGCACTCTTCCACATCCTCCTCCTTGGCACCTGCCGCCCCTCCTGCCTCAGTTTCCCTGCTGCTGAAAGCGGACCTGAGCATGCAGAAGCAGGAACCACGATGTTCCACTCAGTTCTTCTTCTTCTTCTTCTTCTTCTTCTTCTTCTTCTTCTTCTTCTTCTTCTTCTTCTTCTTCTTCTTCTTCTTTTAAAAAACCTTTATTTTATTTCATATTAAAATCTACATAACATAACGTAACGTTGAACGTAACATAATCAAACCCAATTGAACATAATCAAATATAATCAAACATAATTTTCGAAAATTTTCCAAAAATACAAAAGAAAAATAGACAAAAAGAAGAAAAGAACAGAAGGGGGGGGAAGTAAAAAGAAAGGTAAGAAAAACGAAAAAGAAAAAATAATTACAAATTAAAAAATTAACTTCCAAACATTTAAATTCGGTTCTCTCTTCTGTATAATTTTACTAGGCTTTTCCTAACCGTTTAGATTCTACACCATATACTAACTTCTTTATACAGTACTTCCCATTTACTTAATCAGTTCTTCTATTTATTATTTGCTTATTAGAACCATTTATGGGTCACTTTCTGTCCAAGGATTCCAAAGTGTTTTGCGGACTAAAATAACAACACTACAGTAAACTCTCGCTCTGCTTTCCTTTGGGCTCCATCAGCGAGGCCGAGAAAGGGGGTCTTGTCGTCTGGGCAGCCCAGGACCCCCATGATGCACACGGCCCAGACTTGTGCCCCAGGGAGGTCACTCTAGGCTGCTCACACAGCGGCTTGGCTTCACCCCTGGAAGTGCACTCCATTGTCTCTTGTCACAGGTGGATCATAGAATCGTAGAGTTGGGTGGCACCCCCAGTGGCCATCTAGTCCAACCCCCACACACAGTGCAGGAATCTCATCGGAAGCATCCCTGACAGGCAGCCACCCCCTTCCATCCCACCGCTGAGCAGCTCTTCTTCCTGCTGGCAAGTCCTTCCTGAGGATGAGTCGGAATGCCAGCCACAACAAATAATATTATTAAAATAGACATGAAAGCTAAATAAGCAGCAGCAAGCATGCTCAGAGCATGTGCAAAGTACCTTTGGGGTGGAGAGGCTTCTCTGTACCTTTCTGATGGGAAGAGCAGTTTGACTCCCTTGGGAAGGGGGAGATTGTGTTTCTGTCTGTGATTCTTTTGCTGCATGGGGGGGGGGGACTTGATGGCCCCTGGGGGCGCCTTCTGAGTCAACAGTTATATCATTCAACCAAACTTCCACTGACAATTATGTCCCTAGATATCCTCAAAGCTTTTGATTGCTTAGAGTGGAAATACTTATTAGCGGTACTAACTAAAATGAAATTTGGCCCCAACTTCCTTCAAATTCTCAAACAAATATATTCTCAAGCCTCAGCAAATTGCAGAATTAATAATATGAACTCAAACACCATAGCAATCCAAAGAGGCACAAAACAAGGATGTCCGCTGTCTCCATTCTTATTTATCCTGGCTTTGGAGCCCCTAGCGATCCGAATCCGAGCAGCCACAGACATCAAAGGAGTGGAAATAAAAGGCAGAAATTATAAGTTAGGGCTCTTTGCAGATGACCTAATGGTCACAACATCAGACCCCTTAAATACAGCAACCTCCCTAATCAGAGAACTCAACGCATTTGCAATGGTGTCGGGCTTACAGGTAAACTTTGGTAAATCAGAAGCCATGTGCTTCAACACCCCTCCTCACATCCAAAAAGAACTTACCAATATCACCAAAATAAAACTCTGTCACACCAAATTCAGATACCTAGGAGTACAAATAACCAAGAACCTCAACAAATTATACCTCCACAATTACAAACCCCTGTGGCGACAAATAAACAAAGACCTAAAAAGATGGGACAGTATGAGTTTCACTCTTTCAGACAAAATAGCCATGGTCAAAATGGTCATCCTCCCAAAACTAACCTACCTATTCCAAACCCTTCCAATTTGGATCCCCCCAACCCAACTTCATAAATGGCAGGGAAAATTACATTCTTTTATTTTCTCACATAAAAAACCAAGGATTGCATCAAATACCTTCACCTCCCCACCTCAGCAGGAGGATGGGGAATCCCCAACATAGAAACATACTACAACGCCAACCAAATACGCCATATAATCCCATATATACTTGAAGACGAGACTAAACAATGGGTACATCTGGAAAGGGACTCAATTGAAAATATCTGCACCACAGCATATCCATTTCTCCCAAACAAATTAAGGAAGATTCCCACAACACTCAACAGATACACACAAACCATGTTCAAAGCATGGAAAGCAGAAACTAGTAAATTATCTCCAACCCCATCCCCATTAACTCCCCTGGCTTACCATCCATTGTTCCATCATGCAGCACAAAACCTCCAGATGAAGACCTGGCAAACCAAAGGTTTACATCGCTTAATAGACTTTTATAAAGACAACAAACCTTTGACACCACAAGAAATACAGGACAAACTAGAAGACATCCCAATGCCCTGGTTAGCACAACATCAACTACATGCCTTTCTGAACAACCCAACTGTAAAACCAGCAGCAACTAGACCCCTGACAGCTTTCGAAAGCCTCCTCCAATTGCCAAAAGGACACGGAAAAGGGATGGTATCTGCAATTTACAAGATACTAATTCAGACTCCCATAGATCCTCTGGACAAGATAAAACGACAATGGGAGGATGACATAGGGTATGAAATCAACCCTACCCAATGGACTAAAATGTGGTCGAAACCCCCTTTCAAATCTATATCAATGAAAAGAAAAGAACTCTCGTTGAAACTAATTCACAGATGGTACCTGACTCCACGAAAATTATCACTAATACGATCAGGAATCTCATCAAAATGTTGGAGAGGATGCACTTCCACAGGCACGTACCTCCACATGTGGTGGGAGTGCCCTAAAATTCAATCATTCTGGAAGACATCCATGCAAGAAATTTGTAACATAACTAAGCAAGTGCTAGAAATTACCCCAGAATTGGTTTTACTAAATATCTTTCAGGATAACAACGCTCACGCAAATCATAAAGAACTTATAATCCATCTGTTGTCAGCAACCAGAAATATCGTAGCCAGGCACTGGAGGGACTTATCGGGAGTGGGCTTGGACCAATGGTACCAAGTTGTATGGGAAACAGCCTTGCTAGAAAAACTAACCAGTAAGCTGAAACTGACACGGGGACAAACAGAAGAAGACACCTTCACCCCAGTATGGTTCCCCTTCATCACTTATACAACCCAACAGGACAATGACAAAAAATTACCGTCAGCATACAAATCAATATGGCTAACTTGATCAAAACACCCTCCCTCCCCACTCACGCAAGAAATTAAGGATCATCACAGCCAACCATAAATGAACAACCACATTCTAAGACAAATCCTGACCTCTCTCACCAACAAAGAAGCACGAACTAACAACAGAGAACCTGCACAAATGACGCTGACGCTGAACCCCTACACATATCAAGAAAAACAGAAACATCGGCAATCCACCACACCCAACTCCCCATCCCACCTACCTCTTTCCCCCCTTTCCCCCCCTTCCTCATAATGTCTCAACAAGTAAAAAATTGATGTGTAAAAATGATGCATGAAAAGAAAGAGACATTGCACTACCTTTGTAACCTAAGAAATTCTTTAATAAAAATAATTTACATAGGAAAAAAAAAAACAGTTATATCATTCGATCGGTCTCCCATTTCAGAAGGCGGTGGAGCCTCCTTCATGAGGTCAGTTGGCCACCGGTCAGGGATTCTTCCGCTGCGATTCCTGCCCTTCGGGGGGTTGGGCTAGATGACCCCCAGGTTCCCTTCCCGCAACTCTTAAGATTCTATAGTTAGGAGGGACTTTTCACCCAGGGACCCTGGAGGTGGGGAGGGAGGCAAGTTCCTTCCCCTGCAGGATATGCCTTGACTCGCTTGCTTGAGCGATCCAACAGCACCACATTTCTGCGGGGGGGGGGTGCTGTTTATGGCCTGCTCAGCTCCTGAAAGCCCTGCTCAAAAATCTTTTTGTGCCCCCCCCCAGCATTAGAACTCTTTCACACACACGCCAGCCTGTCTGGTACCAAAATAACTGCGCGCACACACACACGGAAGGTGGGTGGGGAGCGAGGCTTGGCATGTCTTTCCTGACTGGGGGGGGGGGCTTTCTCTTGCCCTGCCAAGAGGGCCTTGTTTTGGGGGAGGGGGGAGAGGGTGCCCCCACAGCTGCCAGGGCTGCCACCCTCCTCCTCTCCCACGAGGGCAAGGCTTCTCTGGTCCCTCCAAGGTGCCTTGGCAGTGCCAGGCTGGCACCCACCAACCCATCCGCCCCGGCGAAGGGTTAACGGTTGGGGAGGCTGACCAGCCTGGCTCCTTCTGGCGCTGGGAGACAGAGAGCAGGGCAGGCTGGGTAAAATTTCCGCCCCAATAATTTCCCAGCCTGCCTGCCTCTCTCGCTGCCTTGCCCGCCTCCCCGACATCCGAGCCTGGCAGCCGCTCTGGCTGGCTGCTCTGCCCGCTCCCTGCACCCCCTCTGCAAGGGGTTCCCCCTCCGCCTCAGGCCGGCAGCATGCCCAGGGCCCCGGGTACCAGAGGGTCGCCCGCCCCCTGCCCTCTGGGTGCCCCCCACCGGGCACGCAGCTGGGGCTGAGCACCATGCAGGCAGCAGAGCCTTTGCGAGAGGATGCTGGCTTCCCTCCTGCAGCTGCTCCAGGACTTCTCAGGCCCCCCTGCTGCTGCTGCCGCCGCTGCCCCCCAGCCCGGAGCGCCCCCCATGCCTGGCGCTTCCCTGTGCGGCACCTGCCTGTGCCTGGACAGCGGCGGCAGCGCCCACGCCAGGGCCCAGGATGGCGAGCAGGGAGAGAAGGTAGGCGCTTTCCCCCAGGGGGGTGGTAGGAGGGGAGGGTCTCCATTTGCCCTCTGTGGGGTAGAAGCAGGAGGGGGGGAAGGGGCATGGAGGGGGGAGAGGGGGGTCCCCTCTCTGCTTTATTTATGTATGGAAGTAATACGTGCTGGGGGGGGGCTGCGTTATCACGAAACTGGGGTGAATGGGGCAGTGAATAGTTAAACGGTGGAACTCCCTCCCACAAGAAGTATTGATGGCTTTGGAACCGTTGAGTTGGAAGGGACCCCTGAGGGTCCTCTAGTCCAACCCCCTGCAAGGGAGGAATCTCAACTCAAGCACCCCTGACAGATTAGAGGTTCGGACGGCTCTTGTCTCCCAGTTGCTGGAAGGGGAGAGGGCTCTGGGCTTGGATCCTGCTTGCTGTTTTCCCATTGGGGCATCTGGTGAGCCCCTGGGAGGGCAGGAGGCTGGGCAAAATGGTCCGTCCCCCCGGCCTGATCCGGCAGGC
The DNA here is from genome assembly GCF_963506605.1 of Zootoca vivipara. Lineage (NCBI taxonomy): Eukaryota > Metazoa > Chordata > Lepidosauria > Squamata > Lacertidae > Zootoca > Zootoca vivipara. Next base: position 59,313,187 of record NC_083287.1, on the reverse strand, counting down.
TCTTTTGTCGTTCTTACGGCTGTATAGAGGGATGCTCACTCTTTATATGCTCAGAGGCACTCTTGGCTGCTGTGTGGACTCTCTTTCTGGATGCTCAGGTTTGGGGCTGAGCTAGGGGAGAGTGAGGTGGCCAGTCCCCGAGAGATCTGAGTTCGAAAGCCGCTTGGAGCTGCTGTTCAGGGAGATGGATTTGCGAGGGTCCCCCAACATCCCCCTGCGCCTCACAGGGTTCTCTGGGGAGAGGGGCTTGGGTGTGGGGCTGAGGAAGACTGCAGCCCTGGTGGTTGGGAGGGGGCAGAATGGGGCCTTGGGGGGGGGGCTCCCGCTCTGGCGCTTCACTGAGCAGAGGGTCAGGTGGGGCAAAGCTGTTTGGTTCCTTCAGGGAGCTTTGAGCTTACATAAGCCTTCTGAGGTTACATGGTCATGTGGGAAAGGCGCTCTGTGTGTGCTCAGAGGCACTCGCTTGCTGTTCCTTGTTATTTTTAGAACATCGGTGTGCTGGGGCGCTGAGGACATCTCTGGGGCTGGGATCCCATTCCGATGGGGGGCGCAGGGGTTGCCTTGTGGCTGGAGAGGGGGCTCCACACTTTCTACTGTAGCAGGTGGGAGGGGGAGTCAGAGGAGGAGGAGGAGGCAGTGCCCCCCTTTTCCCTGCAGCCTCTCACCTGATCGGCTAGAGAGACCCTTGGGGGGGGTCTTAGCAGTCCCCCCCCCCGAGGTTAGAGGGCTTCCGGGCTGCTTTGATGTCTCCTTGAACAAGGGCTTCTCCCTGCTCCTAGCAGAGTGGGGAAGGCTGTTGTGTGTGGTGGGGGGTTGCACTGCGGAGAGAGGAAAGCACTCTGCATGCGCTCAGAGGCACTCTTGCTGTGTCGCATGTTCCAGCTGCGACTGCGCTGGCTTTACTTGGGAGCATTGCAAGGATGGTGCCTTGGGGTGTCTTGGGGTCCCCTGAAGTGACAGAGCGACACAGGCAAGGGGTCTCCCCAGAGCAGAAATTGTGAAGGGGCTCCTGGCGGGCAAGAACCCAGCCAGTCTCCACATGCCAGTGACCCAGTTGGAACTGGGTGGCAAGTGCTCTGCCCATTTCCTGAGCCGCAGCCGGGCCAGAGTTCAAGAGGGGGGGGGAATGCAGCGGGGGCATCCATTTTTGAATTTGGGGGGTGGGCACAAGAAGAACGACCCCCAAAGGCAGAGGCTGCTGCTCATTATTTCCAGTGGGTCTACTCTCAGTAGGACAACCACCCATGTCAAGGCAGCCATGCTGAATTTGTAGGTTCCCCTGAGGATGTGCAGAGTGCTTTGTTGTCCTGCTCACCATGTCGTGACCAGAGCCAGATTCAACCTTGCCCCCCCCCCCAAGTTCAGCACCCTTTAGCTAAGCTGCCTGATCAGGAATGTTTTGGGGGGAGTCTGCCAGGGTCAGAGGAGGTGCCCCTGGGGGAGGTGGCAGAAAAAAAGCTCTTCCCTGCCAGCTTGAGGGGTGGGGGCAAGAGGCCCGTTTGCAGGACGCTCCATTCCTGGGACCTTTGGCAGAGGGGCCAGAGGTGGCTGCGCAGCTGCTGCCCCCTGCCAGCTGCTGCCATCTGCCCCCCCCCCCCGCCTGCAGAGCCAGGAGGAATTAGCTGCCCTGCCCTTCTGGAGGGCACCCTGGCATGGGATGGGCAGGAAGGTTATAAATAGAAGGTGCTCCTGGGGTAGCCGGCTGGGGAATCGGAGGCAGCAGCAGCAGCAGGGAAAAGGTTTGCAGCAAAGCATGCTGGGAACAAATAGCTCAGGGTCTCCCTGGGTGGGGGGGGGCAAGCAGCTGGCTCTCTCCCTCCCCCCCCCAATTTGTGGTGTGTGTCTCCCCACCTTAGCCTGAGACAGCTGGCAGGAGGGGGGACAGGAGGAGGAAAGAGGCACTGATTCTGTCAGCAATGCTTTTGTTGCAGCTCCCGGGTTGGACTAGATGAGCCTTGGGGGTCCCTTGCAAACCCTGCCATTCCTTGAACGCATCGCCCATGGAGACTGTCAAGGCTACTAGGCTCCACTGCTGGAGTCTGCAGTGCTTCCGAATCCCAGGAAGAGAGGGTTCTTCGGCTTGAATCCTGCTCACACCTTCCCTCTCTTGGGCATCTGGTTGGTCCCTGTGAGGACAGGATGCCGTTGGCCTGATCCAGAAGCAGGGCACTCCTTACGGAGGTCTATTGTGATAGCAGAACCTCCATGTCCAGGGCAGTCTACCTCTGAGTACCAAATATCGAGGAAGGACGATGAGAGAGCTGCTCTTGGGCTTCTGGGTTTCCCATAATGGGCATCTGGACACGATGCTGCGCCAGGTGGGCCATTGGCCTGATCCTGCAGGGAGATCCTTATAGAATCATAGCATTGGGAGGGACCCTGAGGGTCACCCACTGCAAACTGGGAACGCTGCAAGAAGCTCTTTCCTTTAACTCCTTGGATCTGTCCCACGCGTGAGGGCGGCTCAGGATCCAACCCCTTCTGCAGTTGAGGCCCCTTGATGCCCCCCAGGTGACCCAAGGGGTGACATCCCCTCACCTTGCAGCAGGTGGCGCTGTTTCTCCCCTTGTTAGTCCAGGATCATTTACTGTTGTGGCTCCCTATTCCCTGCACTGGGCCTTTGCTCCTTGGGGGGGGGCACATCCTGGTTGCTGGGTGTTTTCGGCGTGGGGACCCCCCCTTTTCCCACAGAGCCCATCCTGGGGTGAGGAGAGGGAGCAGGGGCTGCCAGAGCAGAAGGGATGGCAAAACAGGCCCTCCATAGAACCGGATAGCTTTGAGGGAACCCCAGAGGCCATCCAGCCCAACCCCCGTGCAGAGCAGGAATCTCAGCTCAAGGATCCCTGGCACGAGGCCGCCCAACCAGCCAAGCCATGGCCCCTTGACTGAGCTGGTGGTTTTTCTCCTTCGGCTTCTCAGTGCGGAGGGGTGGGGGTGGGGCTGCTCCGGCCTCCTGATGCCTGGATCCATTACCACTGCGGTCCCTCCCCTGCAGCCAAGCCACGGCCTCTGTCACATCTTATCACTGGTGGGAGAGGCCTCGCTGAATCACAGAACTGTGGGGTTGGAAGGGTCCCCCAAAGGTCATCCGTTCCAACCCCCTGCGGTGCATGAATCGTAGCCAAAGCGTTCCTGATGGATGGGCATGGAAGCTGACTGTGTTAAGGGGAAGAGAAGGTTAAGGGGTGAACATATGATGGCCATGTTCAAATATATCAAAGGATGTCATATAGAGGAGGGAGAAAGATTGTTTTCTGCTGCTCCAGAGAAGCGGACACAGAGCAACGGATTCAAACTACAAGAAAGAAGATTCCACCTCAACATTAGGAAGAACTTCCTGACAGTAAGAGCTGTTCGGCAGTGGAATTTGCTGCCAAGGAGTGTGGTGGAGTCTCCTTCTTTGGAGGTCTTTAAGCAGAGGCTTGACAGCCATCTGTCAGGAATGCTTTGATGGTGTTTCCTGCTTGGCAGGGGGTTGGACTGGATGGCCCTTGTGGTCTCTTCCAACTCTATGATTCTATGATTCTATGTGTTGGGGGTCATTGGGTGGCCCCTTTCCGGGGTGTGTGTGATCCTGCCCCCTCTCTGGCTGGGTGCTGATGGCCCCCCCGTGTGTCCCTTCCCTCTGTCCCCAGGTCCTGTCTCTGGGCGCTGACGTCCTCCCGGAGTACAAGCTTCAGGCCCCCCGCATCCACAAGTGGACCATCCTCCACTACAGCCCCTTCAAGGCGGTCTGGGATTGGCTGATCCTGCTGCTGGTCATCTACACGGCCATCTTCACGCCCTACTCGGCCGCCTTCCTGCTGCACGACCGCGAGGAGCAGGCGTCCCGCTTCTGCGGCTACTCCTGCAGCCCCCTCAACGTGGTCGACCTCATCGTGGACATCATGTTCATCATCGACATCCTCATCAACTTCCGCACCACCTACGTCAACTGCAACGAGGAGGTGGTCAGCCACCCGGCCAAGATCGCCATCCACTACTTCAAGGGCTGGTTCCTCATCGACATGGTGGCCGCCATCCCCTTCGACCTGCTCATCTTTGGCTCCGGCTCCGAGGAGGTAGAGTCGCAAGAAGCCCGGCCTTTGGGCGCCGCTCCTGTTTGCGAGGGCCCTTTGAGCTGTGCCGCGAGGTCACAGAATGTCCCCCAACACTCTTCCTGCTCCGGGGGGAGGCGAGGGCAAGAGGAAGCGGAGGGTTTGGTTTCTGCGGAAAGGGTGGGCACGCCTTCCATTGCCAGCAGAAGCACTGCCTTCCGGGGCTGCATGGCAGGCAGGAATTCAACAGGCGCAGGCTTTCCCTGTTGTGTAGATAGACATCCTAGAAGGAAGCACCCAGCTGTCTGTCACAGAAAAGGCCTGAACTCTTGTCGACATAGAAAGTTTGGAAGTGGGGGCTGTAGAGGTTGGGGGGCGGATGGCAGGTAGGCCTTCCAGGTAGCTGTGGGTGGAGAAGGAGAGAAGGCTCAAGATTCATGCGCTGTAAACTATGGAACTCTCTCCCACTGGAGGCCGGGATGGCCACCAACGTGGGTGGCTTTCAAATAGGATTGGAGAAATGCATGGAAGGGGAGAGGGCCATCAACGGCTACCAGCCATGTTTGGAAGCAGCGATGCTTCTGAATCCTGGTTGCTGGGAAACCCTGGAGGAGAGAGGGCTGTGGGGCTCGGATCCTGCTTGTGGGTTTCCCATAATGCACATCTGGCTGGACCTAATGGACCACGGGCCGGATCCAGCAGGCTCTTCTCAGGTTCTTATTATCTCCATCCAGGGCTGGGGGGGTCTCCCCTGTCTAAACCCTGGAGAGGCGTTGCTGCCAGTCAGTGTAGATCAGGCATCCCCAAACTGCGGCCCTCCAGATGTTTTGGCCTACAACTCCCATGATCCCTAGCTAACAGGACCAGTGGTCGGGGAAGATGGGAATTGTAGTCCAAAACATCTGGAGGGCCGAGGTTTGGGGGTGTCTGGTGTAGGAGATCCTGAGCAGCCGGATGGGCTGTGTGATAGGATGCAGTTTTGAGGCATGTCTTTCTGTCCTGGTGTTCTGAGTTTGAAACTGACTGGGCGCCAGTCGCATTTGGCAACAGAGGTGTCTGGTCACCTGGTTTGGCAACTAACACCTCCATCTGGCTGGCGGGTGCTGCTGCCCTGCCGTGCCAGTCAGCTGGCTTGTGGGGTCTCATGGCACCAAAAGAAGCGCGTCTTTTGCTGCTGCACTGCCCCATGGTCAGCTCATCCGCAGGGCGAACGCAATGGCGCCATTTGGCTATTCTGTTTCCTATCTCAGCTTCTAAGTGGAAGGCCCAGGAGGCAGGGAAGTGACGGCCACAGGAGCCAACAGAAGGGGTGGCTGGAGGGGGGGGTGTCTCTCCTTTTCACCCCCTGCCCTCTGAGCTCAACCCGCCCCCTGTCACTGTCTGTGGGGGGAGTTCATGGCCTCCATCAGCCAGGACCGGGGGGGGGGGCGGATTTTGCTTTGGATGCGAGGCTGCAATCTTGCCCCCCCCCCAAGAACATCTCTCACGGTTCCTGCACATGCTCACAGGGCAGCTGGAGAGGCAGGAGCCAGCGAGGAAACTGGGTCTGGCCCCAAGGGAGGCCCCCCCCCCATCCTGTGCGCCAGGTGCATGGGGGGAAGAGGTGGAGGAGAATTTGCAAGGCTCAGGTGCGCCAGCCGAGATGCGGCTGCCTCAGGGGAGAAGCGGGAGGGGGGGGACCCGTCTGTTCCTGGCTGGGAGAGGGGTGGGGTCTCTGGACCCAGCCAGAAGCACACCTGGGTGGTCCGCTCTTTCCGCTCCTGGGGGTGGGAAGCCTCGGGGCAGCCTGGCCTGTGAGTCCTCTGAACGGCGCTGGATCACATTTGGACCCAGCGTGGATCACCATACAGGATGCTGGACTAGGTGGGCCATTGGAGTGGGCTAAATGGAGCCTCCATGGACAGAGTCAGTCTACCTGAGGATAGTAGCCACCAAGAGTGGGAGACGGCTGTTGCTCTCCCATCCCGGTTGGGGTTCCCCTTGGCTGGCCATTGTGGGGGGCAGGATGCTGGACTAGGCGCCCCCCCCCCTGGGCCTGATCCTGCTGCTGCTCTTCTGAGGTTCTTATGGGAGCTCGTGGCTCCGAAGGAGCAAGTGAAGAGGAAGAAATGGATGGATAGGAGAGGGTTTTGCCCCGAGGTCTCCTAAGGGAAGGTTGCAATCCAGTTTGCAAGATCCCTTGGGCATCTTTGAATAACACGAGTGGTGGGGAGGGGAGTTAGTTATACAGTCAAACCTCGGTTTGCACCCGTCTCAGCTGCCAAATGTTTCAGAAGCCAAACGCCAGACACCCAGAAGTGAATGCTTCTGTTTTCGAACGTGCCTCAGGGGTCGAACAGCTTCCGAGGCGCCATTGAATTTGCTGGCAGACCTTTGATCCTTGGTTTTCAAACGTTTCGGAAGTCGAACGAACTTCTGGAACAGATTATGTTTGAAAACCGAGGTTCCACTGTATATTGCTTTCTGGACCCCCAAGAAACCAGCGTATGAGAGCAACCCAATGTGCAAATTTCTAAGGCAGTGGAATTAAAGCCCATGTGTTGGTTTTTTGCAGGGGAGGGGGTCCAAAAGGGCATTTTGCCTCACAGGATCTGAATCCTGCATTCGGTCAGCTTGATGCAGATCGTCCCCCTTGTGTCTCTTCTCACTCACGTAACTGTCGGGTTGGAAGGGGCCCCCAAAGGCCATCTATTCCACCCCCTGCAACGCGGGTATCACAGTGAGATCATTTGACGGTTCTGTGACACGTAACCCAATTTGGAGTGGGGGGTGGTGCTATCTCCCCACTGGGTTCCTGCCCTCACAGCCCCTCTCCTCCCCCCGCAGACCACCACCCTGATCGGGCTGCTGAAGACGGCGCGCCTGCTGCGCCTGGTGCGAGTGGCGCGCAAGCTGGACCGCTACTCGGAGTATGGGGCAGCCGTCCTCTTCCTGCTGATGTGCACCTTTGCCCTCATTGCGCACTGGCTGGCCTGCATCTGGTACGCCATCGGCAACATGGAAGACGATACCATCGGCTGGCTGAGCTCGCTGGGCAGCCAGATCGGGAAGCCCTTCAATAAGACCACCCACCACATGGGACCCACCATCCAGGACAAGTACATCACCGCCCTCTACTTCACCTTCAGCAGCCTCACCAGCGTGGGCTTTGGGAATGTCTCCCCCAACACCAACCCCGAGAAGGTCTTCTCCATCTGCGTCATGCTCATTGGATGTGAGTGTGGGGCGCAAGGGCAGGGGGCAGGCGAGGGAGACAAGGCGCAGTTGGGCTCGGTCGTTCTCCGCACCCCAAACACACTCAGGGCGTACCCAGGATCAAATCTAGGGGGGGGGAGCCATAGTCATTCAGGGGCGGGGCCAAGGCACGGGAGGGGAGGGGCCACGAAGTGGGAATGTGGGCGGGGCTACAGAACCCCCACACACACACCTTGAACTCTGGACAGCGAGGAAAACAGCAGCAGCAGCAGCGCCGACAGAAACTGAAAAGCGAAGCGAAGGAGTGCGCCCAGGAAACGATGGGAAGAGAGCGGCGGCAGTGGCGCTTTTCTGGCCAAGGGGCGTGCACCGTTCGTGCGCTCCACGAGCTACCAGGCTCCGCTCCCTTCGCCTCCGGCAGCCGCCTCCATGGCCGCTGGGCTTGCCGTCGCGCTGCTGCGCTCCCTCCGGTGTGCGCGTGGGCGGGCGCTTCCCGCCGATCAGCTGTGAGCGGGTGCGTGCAGCCTTGTTCGAGCCCGCCCAGCCCCGCGGCTCCTAGCGCGGGGGACACCTGTTTCCACCACCTTTTGAAGTGCCACCGCGCTTCTGCAGTTAGGCCCACTGCTGCCATGCTCCAGGGGAGGGGGCGGGCTTGCTTTCAGCTGTGTCCCCGCCGACCGCGGCAATCTCCTATTGTGCCGCGAAGCGGCGTCACCCCAGAAGCTCTGCCGAGAAGAAGGCGAGGGGAGAAGCATGGGCATACCCACCGCCCTGCTTCTAGGGTGGGGCATCTGCCCCCCCTGCCCCGTGGTGGGTACGCCCAGATCAGGGTGTGCCCCCCCCCTGCAGAGATCAGCCTCTCCCAACCAGGTGACCTTCCACATCATGGAATCACAGAGTTGGAATCTCAACTCAAGAACCCATCCCCTTCAGAGGGATCCCGTTCCACCATCAAATGGCTCTTGCCCAGGGGGGGGCGGCAGAGGGGGCGGTATGCCCCGGGCACCACTTGGGCGGTGACAAGATGGCTCGCTGCCCCCCCCAGTTGTAGAGTGGCCGAGGGCGCGCACGCAGTTAGTATGGGCTGCCTCTCGCACGGCGACCGTATGGGATGCCGCACATGCGCCACCGGGCGGTTCGTCGTCGTCCCCCCCTCGGCATCCCGCCCCGGGTGCTGGAGAGGGTTCCTCTGCCACTGCTCTTGCCACCAGAAAGTTCTTCCCAAGAGACCCCCGCAGCACACACACTCAAAGACGCCCAGTCATTGGAATTGTCCAGTGGGAGAGAGTTCCAGAGGTTCCCCGCCATTCTGGGCCAGAAAGCCTATACCGTATCTGCAATTGGCCTCTGCCCAGATGTGTGGACTCAGTAGAGAGCAGCTCTTTGATGGGGGAGGTGGTGGTGGTGATTTATTTGACTTATACACCGCCCTGTACCCGGAGGTCGAAGGGCAGTTCACAAACAAGACCACGACATAAAAACAAACCAAAAGCAATAACCCAATAATAATAATAAACCCCAAAGAGTCATATTCTAAAAGGGTGTTGGATGTCAATGAGATCAACCAAAGGCCTGCTTAAAAAGGAACATTTTTGCCTGGTGCCTAAAGGTGTATAATGAAGGCGCCAGGCGAACTTCCTTGGGGAGAGCATTCCACAGACAGGGAGCCACTGCAGAAAAGGCCCCGTTCTCGTGTTGCCACCCTCCGGACCTCTTGAGGAAGAGGCACACAAAGGTGGGCCTTGGAAGATGATCTCAGGGTCCAGGTAGCTTCATATGGGAAGGGGCGGTTCTTGAGGGATTCAGGGAGGAGCAGGTAATGTTTTGGGAGAGGCTGAAGGCCTTGCTGGGCAGGTATTTCCACCTTGCATGTGGGCAGAGTTGGGACAGAGATAGACCCTCACGCAGCGTCCTCCCCTCTCCGCAGCCCTGATGTACGCCAGCATCTTTGGGAACGTGTCGGCCATCATCCAGCGCCTCTACTCGGGAACGGCCCGCTACCACACCCAGATGCTCCGGGTGCGAGAGTTCATCCGCTTCCACCAGATTCCCAACCCCCTTCGCCAGCGCCTGGAGGAATACTTCCAGCACGCCTGGTCCTACACCAACGGCATCGACATGAACGCGGTGAGTGGCCGGGCCTCTCCGTGCGCAGCACCCTAGCCTACGGGGAAAATGACCTGCGAGATCACCTTGCCCCACTTGCGCCCCCTTGAACGCTTCAATCAGTGGAGAGGGCGCCGCTGTAGTTGCCACAAAACGCCCATTTTCTGCATTTGTAAGCTTTCGATCGTTTAGCGTGGCAGCACCTGCCCTTGGGAACTCCCTGCCTCTTGACACCAAGCAGGCCCCTTCCCTGTCTTCTTTTTGGCACTTGCTAAAGATATTCTTGCTTATGCTTCAACAAACATGTACAGATGCTAAGAAAGCTGGTGAGTGTTTTAATCTGTTTTAGTATTTTAACTTTTTATGTGTTTTATTTATTTAAACTATTGTTGTCCACTTTCTTGATTTTATTACCTTTTTTGCAAACCACCTTGTGGGGTTTTTTATTTTATTTTTACAATCCAGAGGTGTATCAATTTTTCTAAATAAGTAAAACAATAAATATTTGGGGCGAGCATTTCTTTCTTTCTAAAAATGTTTGTACACCTCTGTGTTGTTAAAATTATATCAAAGTAGTTTGCAATGAATTTTTTTGTTTAAAAATCCCATACAACAGAAAGTTATAAACAGACATTGGTCAGCTGTTGTGGAAGAATGCCTTCTTAACTGCCTGCATAGGTTTGGCAGAATAGAAAAAGTTTCAGCAGGAGTTTATAAATTGGCACAGAAGGCGCCTGCTGGATCTCCAGTGGCAAGGAGTCCCACAGGACTGAAGGCTCTATTTCATTTTTTAATTGATTTTTTATTAAATTTTATTGCTTTGTCTTTTTTCCTGGTACAGAGGTCTAAGGCCCCCATAGTAGCTCCACCCATTTTTTGCCTCTAGCCCCGCTCACCACGGTCGCACGGCTCCCGGACTGCTTCCCATGAACAAATGCGGCCCTCGGCTGACAAAGGCCCCTCCCCCTCCCCCACTGTCCTGGAGCGCAGGGCTGTTTTCTGCGGAGAGGCTACTTCCTCTGCTGATTCGAACCCACCTCTCCCCCCCCCAGGTGCTGAAAGGATTCCCCGAGTGCCTGCAGGCCGACATCTGCCTGCACCTGAACCGCAGCCTCCTGCAGAACTGCCGGCCCTTCAAGGGAGCCACCAAGGGGTGCTTGCGGGCGCTGGCCATGAAGTTCAAGACCACCCACGCCCCCCCGGGAGACACGCTGGTCCACGCCGGGGACGTCCTCACCGCCCTCTACTTCATCTCCCGAGGCTCCATCGAGATCCTGCGGGGAGACGTGGTCGTGGCCATCCTAGGTGAGGGGGGGCAGAGGGGGCCCTATGGCAGATATTAATATCACGCAGCAATCGGATTAATGAAAACCAACTCCGCTTGGAATAAAAATGGTCCCAAAGCTTTGCTTTCTTCAAACAGACACAGAAAGAAAGGATGCTACAAGCAAATAGTTGCATAAGAGCCCGTGCTTCTCCAGGCATTGGCTCAACTTACAAATATAAAATTACTTCAAACACACCAGGAAATGCAGGTCATGTCTCATCCCAGAAGCTGCTTTCTCTTTGGGGGGGTGGGGTGGATTAGATGGCCCTTGGGACCCCTTCCAACTCTACAATTCTATGATTCTGTGTGAGACTCATTTGCATGCCTTTCTTCTCTGGCGGCTTGAGAACAAAGACAACTCCCTCAAAATGGAGATTTGTAACTCAATAACCCTCCCAGGTGATCTGAGGTTAAACACCTCCTGCAAGAGGTAGCAGAGATACATCAACAGTTGATGATCAACTTGCTAGGCACCGTGCAAGCTCCTTCTTAGCTCCGATGGAAATTTCCATGTTCCCTTTGGCAATACACATACAGAGCTATTTTCCATTTCAATGTTCAGTTAAACAATTCTACTTAACATGACCAGGAGAGGTTGGAAGGCTCCAGGCGCAGAAGACCCATTGAATTTTGCTTGGTTTTATTTTGGCTTATCTTTAGCACTTTGAACTGGGCCCGGAAACTAATCGGTAGCCAGTGCAGTTGGACCAGGATCGGTGCAAGATGCTCAAACCGTCTTGCTTCATAAAAAATTTCTTCAGTAGCACCTTAAAGACCAACTAAGTTTTTATTTTGGTATGAGCCTTCGTGTGCATGCACACTTCTTCAGATACACTGAAACAGAAGAGCCAGACCCTTATGTATATACAGAGGGTGGTGGGGGTGGGTGGGTGGGAATGGGTGATGGGCTGATAGGAGTGGTAAACCTGTAGATGGCTGTTAACGACTGCTGATGACTGCAATTGGTCCTGCGGGGAAAAAGCAAGGGCTGAGGCGCTAAAGAAAGCTTGATCATGCATAATGAGATAAGAATCCTATGTCTTTGTTCATCCCAGGTGGCTCCATGGTTTTAAGCTTGGTAATGAGTTCCAATTCAGCAACTTCTCTTTCCAGTCTGTTCCTGAAATTTCTCTGTAATAAAACAGCTGCTTTGAGATCTTGTATATAATGTCCTGGGAGATTGAAGTGTTCTCCTACTGGTTTCTCTGTCTTGTGGTTCCTGATGTCAGATTTATGTCCATTTATCCTTTGGCGTAGGGTTTGGCCTATTTGTCCAATATAGAGAGCTGAAGGGCACTGTTGGCATTTGATGGCATACACAATGTCAGAAGACGAGCAATTAAATAGTCCTGAGATGGTATGTTGGATGTTGTTGGGGCCAGTAATGCTGTTGTCCGGGTGTATGTGGCAGCAAAGTTGGCATCTGGGTTTATTGCAGGCTCTGGTACCAGTGTCCATGTTAAGTCTGGTGGTTGTATGATTGTGGGTGAGGAGTTGTTTAAGATTGGGTGGCTGTCTGTAGGCAATGAAAGGTCTTCCTCCCAGAGCTTGAGAAAGGGAGCGGTCATTGTCCAGGAGAGGCTGTAGATCTCTGATGATGCGTTGTACTGTTTTAACTTGGGAGCTGTATGTGATGACTAGTGGTGTTCTGTTATTTTCTTTTTTGGGTCTGTCTTGCAGCAGGTTCTCTCTAGGTATCAGTCTGGCTCTGTTGATCTGTTGTTTAACTTCATCAGGTGGATATTTTAGTTCTAAAAAGGTTTGCTGTAGATCTCTTAGGTGAGATTCTCTGTCTGTAGAGTTGGAACAGATGCGGTTGTAACGTAGGGCCTGGCTGTATACGATGGATTGTTTGGTATGTTTGGGTTAGTAGCTAGAAGCATGTAGATATGTTTGTCGGTCAGTTGGTTTTCGGTATAAGGCGGTGTCTATACGTCCACCCTGTATTTTTATACACGGCTACCTACCTGTAACGTCTTGCTCCAGTGAGCAACCTGGCTGCTGAATTCTGCACCAGCTGAAGTTTCCGAACCGTCTTCAGAGGCAGCCCTGCGTAGAAGGCATTGCAGCAATCTAACCTTGCGGTTGCCAGAGCATAGACCAGTGGTTCCCAACAGGTGGTCCGGGGACCCCCAGGGGTCCGCGAGCTATGCCAGAGGGGTCCTCAAGATCCTATTAGAATAAAAAATATATTAAATATATTTCGTATGATAACAGATTTTTTGTTTTGGCCGCTTCCTGCATGAGCAGAGTCTAGCGCAAAATTAGAATTAGATAGAGGCAGTAGTTCTGCTGTATGCCGCAATGACTACAAGAAACTTGGAGATAAGGCAATGAAAAAGATCCTTCCATTTGCAACCACATATCGGTGTGAGCAAGCATTTTCTTCCATGTGTTTCATGAAAAACAAATATAGGAATCGGCTCGACATGTGGTCGGATTTCAGAGTGAAAGTTTCAAGTTTGGAACCTAATATTTCAGAAATAATGGACTCAAAGGACACATTTAACTCATCTCATTAAGAACTGAAAATTAAAACTAACTGTATACTGATGGAGTACTCGGTTGTAACTGTAAAAAACGTATAAATATAAAATATAAAAAGGCTCTTAATTTGGCTCTCACTTTTTAATTTTAGGATTAGGAATTAATGGGGGTCCTTGTCACAATAGCGGCTCGATGAGGGGTCCTCGAGAAAATTTTGTTGGGAACCCCTGGCATAGACAACAGTAGTTAGGCTATCCTTGGGCCGCCAGCCAAAGGTGATGGGGGCTTCATCACAGCTTCTGGCAGGGCTGGATCCGTGTGGTGTGATCTTCGTGCTTGAGATCCAGAGGAGCCACCGAAGCTGAGCCAGTTCTGGGTGCGAGAGGATGCCGAGGAGGGCAATCTCGTGTGTGGCCTCCTTCCCATGCGCCTCTCCCTGCTGCGCAAGGGCTCGGTTCCACCCCCTTTCTCTTCCTCCCTCCCAGGGAAGAACGACATCTTTGGGGAGCCCCTCAACCTGTATGCCCGGCCCGGCAAGTCCAACGCAGACGTACGCGCCCTGACCTACTGCGACCTGCACAAGATTCACCGCGAGGACCTCCTGGAAGTGCTGGACATGTACCCTGAGTTCTCTGACCACTTCTGGTCCAACCTGGAGATCACCTTCAACCTGCGCGACGTGAGTTGTCGCCCCCGGGAGACCCAAGGGGGGGGGTGGGCTTCTGCGGCAGGCCAGCTCAGGGTCAGGAAAGTGGGGGTTCTGGGAGACCCCTGGCACCCCTCTCACCGCCTCCCCTTCTCTTCCAGACCAACATGATCCCGGGGTCGCCCGGCAGCGACGAGATGAACGGCGGCTTCAACCGCCTGCGCCGCCGCAAGCTCTCCTTCCGCCGCCGCACCGAGAAAGGTGAGGAGGTGGGGGGGTTGGATTGGATGACCTTAAGGGGTACCCCAGCTCCCACCTTGTTCCCTTTCCTATGGGTGCTCCTGCAGCTGCTACTTCTGGGTCTCTCAGCTGGGATAGCTGGAAGGACCTTTTCCCCCCCTCCTCACTTAACCCCCACAACGACCCTGTGAGGTAGGCTAGGCTGAGAGGAGGCTGTGACTGGCCCCCAGGGAGCTTCATATCCAAGTAGGTGGGATAGAACCCTGCCCTTCCCCAGGCCGTAGTCTGACACTCTAACCACTGCACTGCACTGCCACTCACTGGATCTGGCTGGCCAATAACCTTTTCTCCTTCTCCCCACAGATGAGGAGATTCCGGGGGAAGGAAATGCCCAGCCAAAAGGGTTCCACGTCGGCCAGAACTGCCAAGCTCCAGGGGCTCCCTGCGGACCCCCTAAATGGGACCCCTGCCTCAGCAGCTCGGTGGCGTCCAGCCCGCCCTCCAGTGACGAGGAGGAGACCCCCGTCCCCGTCTCCAGCGCCCCAGAGCTGTCGCCTTTCCACTCCATAGACCCCGCCGGCCAGCCCCCCTCCCCTGCAGCCGCGGATCCCAAACGCAGGGACGTCTGCAACCCACTCTCAGGTAGGCAAGAGCTGCCATGGGATACGGGAAAGAAAAAACACCCAGAGACACAAAGAACTCCGCAGGTGCTGAAAAGTCTCCTTTTAGCGATACGTCCTTCAGGACAGCCTGGAGTTGGAAGAGACCACAAGGGCCATCCAGTCCACCCCCCTGCCAAGCAGGGAACACCATTAAAGCATCCTTGACATATGCCTGTCAAGCCTCTGCTTAAAGACCCCCAAAGGAGGAGACTCCACCACACTCCTTGGCAGCAAATTCCACTGCCAAACAGCTCTTACTGTCAGGAAGTTCTTCCTAATGTTTAGGTGGAATCTTCTTTCTTGTAGTTTGAATCCATTGCTCCGTGTCCGCATCTCTGGAGCAGCAGAAAACAACTTTTCTCCCTCCTCTATATGACATCCTTTTATATATTTGAACATGGCTATCATATCACCCCTTTTGAGGAGCGGAGTTTTGCATCAGGCAAAGTGTGTGGCACCCAGCGCCTCTGCCCTCCCCAACCGAGGGGTTGATAGGGGGTGGTTGAGGCCCTTCCGCCCTCTTTTTCTTCAACCTGGATCTTTCTCCATTGTTGAGAGAGCCATCGCCCTGAGGGAGGACAGGAACCGGAAGCCAGCAGACATAATTGCCATAATTTGGACTGCAGAGTTTTCCACAAAGTAGGTGCTCAAAGTAGGAAAGTTGGTTCAGAATAAAATACAGAGGAAAAGCAGGAAGGAGGTCAAAGCAGAACACAAAATAAACTAGAGCACCGCAACTCTAAAACCAAACTCTAAAATTTCTGGCTGGAGAGGTTAGTCGCCAAACCTGGCGACTGGATGTCTCCACTTCCTTGCAAATGGCCGGTTAAAAGGTAAAGGGACCCCTGACCATTAGGTCCAGTCGTGACCGACTCTGGGGTTGCGCGCTCATCTCGCATTATTGGCCGAGGGAGCCGGCGTACAGCTTTCAGGTCATGTGGCCAGCATGACAAAGCCGCTTCTGGCAAACCAGAGCAGCACATGGAAACGCCGTTTACCTTCCCGCTGTAGCGGTTCCTATTTATCTACTTGCATTTTGAGGTGCTTTCGAACTGCTAGGTTGGCAGGAGCTGGGGCCAAGCAACGGGAGCTCACCCCGTCACAGGGATTCGAACCCCGACCTTCTGATCAGCAAGCCTTAGGCTCGGTGGTTTAACCACAGTGCCACCTGGGTTGCCTAGTGCCAACTGCGCCTGGCACCTGGCTAGTTTTGAAGGCTGTGGGTCTCCCCCTGCCAGGGATTCTTCTGCTGTGACTCCGGCATTGCAGGGGGTTGGACTAGATGGCTCTTTGAGGCCCCTTCCAGCTCCACCACTCTCTGGTTTCTCTCCCTCCTCTACGCAGGGGCCTTTTCAGGCGTGTCCAACATCTTCAGCTTCTGGGGGGAGAGCCGTGAACACCACTACCAAGAGCTGCCCCGCTGCCCTGCGCCCGCCCACACCGCCCTCAACATCCCACTGGGCAGCACTGTCCCCCTTGGCCGGAGGCAGCGCTGTGAGCTGGAAGCACGCTTGGACCTGCTCCAGAAGCAGATCAACAGGTATTGGGGGGCCCGGTGGGGGGAGGCTCTGCACCCCGGCAGCTCCCAAGATTAAAAACAGAAGAAAACATCAAACATTAAAAATCTCCCCTAAACAGGGCTGCCTTCAGATGTCTTCTAAAAGTCAGATAGTTGTTTATTTCCTTGACATCTGATGGGATGGCGCCACCACCGAGAAGGCCCTCTGCCTGGTTCCCTGTAACTTCACTTCTCGTAGGGAGGGAACCGCCAGGAGGAACCTCAGTGTCCGGGCTGAACGATGGGGGTGGAGGCGCTCCTTCAGGTATACTGGGCCGAGGCCGTTTAGGGCTTTAAAGTTCAGCACCAACACTTTGAATTGTGCTCGGAAACGTACTGGGAGCCAGTGTAGATCTCTCAGGACCGGTGTGATATAGTCTCAGCAGCCGCTCCCAGTCACCAGAACCCAGCGGGCCTTTAAAATAAGAGAGTAAAGAGCTCAAAGGCAGAAGACATGTGGCAGCACCCGTAGAGGAGACCGTGAGAATGACAAATGAGGAAGTGGGGGAGACGGGGTGGGGTGGAGATTCACTCGGGACAACGCCATTATCCATTATCCATGCTGGGTTTCTATAGCCTCTCTCTGTAAAGTTTGAATTAAAAAAGGAAGGTAAGAAACTTTCCCTTGTCTTTATACTTTCCTGGGCAACCAGCCAGGAGCCGCTGACAGCGCCCTGACAGCTGTGGTTCCAGCACTGCAAAGGGGGTTAGACTAGATGTCCCTTGGGGGTCCCTTCCGACTCTACAATTCTGTGATTCTCTTCTCCCTCCAGGCTGGAGAGCCGCCTAACCGCGGACGTGTCGGCCATCCTGCAGCTTCTCCAGCGCCAGGCCGTGTTGGTGCCTCCTGCCTACAGCGCCGTCTCCTCTCCGCTTCCTCCAGCGGCCCCGGGCCCCGGGCCGGCCCCAGGGGAGCCCCCCCTGTCCATCAGCCCCACCCGGCCTCAGGCGCTCCACACCCCAGCTCAGGTGAGGGTCGGGAGGGATCCAGGCAGGCAAAAGACTTGTCTTTGCAGCCTGACCAGCTGTCTGCCTCCACCGCTGACCAAAGAGGAAGGGAAATGATGTCACACAAAGCCCTCTCTACCAATTGCATTTCTATGGTCTTGGGCTCTGCCTATAGGCAATACAGCTCGAATGACTTAGGACTCAGCTACATTAGTCAAAAAACAGCATTTTTAATGCGTTATAAACATGCAACACCACATAGCGTTGTAGAGCACAAAACTTTTCTATGCAATTTCACATAGCGCTTTTTTCCTTTCGTTATAACAAATCAATTTATTAGTTATTTATAGAGGGGTTTTTCCTGTGTGTAAATCCTGTGGTAACTAGCAAGAATAAGACTTTTGTTAGGTTAGACTCTAATCTCCCACAGGGAGGACAAGATGTTGGACCAGGTGGTTCCCTGGCTGGATCCAGCAGGCGCTCCTGACATTCTGAAGTGGATTCCCCACTTCCCAGAAATTTGCAGCTCTTGGCTCCGAAAAGAGACCGGAATGTGTTAGGGGGAGGAGGATTTTGGGATAATCTCTGGTTAGAAATAAGGTGAAGAGAAATTTACCGGGGCTCCTATGAACCCAGAGAATCGGATCCTGACCCAGGGAGAGTCCGAAGATAAAAATGGAATTAAGTACAGGATGATCACCTCTTACATGGAACTTTGGTTCCAGCAGGGTCTCACCTGCGTGTGTCCCCAACCCCTTGGAGCCCCCCTGGTGAGGGGGAGAGAGGATCCTCGTGGCCCCGGGGGTCCTTCTCCTCCTGGACTGACTGTCTCCTCTTTTTCTCTCCCCCCCTTCAGGTTTCCCCTTTCCCGGGACCCTGCATGGACTCGGCCCACCCCCAGGACGTGCTGCTGCTGGTGGACCCGCTGCCCCCCACCCCCCCTCGGCGCCTTTCGCTCCCGGGGCAGCTGCCCGCCCCCCCTCGGCCTCCAGCCCCTCCGGACCTCTCCACGGACTTGCACAGATACTGCTCGGACCCCGGCAGTTAATGGACTTTGCGGAGGCGGCCCCAGCGGAGGGCCTTTCTGGGAGTTGGAAGCGGCCCCCACCCACCCGTAGTGGTCGGAGAGTGGGGCGCACCATGAGCCCCAAGGATGGTGGTGATTGGCTGCCCAGGGGGCGTGGCCAGAGCAGGGGCAGCCCCCCCCCACCCGCTGTGATGTTAGCTGGCCTAACAGGGGTGGGCCAGTCGCCGTGGTGACCGCCAGACGATTGGCTGGTGCGGACGGCAGCGAGCGGACTGATTGCTTGCAGGAATAGCGGTTGTGATAATGACTAATAATAACTGTTATTAATAATAATACTGATAAGGGTTAGAATCCCCTCCCTTGTGATCCCCAAACATATCAGACCAGTAGGATATGCAGAGCCACCCGTGGGTCCAAGAAGGGGCGGGGCCAGAGGGGAAAGGGAGGAAGCGGGGGGGAAGGGGGAGACACCCAAGGGATCCGGGGAGAAGGCGGGGCTGCATTGGGGTGCAAGAAGAGGCAGGCTCCCCCTGTTTGGCCCAGGTGGGTCCTTCTGGGGTCTCTCTTAGCTTAGAATCACAGAATGGCAGGGTCAGAAGGGATCCCCAAAGGTCATCTAGTCAGTGCTGTCAACCTTCCCTTTTATTGGCGGGAAATTCCCTTATTCCAGCCCTTATTTTCAAATCCAAAGGGTTGACAGCTATGCATCTGGTCCGACCCCTTGCAATAATGGGGAGGGGGTCTGCCCCACGCCCAGCCCCCATCTGCCTCTCTGGGTGCCCACTCAGAGCCATTGACCCTTGGTGTGTGTGTGGGAAGGGGGGACACCTAGAGCCAGAGTGACCCCCAACAGGAGTCAAAGGAAAGTGAGTGGTCCTCCCCCCATGTGGGTCCCCCACAGGCACCCCACCTTGAGCCCTTGCCAGAGGTTTGATCCCCGCAGGTGAAGCTTAAGCTGTGGGGCAGCCCCTCTCCAAAGGCAAGTGGGGGCTTGTGCACAATTCCCGGGTTTGGTTGTCTGAAAGGGCTTCTTCCCCCCCCCCAGCTGACTTCGTCTCCCTCCCCTCTGTGGGGAAACTTCCTGATCTTCCTATCCTTTCACTTCGCTGCAAATAGGGAGCAGGGCAGCCTCTCAAGCCATCTGAGTGACCCCTACCTCTCTCTCTCTGCCCCCCCCAATAAGACCCACAGCCCCCTGGAAGTCGGAGTCGGGGCAAGGGGGTTGTGCTGGCTGCATCTCCCGCCCCACTCCGAGGGGGGGGAAGGAGGAGTTAAACTCTTCCCCGCAAACAAGACACTTTCTTACAAAGTGGGGGCAAAGGCATTTCTTGATCAATCGGGGGGTGCCTCTGGAGGGCCCCCTCCCATTTCCTTGAACGCCACGGGTGTTCCAAAGGGCCCTGCGCCCTCCTGCCCTCCTGGACCCTCATGTCTAGATGCATGTGACACCCCCATCTCTCCCCCCCCCGCATGCTGTACTCAGCATTAGCAACTGATGCCCAATAAACTTCGAGTCGGATGCCTCCCCTGCCACGATTTCTGTGTGTTTGATCCACCTGCATATGGGGGGGGCAGGGGGGGCTTGGGAATTAGCAGCCTCAGAGAGGAGGCAGCCCTTGGGTTCTGCAAATGGCACTGGGATTGGGGGGGGGTAGGACCAGCCTCGCAGTGCAAACTCCAAGGGGTTCCCTTGGGGGCGTATTTGTTTCATGCTAAGCAGGAACACTAGAATCATAGAATCCTAGAGTTGGAAGAGACCCCAAGGGCCATCCAGTCCAACCCCCTGCCAAGCAGGAAACACCATCAAAGCATTCTTGACATATGTCTGTCAAGTCTCTGCTTAAAGACCTCCAAAGAAGGAGACTCCACCACACTCCTTGGTAGCAAATTCCACTGCCAAACAGCTCTTACTGTCAGGAAGTTCTTCCTAATGTTTAGGTGGAATCTTCTTTCTTGAAGTTTGAATCCATTGCTCCGTGTCCGCTTCTCTGGAGCAGCAGAAAACAACCTTTCTCCCTCCTCCATATGACATCCTTTCATATATTTGAACATGGCTATCATATCACCCCTTAACCTTCTCTTCTCCAGGCTAAACATACCCAGCTCCCTAAGCCGTTCCTCACTAGGAAAGGGTTAAAAGATAATTTGTGGAGGAAGGGGCTGGGGGGGGGCTAGGAGCCCAATGCTCTGCCCTCCATGCTGGAAAAAGTGACAAATGGCGGGGGGGGGGGGTTGAAAGGTTGTGTCCCAGGTCCATTGTTGTTCGATGTCTTTATAAATGATTTAGTCCAGGCATCCCCAAACTTTGGTCCTCCAGATGTTTTGGACTACAATTCCCATATTCCCCAACCACTGGTCCTGCTAGCTAGGGATCATGGGAGTTGTAGGCCAAAACATCTGGAGGGCCGCAGTTTGGGGATGCCTGATTTAGATGAAGGAATTGAGAGGATGCTCATCAAATTTGCAACAAAAAAAAAGGTGAATGTTTTTCTCTGCTGCATCAAAAGATGTCTTGTGTCCAGGTCAAGGGAGGTCATAGTCTGCCCTGGTCAGACCATGCCTGGAATCCTGTGTCCAGTTCTGGGCGCCACAATTTAAGAAGGATGTGGACAAGCTGGAAGGTGGGCAGGGGAGGGCAGCCAGGATGATCCAGGGTCTGGAAGCTAAGCCTTATGAGGAACGGTTGAAGGAGCTGGGGATGTTTAGCCTGGGAAAGTGGAGACTGAGAGGAGAGAGCCATCTTCGAACATCTAAAGGGCTATCATATGGAAGATGGAGCAAGCTTGGTTTCTCCTGCTCCAGAGAGTAGGACTCGAACCCAGGGCTACAAGTTACAAGAAAGGAGATTCCGACTCAACACCAGGAAGAACTTTCAGGCAGTAAGAATGGTCTCCCTTGGCAGGGGGTAGACAACCTACGGCCTGCGGGCCAGATGCTGCCCAATTGCCTCCTAAATCCAGCCTGCGGACGGTCTGGGAATCAGCGTGTTTTTACATGAGTAGAATGTGTGCTTTTATTTAAAATTCATCTCTGGGTTATTTGTGTGGCTGAGTGGGAGGATTTGAACCTTGTCCTCCCAGGTCCTGGCCTGACTCGCTAACCACTACACCACATAAAACTGCATTTGCTCAGTTTGGAGAGGTCCCTGGGGAGCTCCTCACAGACCCTCTTCGTCTTGCACCCCCCACCCCAAATAGTTTGGCATTGTCAGGAAACCCCTACCTTAAAGGGGGTCCCCATGTCAGGGGCGAATCTACTTCTGAAACAAATGGAGCTTCAGAAGCGACTGCAGTCCACGTTTCTTAACAGTTTGGGTTCAAGAAGACCCAGTCTGAGTCACACAACTCAAACTGAGAGTTTTGAGAGTCAGCCACTGACTGCCCCATAGGGATCCTTCTGGGAGATTATTGATCGCCCCCTGGTGTCTGATGTAGGGACTGCCCAAATGGTTTGCAAGAGATCTACAGCCTCTCCTGGACAATGACAGCTCCCTTTCTCAAGCTCTGGGAGGAAGACCTTTCATTGCCTACAGACAGCCACCCAATCTTAAACAACTCCTCACCCACAATAATACAACCACCAGACTTAACATGGACACTGGTACCAGAGCCTGCAATAAACCCAGATGCCAACTTTGCTGCCACATACACCCGGACAACATCATTACTGGCCCCAACAACATCCAACATACCATCTCAGGACTATTTAATTGCTCATCTTCTAACATTGTGTATGCCATCAAATGCCAACAGTGCCCTTCAGCTCTCTATATTGGACAAACAGGCCAAACCCTACGCCAAAGGATAAATGGACATAAATCTGACATCAGGAACCAGAAGACAGAAAAACCAGTAGGAGAACACTTCAATCTCCCAGGACATTCTATACAAGATCTCAAAGCAGCTGTTTTATTACAGAAAATTTTCAGAAACAGACTGGAAAGAGAAGTTGCTGAATTGGAACTCATTCCCAAGCTTAAAACCATGGAGCCACCTGGAATGAACAAAGACATAGGATTCTTATCTCATTACTAGTGTATTTCAGCCCGTTTAATAACGGGCGCTAGAACATCCTGGGGTTCGGAGAAGCGCTTGTGCAGCGCTTCTCCGAACCCTGAGACCGGTCCTTGCTGTCGGCGGCAGGGGGACAGGAACAGAGGAGGAGAAAGCGCTGCGTTCTCCTCCTCCGTTCCTCTCCCGCAGCCACCGACAGGAAGACATCCCAGGGTTCGGAGAAGCGCTTGCGCAGCGCTTCTCTGAACCCTGGGACCTGTCCTTGCTGTTGGCGGCAGGGGGACAGGAACGGAGGAGGAGAAAGCGCTGCGTTCTCCTCCTCCGTTCCTCTCCCCCAGCCGCCGACAGGAAGGACGCGCGCACTCTCCCCCCCGCCTCCTCCAACCGCCGCTCCTCATGGCCAGGGAGGGTTGTGAGGAGGCCTTCGCCGGCCTCCACCCTCGCTTCCCTGACGTGCCCTGCAGTGAGGCGGTGTCCGGCGGGAGCGGCGGTTGGAGGAGGCAGAGGGGGGGGAGAGTGCGCGCACGCAGTCTCTGCTGTCCAATCCCTGTATCTCTGGGGCACATGCGCAGTGACCCAGGGACACACGGGACAACTGGACGCAGGGACAACTTGGACATTATTATATAGGATACATGATCAAGCTTTCCTTAGCACCTCAGCCCTTGCCCCCCCCAAGACCAATTGAAGTCATTAACAGTCGTTAACAGCCATCAACAGGTTTACCACTCCTATCAGCCCATCACCCATTCCCATCATCCCCCCCCCCTCTGAATATACATAAGGGTCTGACTCTTCTGTTTCAGCGTATCTGAAGAAGTGTGCATGCACACAAAAGCTCATACCAAAATAAAAACTTAGTTGGTCTTTAAGGTGCTCCTGAAGGAATTCTTTTATTTTGATAGTACGGTTGTTAAAACCCACCATCTGCTTGGGAAAGATTCCGAGGTGCGAACTTGGCAAACAGGAGGAGGAGGAGACAGGAAAGGGATTTCGCTCCGCCTCTTGCAGATGTGTGAAGCTGGGGGAAGTCACTGCAAGTGTTTTAATTAAATAGTTATCTGGATGAATCCAAGAAAGTGCTTCTTCACACAATGCAGAGCTGAACCGTGTGCTCTTTCTGCATTCTTATCATCTGGAGAAGTCCTTCCTGATGGCTGTCTTGAGTCTACTCTCAACCCCCACCCAAAAAAAAATCTAATATGAAAAAAAATCTCATGTTGGAGGGGCAGCCACCCCCCTTCACCCAGCTGCCCCCCTGCCTGGGTCTGAGGTGCACAGGAAGTCAGGGGGGTTGGATCTGGGGGGTGGGCTTTGGTGCAAGCCAGGCGTGCCAAGGAGGAGAGGTTGGTTTCCTGGCCGCCACTTTGGGTTGTGGTTTGAGGGGTGGAGAGGAAGAAGAGGGGGCAAATCCTGCCAAGGGCTGGGCTACACCTGCCAGTAGGTGCCATTGTAGCTGAAGGGCTCCTTGGAGACGCAGGGCATGGGGTTGGCTGGGGTCCAGCGCTCGACATGCACCCCAGACCTGCCCCCAGGCTCCGAGGGGCGCACGATGATGGTGCGTCGCGAGGCCACAGAGGGGTCTTCATCGAAGAAGTTGAAGGGACGCAGGTAGAAGCCCACCACGTTGCCCGGCGTGGACGTGTTGGGGATGTCCTCCGAGTGGGGGATGTGGAGGAAGCCCACCGTCACCCAGGCCACCAGGTCCTGCCGGAGGGAGAAGCATCGCTGAGCATGAATCCGCCTGCCCTGGGCTGGATCTCAGTGTGTGCTCCCCCCCCCAAACCCCAAGAGAGCCGCCCTGCTCCTCCTCTTCCTGCCCCCCACCCCAGGCTGCCCTCACCTTGTTCTCCAGGCTCTCGTCGTTCTGGAGGAAGTTCTCAAAGCTGACTGTGGGGCTCCAGGGGTCGTTCTGGATGTAGAGGCTGCTGCTGGTGTCCTCGTTGTCGTGATGCTGGGTCACTGCTAAGGGGTACCTGACGGAGGGACACGTCCCCTCAGTCCACGGGCATGGGGCTAGGGCCACACCCTGGCACCCAGCACCACCTGCCCGCTGCCCTTCTCCCCATCTGTTCCGCAGGGGGGCAGGCTCCCTCGAAAGTGGGGGACTCTCTTTCCTCGGAGGATTTTCAGCAGATATTTAATCAGGGATTCTTGGGCTCATGGAGGAGAGATCTAGTGCCAGCTGCCAGCCCGGACGGTTCTCCTCTGCCCTTCACACTCAAGAGGCAGAGATGATTCTGAATGGCAGTTTCTGGAAGCCACAGGAGGGGAGAGAGCCTGGCTGAAGAGGATGGGACCCATAGCTGCCAAGTTTTCCCTTTTCTCGCGAGGAAGCCTATTCAACATAAGGGAATTTCCCTTTAAAAAGGGAGAACTTGGCAGCTATGATGGGACCCCCTTGGCCTCACCCAGCAGGCTCTCCTTAGGTTCTTAAACCCACAGCAAAGCAGCAAGCTTCAATAAAATGCAACTCTGAACTTTTGGGGGGATCAGACATTGCTGGATTTTAGGGTGTTAACCTGGAACCCCAGTTTGCCGTGTCAATTACTCAGTTGGGGGGGGGGGCAGTACAAAATGCGGAATTTCCGGTCCAAATGGGCACAAAACGAACACAAATCTTTGGCACCAGTTTGGAGGAGATCCAAAATGTTGGGGTTGCAGGTTAATGAAGCTCAAGCCTGAATAGTTCCCTTGGTTAGAGAGTGGGGCTGGTAATTCCAAGGTTGCAGGTTCCATCCTGATATGGGACAGCTGCATATTCCTGCCTTGCTGGGGGTTGGACTAGTTGACCCTCAGGGTCCCTTGATTCTATGAAGCAGGAGCCCAGCACCAGAGCAGTACCGTCCCCACGTAGCTGCCCAGCAGCTGCTCCTCGGGAGCATTTCCTGCCTCCCACCTGCCACCAGTTTCCAGCCTTTTTTCTCGCCAGATCCGCCTGCCGCTGTCTTGGCCCGACGGCCGGGAGTGAAACCGTCTCGTCCACTCCAGAGAATCTCCGCGCGTGGGCGACCCGCCGCTCCCTTTGGCTGGGAAGTGGGGTGGGGGCTGCCCTCCCGCTTGGCGTCCCAGCTCATCTGCCTGCCCCCGCCCGCCCTACCTGCCGGGCCTCACCTGCTCCAGGTGATGCCGCGCTCCTCCTGCCATCCGCGGGGCAGGACGCGGTCGGCGTGCGAGCTGAGCTGCAGGCGGTAGCTGCGCCGGTGGCCCCAGCGGTTCGGCCTCTCCGGGTTGCCGAAGAGCAGGTAGCGGGGCAGCGGCTTGCCGAAGGGGAAGGCGGCCTGGCGCTCGCGGAGCCGCGGCCGAGAATCCAGACGCGGCTGCACCAGCCGCCGGCTCGGCTCCCAGGGCAGAGAGATGTTCTCCAGAGCCACGTCCAGCGTCTTGAAGCTGTTCCCCAGGCCTGCAGGGGGGAGAAGAGGAGGGACGGGGGTCAGGAGAACCGGCAGGGGGCGGGGAGCTGCAGGGGAGAAGGGAGGGGGCCCTGAGGGTGCGGGCTTGGGGGATCGCTAATGCCAAGGAGGGCGCCTGGCACGACAAAAGGGGCCAGCGCCAAAGTTCCTCCTCTGCCCCGAGGGGCATGCAGTTTGCAGCGGGGCCAGGAGAGCCCGCAGGGGCAGTTCCAGGGAAGCGGCAGCCCCAATAATTTAACAGGAAAAGGTTCTCCTTTCACAACAAGGGTTCCCAAAGGGGGGGTCCCTGGGGGCGCTACGGGGCAGGAGGGGCTGCAGGTGCAAATGACCAGGCTTTGAAAAGCTGCAGTCGCTCAGTGAAGGGCATCAATTTTGTTGAATTAGTTAAACTAATCCATTTTTATCGGAGTTTGCGTAAATGTGAAGTTAATTGTCCCTGTTTGAATTTTATTACGTTGGGCCTTGCAGGGGGTTGGACTAGATGACCGCTGTGGACCCTTCCAACTCTATCATTCCCTGATTCTATGCTTATCTTCCTGAGATGGTTGTGCAGGCCAATATATTCTGAAATATAATGCTTTTTGTAGGGTAGGGGGCACGGGGGATAAGTTGATGGAACCAAAATGCTAACTGCCGCCCTACAAATTCAAGAAGCAGAGATTGGGGGGGAGCCAGCTCCGTTCTGCAGACCTTACGATGGAGCCTCCAGAGTGACTGGGAGGCCGGGGGGGGCAGCTCACTCCGGCGCTTGGAGACAGGGGCTGGGACACCCCCCCTTCCCTGCCTGCCTTCGAGCACCTCTGCCGGGGGTCAAGGACGGGGGCCACAGGAGCCCCCCCCCGCTTGGCCTTCGAGAGTCCAGCGTTATCTCCCGGGGTTGCCTGGGGATACAACGAGGCGCCTCTTGCCCCCTGAGACTCTGGACCTGGGCGTGGGGCGAGGAGAGCGGCTTGCGAGAACATCACAGCCGCCCCCTCCCTTTCACCGACGTGGCGGGGCCGCCTGGCTCGTCTGCAGACGTGCACCAGATGGCAAGAGCTTCTCGACAGCAGAACGAACAACCTTGGGAGGCGATGGGCTCTCCTTCATGGGAGGCGTTGAGTCACCACCTGCTGCCGAGGGTTCTGTGATTCCTGCATTGCGGGGAGGGGGGGTCGGACTACATGACCCTCGGGGTCCCTTCCACCTCTACGATGCTAGAAAAGCAGCTGCAAACAGGAGCAATTCCTCGGAGCCCGGCCTGTTCCGTAGCTGGGAAGGGGGGATGAGGATGCGACTGAGGATGGACTGGGCCCCTAGGGCCTCCCCGACTCCCCCCCCCGCGCCCCTTTCTGGGAGCGAGCGAGCGAGCGAGGGCCCCACCTGCGACGTCCAGGTCGACCTTGTAGTGCACCAGGTGCGTGTGGATGTTGCCCAGCACGTGCTTCTGCAGGCGGTTCCCGTAGCGGAGCCCCTGGGGCGTGTAGAAGGTGGCGTGCACGTAGCCCGTGGCGTGCACCTTGGTCTCCAGGACCCCGTTGGGGTAGAGCAGGAAATCCCAGATGTAGTCGTAGTTGTAGACCGTGGACATGGCGCGCAAGACCAGCGCGGTGCCCTCCACGCCCGCGTAGAAGTGAGAGCCGCCGTGGAAGTCGCTGTCGAAGTGGCGGCGCAGAGGGACCCCCGTGGGCAGCTCGAAGACGCAGACGGCGCGCGGGAAGTGCACGGGGCCCTCGGCGTCGTACAGGTGGTGGGCGTCCAGGAAGGTGGCCCCCTCGGGGCAGTCGACGCCGGGCGCCAGCTCGTGCGTCACGGAGCCCATGCCCCAGCCCACGTCGATGTACTTGGTCTGCATGGCAGCCGGCGTGTTCCCCCCGTAGACGGCGATGGCTTCCTGCACGCTCACCTCGTAGGCCACGCGCTCCCCGTTGAAGCGCACGTCGAAGAGCTGCAGCCCCGTGGACGAGCGCAGGCGGTAAGCCAGGCTCCAGCCGCTGTACTCCACCAGGTTGCCGCTCACCGAGTAGCGGCGGCCCTGCGGCTCGCACACCTTGGCGCCGTGCGCGTCCGTCGGGGGCCCCGCCGAGAAGTTCCCCCGCGGCACGAAGGTGGAGAAGAGGCTCTCCTCCGGCTGCAGCGGCGGCAGAGGCACGACGGGCACGGCGCCCAAGGCGTAGAGCTGCGCCAGCTCCTCGGGGCTGCTGAAGTAGCGCCCGTTGTACCAGAGCTTCTGCACGTGCCAGAGGCGCGGGTCGAGGGCCTGGTGGTCGAGGAGGACCTCCAGGCCCACCGGGTGCAGGAAGTAGCCCTCCACGAAGCGCTGGAGGATCAGCCACGTGCGCCGCTCGCCCGAGGCCAGGCCACGCGGGGCCACCTCCGTGAGGACCAGGCACCGGTCGCCGCAGTTCTCGAAGCCGAAGCTGCCCGAGGCGTCGCGGAGGAACTTCTGGAGCGGAGCCAGGATCTCCTCCAGCCTCTGCGAGAGCAGCGCGAACTCCAGCTGGGACCCCGGCCGGGCCGCGAAGGGCGCCGGCTTCCCCCAGGGCCGGTAGGAGGTGGGCGCAGGCAGGGGCCACACGGCGTACTCGGTGACGTTGGGCTGCGCCTCGGCCCCGAAGAAGACCACGGCTCGAGCCTGGCGTCGAGGGCGGCGCCCCCCGGACTCCAGGTACTGCAAGGCGGGCCCTTTCTTCGGGGTCAAGAGCTCCACCAGGAAGAGGCTGTTCTTGGCCAGGGATTTGGTTGAATCAGCCCGGAGGCCCAGCTCGGGACGGCCCATCAGAAAGTCCCGGACGGCCCGCAGCTCCGCCGGAGTCAAGTCGGAGAAGATGGAGACCCCCTTCTGGCGCTGCGGGGGGAGGCCGGAGGCGGACCAGGCCAGGAGGCCCAAGACGGCCAAAGCAGAGGACCACATCTCGCCCTGCGGCGGGAGAAACAGGGAGGCATCAGAAAGTGGGGAGGAGGAGGCGTCACGCAAGTGGGGTCAGGATCCTGGTCCCTACTCTTTCTCCAGAGTCTGACTCTTCCTTAGTCTTGGCTACACTGACTGCCAGCCGCAGCTCTCCGGGGTCTCAAGTGTGGGACTGTTTTTACTGTGACTACAAGTATATTACCTGCTGCCCAGGTGTTTCTGCTGCTGTTGCTGAGAACCAATGCAATGTTATGTCTGTAAATAATATTTTGAACTTCTTGTTTAGTCGTGTCCGACTCTTCGTGACCCCATGGACCAGAGCACGCCAGGCTTACTTACCTCCACTCCATTGTCTGATTTCTTTGCTAAGTCGGGTAAATGAAAAGGGAGAGCCAGCTGACTTCATAGCCAGACTTACCTAATAGAAGGTGGCTGCCTGGATAAATGTGGCTGCCTGG
The DNA here is from genome assembly GCF_963506605.1 of Zootoca vivipara. NCBI lineage: Eukaryota > Metazoa > Chordata > Lepidosauria > Squamata > Lacertidae > Zootoca > Zootoca vivipara. Next base: position 59,284,180 of record NC_083287.1, on the reverse strand, counting down.
ATAAATTGCAATTCGTCTATCGTCTCCTGCCTGTTGTCTTTGTCCATGGAGTTTTCTTGGCAGGGATACTGGAGTGGCTTGCCAGTTCCTGCTCCAGGTGGATCACGTTTAGTCAAAACGCTCCACTATGACCTGTCCATCTTGGGTTATCAAAAATTTCAAATTTTATTAAATGGTCACAGACCAAAAAGACTCATACAACTGATCAAAGAAGGATAACACAGGGATAAACAGAGGACAATTTCAATACAAATTAGGCCATGACAACACTGTAAAGGACATAAATAAAACTAAGTATTCGCATTCGCATGGGCGTAGGCAGGGGGGCAGGAGGGGGCAGCTGCCCCCCCTAGAAGCAAAAAAATTAATGTATTTTACAGACCATAACCAGCACTTTTCCCCTCCAAAAACTGAAGTGGAAAGGGCTTTGCTTTAGCAAGAGCAGCTAAGTCTCCGCTTGCTGGGGGGGGGGACACAGCAGTAACAAAAACACATCAAATAAATAAAGCAAAGTGGCTACCAGTAGTTAAGCAGTTAAGACAATGGAGCAGATATCCCCAGGCAAGATTCGATAGCTGACCATTTCACCCTATTGTTCTTAAATGGGAGTTGTTAATGAGCATTCAGGAGCATTAAGAGTTCTATTGGCGATTTAATGAGGGTGCAGACTCAGAGGATTCAATTTGACTAAGGTGGCTCTGCAAGGCTAAAAAGAAGTGAATAAGAAAGGGGGGAGGCTGTAGCTTTGACAGACACAGTGATGTTTATAAAAAGCATTGGTGTTCCAGTCTGCCCCTCCTCCTGCATCTGTATACTGTAAATCAGGGGTGGCCACCTCCCAAGAGACTCTGATCTACCCAGAGTTTAAAACTGGGGGTGATCTACCCCCTTTTGGGGGGTTCAGGTCAAAGCTGCTGAGTTTTTTTAAAGGAAGGGAAGCCCTGTTTTTTGGGGTTTAGGTCAAACTTGTTGAGCTTCTTTTAGGAGGGAGGCCCATTTTTGTTTAGGGCTTCAGGTCATAGTTCAACTTTTTTGAGGGAGGAGGAAAATTTTGGGTGAGCTTTTTTTAGGTGTGCCAGTGACCTACCAGTGATCTACCACAGACATCCAGTGATCTACTGGTAGATCACAATCTACCTGTTGGACGTGCCTGCTGTAAATCAAGCAGAGAGAAAGCTGCTTACAAGGCTCCTGTACATGCAGAGTTCCAGCATCACAGCGTCACCCAGAGGCACCCACAAATATGAGTTATCCCTCTCTATTTCTTCCTTCCTTCCCTCCCTCTTCCATCCTTAATAAAATACGGGGGGGGCAGATAAGCCCCACATAGAGGGGGGGGGACATAAACTCAATCACAAAATGGACCATCTTCAACTGTCCGCCTGCATGGGATTCTCCTGTGGCAGGGGAGGGCCCATGGGAGGGGGGTGGAAAGAAGGTGGAAAATCTGTCTATGTAAGCGTCTTTCTTATATATATCTTTTTTGTAATCTGGAAAATTAATAAAAATTATTTTAAAAAAAGAAGAAGATAAGCCCCACATAGAAAGCCCATCAACATGGGGGGATGACTCTTTCAAATACGGTATTTACCAGTAATGGGGGGGGGGAGGCACCTAGGCCTCTAGGAGTTGGCTGCTATGCCTAGGAGTAGGACAATTCAAGAAAGCAGAACGATGCATATGGTATGGTAATATATCAATAGAATCGTAGAATTGTAGTCGGAAGGGACCACAAGGGTCATCTAGTCCAACCCCCTGCAATGCAGGAATTTTTTCCTAAGCTGGGGCTTGAACCATGGTTGAAATATGCTGATATGCAGCAACGCCTCGGAGCCGTCGTGGCTGCGGCCATGCCTTGCCTCGCCCTCGCCCGCCCTGCCACCCCCTCTTGCCTGCCCGACCCTCCCATCCTCTTGCTGCAGAGTTCCAGCATCACAGTGTCATCCAGAGACACCCACAAATATGAGTTATCTCTCTCTCTATTTCTTCCTTCCTTCCCTCCCTCTTCCATCCTTAATAAAATACGGGGGGAGGCAGATAAGCCCCAAATAGAAAGCCCATCAACATGGGGGGATGACTCTTTCAAATACGGTATTTACCAGTAATTGGGGGGGGGGGGAGAGGCACCTAGGCCTCTAGGAGTTGGCTGCTATGCCTAGGAGTAGGACAATTCAAGAAAGCAGAACGATGCATATGGTATGGTAATATATCAATAGAATCGTAGAATTGTAGTCGGAAGGGACCACAAGGGTCATCTAGTCCAACCCGCTGCAATGCAGGATTTTTTCCCTAAGGTGGGGCTTGAACCATGGTTGAAATATTATGCTGATATGCAGCAACACCTCGGAGCCGTCGTGGCTGCGGCCATGCCTTGCCCCGCCCTCGCCCGCCCTTCCACCCCCTCTCGCCTGCCCGACCCTCCTGTCCTCTTGCTGCAGAGTTATCCCTCTCTCTATTTCTTCCTTCCTTCCCTCCCTCTTCCATCCTTAATAAAATACGGGGGGGGGAGGCAGATAAGCCCCACATAGAAAGCCCATCAACATGGGGGGATGACTCTTTCAAATACGGTATTTACCAGTAATTGGGGGGGGGGGCACCTAGGCCTCTAGGAGCTGGATGCTATGCCTAGGAGTAGAACAATTCAAGAAAGCAGAATGATGCATATGCTATGGTAATATATCAATAGAATCATAGAATTGTAGTCGGAAGGGACCACAAGGGTCATCTAGTCCAACCCCCTGCAATGCAGGATTTTTTTTCCTAAGGTGGGGCTTGAACCATGGTTGAAATATTATGCTGATATGCAGCAACACCTCGGAGCCGTCGTGGCTGCGGCCGTGTCTTGCCTCGCCCTCGCCCGCCCTGCCACCCCCTCTCGCCTGCCCGACCCTCCTGTCCTCTTGCTGCAGAGTTATCCCTCTCTCTATTTCTTCCTTCCTTCCCTCCCTCTTCCATCCTTAATAAAATACGGGGGGGGGAGGCAGATAAGCCCCACATAGAAAGCCCATCAACATGGGGGGATGACTCTTTCAAATACGGTATTTACCAGTAATTGGGGGGGGGCACCTAGGCCTCTAGGAGCTGGATGCTATGCCTAGGAGTAGAACAATTCAAGAAAGCAGAATGATGCATATGCTATGGTAATATATCAATAGAATCATAGAATTGTAGTCGGAAGGGACCACAAGGGTCATCTAGTCCAACCCCCTGCAATGCAGGATTTTTTTTTCCAAAGGTGGGGCTTGAACCATGGTTGAAATATTATGCTGATATGCAGCAACACCTCGGAGCCGTCGTGGCTGCGGCCGTGTCTTGCCTCGCCCTCGCCCGCCCTGCCACCCCCTCTCGCCTGCCCGACCCTCCTGTCCTCTCCAGCCAAGCAGGGTAGCTGCCAACGCTACCAGCCCCAGAAGCACAAGGTGGCCGCTGCTGCCGCTGCCACGATGTCATCAGGCCCGCTGGCCCTTTAGCCCCTCCCACTTCGTGGCCCCTCCCCTTCCGTGCCTTGGCCCCGCCCCTGAACGACCATGGCTTGCCCCCCCCCTAGTTTTGATCCTGGCTACGCCCCTGCGCATTCGCCTGCGTATTGACATTGGAAAGCTCTTGTTTCCTGCGTCTAATAGCAGCTACGCAGAATTTGGCAACATTGATCGTAATTTCAGGGACCTTATCTTCTACCAAGGCTCTCAAACGTTGGGATTCTGGTTCATTTTTAAGCTTTTGTAAGGCTGGGGCAATAAAGGTCCAGCGTAGATCCTCGTAGAGACTGCAGTGCAGCAATACATGCAAATTTGTTTCCACTTCCGATGAGCCACATGGGCAAATGCGTGACTCATATGGTTTACCCTCATATCTACCTAGCAACAGTGCAGAGGGCAACACATTGAATCTGGCCAAGGTAAAAGAATGTCTATACTTGGGTATTTGCAATTTTGCCAGGTGATTTGCGAATGGGAACCCTCTCCCAAAATCTCTTATTGTGGCGTATTTGTCCATCTTGCCCATATGGCACCGCAGCTCCACGTCCCTAATACGTTGGAGCACTTGACTTCTGGCTCTCTCCTATCCTGCCGCTATCAAAATCTGCGGAGAAAATCCCAGGCTTCTAATCTTTTCAAACAGGGAGGCTTTCCAGTTAGAAGGATAGGTGTCCAACAGTGTTCAAGGTGCCAACCCAGCCGCGAAGAAGATAAGTTTTAACCAATAGTGTATCTTTAGAATCCACAGCCGCGCGTTAACGGGTAGTTGTCCAACTTCTAAGCGGGCAGCTATATTAGATACACAGGGGGGGATCCCCAATAGACAGCGAAAAAATTAGTTTGAAATGCCTCCACTGGCACGAAATTTTTAAAACTGCAGACCTGGGATCCATAAGTGAGTTGCGGGAGTATTTTTGTAGCAAAGACCTGGGAGGCTGCCGGAACATATTGACCCCCTTTCCCGTAGAAAAATCTAGTTAGGGCTTTAGTAGCCCTTCCTGCGCTGGCAATGGCGTTTTTCATCTGAGGATGCCATAAGCCCCTTTCCTGAAAAGTTATTCCCAGATATTTAAAGCTGCTCTGAGTTATTCAAGCCCCTTCGCCACCACAAGGCAGTGATCCATGAAGGGGAGAAGGAGAAGGGGGACGACAGAGGACGAGATGGTTGGACAGTGTTCTCGAAACTATGAACATGAGTTTGACCAAACTGCGGGAGGCAGTGCAAGACAGGAGTGCCTGGCGTGCTATGGTCCAGGGGGTCACGAAGAGTCTAAACAACAACAAATATCGTCTCCTACCTATTAAGACCTGCCCCGCCTCAAGCAAGGGGTCTTGCTCATCCCAAGTTGGAGATCCCCTTGCAGACTGGACCGGGGTCTTCTTCTTTCCACATGGAAGGCGGTAAGTGCCAACTCACCTGCGGCCCCTCAAAGTCGTCAAGAGCCAGTAGAAAACTCTGGTTTTAATTAACGGTGAATGCTCCGATCCAGTTTGGACATGGAAACCTCCATACAAGTAGTTATTGTACGAATGGGGTTTTTTTGGGGGGGGGCAACGCCCACAGAGGGAGGGGTAGAGAGGCTTTAACCCTTCCCTGCCTTGCATGCTGCTGCCACCCCAAGTCTGGATCAGCCCCATCCCTGCTACTTACGGCGGGAGAAAATCTCTCCTTGGTGGCACCGTGGAGAAGAGCTGAGCAGTTCGGCCAGGCGTTTTGCTTGACGGAGGGAAGCTCAGTTTTGGGGCTGCCCCTTTTAGCAACGACAACCCACCCCGATGGAGCCGAGCGCAAGGCTTTGCAAAACCTCCTCTCCCGGACCGGTTGCTCCGCTTTGCTGAATCTGAACTGCTTGGCTGCGCCTCCTGATCAGAGCTGAGCCGCTGCGGGCGGAATCTCCAGGGGTAAAAGTCTGTGGACTTCAATCTGCTGTAAAGCGCAGAATGAGGGTTTTGTTTTCATATTTTTAAGGCAACTTATCTGAATTCAGATATTGCAACATCTCCCTTGTTTTCTTGCTTTACTTTAATAGCGGATGAAACGGGAGTTCTTGGGGAAGGTCGTCATGGGGAGAAGGGGCCTGGAGGGTCTCGGAGCATCATAGAGTCGGAAGGGACCCCCAAGGGCCATCTAGCTCACCCCCCGGAAACGCAATGCCTCGCCTCTCACTCTTCCAACCTCGTAGAGCGGCAGTCAAGAACCTGCTCTGACTGCAGGATCGCCACTTTGCCACGGGCCACGAGATATTTTTGGAGGGCCAGCCTGACTCTTCGCTTTTTGTTATAGAAGTGTTATAGAAATAACAAATATATCCAGGAAGGGGTTTTTCCCCTGAGCACGTGCAGAGTGCCTTTTTCATCTCAGCACTGAGTAATAGCTGGAAGTCTTTGAACCAGAAAGCGTGGCTCCGAAGCAAGTAGGAACCCCAGACAGACCATGCCCCCCCCCCAGATGCCTCCAGGGTCAGAGCAGCAGCGGGGGGAGAGAAACGGGGTGACAGCAGAGGGACAAAGATTGGAGGGGGAGCCCTGCTGGGTTTTGGAAGGGCATGCAAATCCCAGTGTTAACAGGGCGGCATTAGCAGATGAGAGAAAACCCGTCTACTGTACTTGCATCTCAGGAATGAGCCCCCTCTGGGACAGAAGGCCATAAACTCCCGTGCCATGTGGGGCATCGTGGGCTTGGCAGGAGCGCAGGCTGCCCTCGTTCCCTGCTCTCATTCCTGAGAAAACCAGACAAATGCCCTCCCTGGAGCTTTGACCCTCCTTGCCCCTCTGTGCTGCCCAGGGTAGGGGGCCTGTGCCTAAGGGGGGCACCTCTGGAGACGGGGTGCAGTTAGGCTCCATGGAGCCCCCTTCCTCCAGGTGCCCCTTACCTGCCCAGCTCCTTGGCGCTGCTCTCCTCTCAGGGCTGCTTAGGCTGGGTGCTCCTGCGGGCAGCTCTGATCCATCACACCTGGGAGAAGGAGGGAGGGGAGGGGAGGGGAGGGGAAGGGAAGGCTGACCGAGAAAGGCAGTGATTGGCTGCGAGTAGCAGGTGCCTGGAGGGGGGGTCCTGCTCTCAGAGCTCCTGGGGAGTTCTTTTAAATGCCTCCTGTGATCCAGGGCTCAGGATCCAGCCTGGAAAAATGTTTTGAACCTGAAAGGGGGGTGAGGAGAAAAAGGAGAGTCCCACCCACCGCCTTGAAGGTGGGGCGGAGCAGCAAGAGGGTTGCCTCCCAGGGCAGCTGGGTCTCCTCTCTCCCATGGTTTGGATCTTGCCCAGGAAGGTGGAGGGTCCCCTTCCCCAGGGGGCTCCCAGGAAAGGGCAGACCCCAGGGAATTATAACACCATAGGGTCATCATAGGATCATTATAGGGTCATAGGATCATAGACCCCCTGAAGTGCAGGAATCTCATATCTCCTCTCAGCCTCCTCTTTTCCAGGCTAGACATACCCAACTCCTTCAACTGCTCCTCATAAGGTTTGGTTTCCAGATCCTTGATCCTCTTGGTCACCCTCCTCTGCACACCTTCCAGCTTGTCAACATCCATCTTAAATTGTGGCGCCCAGAACTGGACACAGTATTCTAGGTGTGGTCTGACCAAGGCAGAAGAGAGCAGGACTATTAGTTCCCTTGCTCCGGAGACGAGACTTCTGTTGAGGCAGCCTAGAATAACATTCGTCTTTTTTGCTGCTGCATCACACGGTTGACTCATGTTCAGCTTGTGGCCCCCCCCCAAGACCCCTAAGTCCTTTCCCCACGTAGACTGAGATGGCAGAGGGAGCCCATGTGAGCCCCCTGACTTGTTCAGGGTGAGGTGGATTCTCACAAAAGCAGGCTGCTCCCTCCAGCGGCATGGATTTCCTCTCTTGGAGACAGACAGACCGCCATATGGAAGGAGTTAATGAGTGTTTCCCCTTTGCCTGAATTTCCACTTTGGGAGGCTAAACTTCCACTGGAAACCGACACTCCTGCTGCCAGCCTGAGCCCAGTACCAGATCCAAAATAAAAACTAGCACTTTTACAGGCGCCACACCATACCCCTTCCTTCCACATTTGGAAGAAACTGATGTTTCCGGGAGGCAGCAGTAACTCTTTGGCACTCCCTGCCTCTTGACATCCGGCAGGGGTCTTCGCTGGACTCTTTTTGCCCCCTGCTAAAAAGGCATTTGCTTAGACAAGCCTGCCCAGACATGTAGAAATGCTGCCACACGTTTCAATCTGTTTATTTTGACCACCATAAACAAGACGGGCCAAATGCCCTCTTCATGGGAAACTAGGGTCATTCTCCAATTTATAAGAAAGGAAAGATCCACAAAACTATCAGCCAATCAGCTTGTTAGACATCTCCTCAAAGCTATATGCATGACATCTCCTTCAAAAATTATCTGACTGGTTGCAAAACAATAACATTAATTATGAAGAATATATGAAATTCAAAGGAGGAAGCCGTGCCATTGTTTAATGTTTTACTCCAAAACGTATTATATGGAAATATACTAAGAACACGAAGAACAATCTTTATGTGGCCTTTGTTGATCTTTCTCCTGCATTCGACTCTATTAATTGAAACAGACTGTGGAAAAAATATTAAATTGCCAACATTGACTGCGGACCTCTGCAACTGATCCAAGAACTGTACAGCAATACAGAATTGAGGGTCAGAGTAGGTTTCAATGGTGGGACAATGGATGCTTTTAAAATGTCACAAGGAGCAAAGCGAGTTTGTATTATGGCTCCTGCTCTTTTTAACATTTATATTAATGGTTTGGTGCCATATTTAGCCAACACAAACTCTCCCTCTCCAGTAATTAGAAGGGGGGGGGAATCTCCTTAATGATATATACAGATGATTTAGTGGCTCAATTGCGCAGCAGAAAACAATCTTTCTCCCTCCTCCATATGACATCCTTTCATATATTTGAACATGGCTATCATATCACCCCTTCACCTTCTCTTCTCCAGGCTAAACATACCCAGCTCCCTAAGCCGTTCCTCATAAGGCATCGTTTCCAGGCCTTTGACCATTTTGGTTGCCCTCCTCTGGACACGTTCCAGCTTGTCAAGTATCCTTCTTGAACTGCAGTGCCCAGAACTGGACACAGTACTCCAGGTGAGGTCTGACCAGAGCAGAATACAGTGGTACTATTACTTCTCTTGATCCAGATGCTATACTCCTCTTGATGCAGCCCAGAATTGCAACCTTGAACTTGATCTGGTAAGCAGATCAGCAACCAGAGCAGATCTCTGAGCAGCAAAGGTGTTAAATGCTGACAAGGCCTCACTCCCATCAGCAACTGTGCTGCAGCATTCTGCACTGACTGCAGCTTCTGGCAGCCCCACGGAGAGCGTGTTGCAGTAATCCAGCAATTGCAGCCAACTAATGCCTGGCCAGGAATGACTGTAGCTGTTGAACCAAAGGCCCTTCTAGCCCCAGAGGCCACCTGAGCATCCAGGGACAGAGCTTGCGACTCCTGTGGTGCAGCGGGGTTGGACTAAATGACCCTTGGGGGTCCCTTCCAACTCTACGATTTTGTGATTCCCCTTCAAAGTCAAAGCAAAAGGGACGCCGTGCAAAAGATGGAAGGCTTGGTTTTCTCTCCTCCTCAGCAGAAGGCATCACTTATGAAAGAGAGAGCCTTTTGCATCAGTCCCTCTGTCAGTCCCTGCTTAAGGAACAGGAGTCTGAGAGTGGCAAAGAATGGACTGTTCTCCCAAGAGAGGGATGAAGAAAGTGGCTCCCCCAGTGGATCAGGGACTGGGACCTGTGCTTTTAAATCTGCCTGTAAATTGCCGAGACTGAGAGGTGAGCAGCCAGGCAGCTGGATTTGCTGATGATTTACTTTTATTAAACGTGACGTAGGGATAGAGGGGTTGGGAGGCAATGCAGGCATGGTTAGGGCAAGGAGAATTTCAAGGACAACACAACAGCAGCCTTTGGAGGTCTTTAAGCAGAGGCTTGACAGGCATATGTCAGGAATGCTTTGATGGTGTTTCCTGCTTGGCAGGGGGTTGGACTGGATGGCCCTTGTGGTCTCTTCCAACTCTAGGATTCTATGATTCATTGTCGTACGTTAATGGATGTTCTGGATGGTCTGGAACATGGGAGGCTTCCAAAGTACTCTTTGCACCAGCTTCTAGGAAGAATAGGTCACTTTCTAGGAGAATTTACGCCTGTAAGGAGGGAATATGTCAGGGGCGCATCTCCTGTTCCCCTCTGTATTGATCGCATGAGGGGCTGTTTCCATTTCAGCCAGAGACTTACTTTCTTTGTCTCACTCTTCCTTGCTGCCGAGTTACATTGTCATTGCCTTACCCCTCTCTGTTCATTTCGACGCAAAGGAAACACAAGGCAAATTGTGGGAATCACCAGTGGAAGAGACTCCCTGAGAAGGAGGGGTTAGAGGTTTTTAAGCAGAGGTTGGCTGGCCAACGGTCATGGATCATAGAATCATAGAATCGTAGAGTTGGAAGAGACCACGAGGGCCATCCAGTCCAACCCCCTGCCAAGCAGGAAACACCATCAAAGCATTCCTGACAGATGGCTGTCAAGCCTCTGCTTAAAGACCTCCAAAGAAGGAGACACCACCACATTCCTTGGCAGCAAATTCCACTGCCAAACAGCTCTTACTGTCAGGAAGTTCTTCCTAATGTTTAGGTGGAATCTTCTTTCTTGTAGCTTGAATCCATTGCTCCGTGTCCGCTTCTCTGGAGCAGCAGAAAACAACCTTTCTCCCTCCTCTATATGACATCCTTTCATATATTTGAACATGGCTATCATATCACCCCTTAACCTTCTCTTCTCCAGGCTAAACATACCCAGCTCCCTAAGCCGTTCCTCATAAGGCATCGTTTCCAGGCCTTTGACCATTTTGGTTGCCCTCTTCTGGACACGTTCCAGCTTGTCAGTATCCTTCTTGAACTGTGGTGCCCAGAACTGGACACAGTACTCCAGGTGAGGTCTGACCAGAGCAGAATACAGTGGTCCTATTACTTCCCTTGATCTAGATGCTATACTCCTATTGATGCAGCCCAGAATTGCATTGGCTTTTTAAACTGCTGCATCACACTGCTGACTCATGTCAAGTTTGTGGTCTACCAGGACTCCTAGATCCTTTTCACATGTACTGCTCTCAAGCCAGGTGTCTTCCATCCTGTATTTGTGCCTTTTATTCCCCCCCCCCCCAAAGTGTAGTACTTTACATTTCTCCTTGTTAAAATTCATCTTGTTTGCTTTGGCCCAGTTGTCTAATCTGTTAAGGTCATTTTGAAGTGTGATCCTGTCCTCTGGGGTATTAGCCACCCCTCCCAATTTGGTGTCATCTGCAAACTTGCTCAGGATGCCCTCAAGCCCATCATCCAAGTCATTGATAAAGATGTTGAACGAGACTGGGCCCAAGACAGAACCCTGTGGCACCCCACTAGTCACTACTCTCCAGGATGAGGAGGAGCCATTGATGAGCGCCCTTTGGGTTCGGTCAGCCAGCCAGTTACAAATCCACTGAATGGTAGCATTGTCTAGCCCACATTTTACCAGCTTCTTTACAAGAATATCATGGGGCACCTTGATATTCTTGTAAAAAAGCTGGTAAAATGCTTTGGCTGAGATGCCTGTGTTGCAGGGGGTGGGCTAGAGAATTCCACAGCCTGTGATTCTGTTATCAGTGACTGTCATTTGCAGACCACAAACAGCAGGAGCAGCAACAGCAGGAAAGACCGGTTGTGTTTGATGGCTTGATGCTTATTCTGCACGAATCGTACTGCCACACACAGTCAGTCTTCAGTGCATAGCAAGGGACTCTGACAGGGAGCGGATGTGACTTGGAAGAGAGTTGGTCTTTTCATCACTCCTTCCTGTCAAAGGTAGAATCATAGAATCACAGAATCCTAGAGTTGGAAGAGACCCCAAGGGCCATCCAGTCCAACCCCCTGCCAAGCAGGAAACACCATCAAAGCATTCCTGACAGATGGCTGTCAAGCCTCTGCTTAAAGACCTCCAAAGAAGGAGACTCCACCACACTCCTTGGCAGCAAATTCCACTGCCGAACAGCTCTTACTGTCAGGAAGTTCTTCCTAATGTTTCTAAGGTAAGCGTCCTCAGGAAGGGTGTGGCTTCTTGGATCCTCCGCTTCCTTAAGGAAGGCCTTCTGGCAAGAGATGGCCTGCACCTCACAGCAGTTGGCAAGAATGTGTTTGCCCAGCATCTTGAGAATCTGATCAGGAGAGCTTTATACTAGAACTTGAGCTTATAGAGAGGGAGCTTAGATTGAAACCAATGGAAGACGTAAGGAGCCCAATTACAGACTGGTTCCAGTACCATCAAATATATGATACGTTTAAATGAGATTTTTAAAATGGGTTTCTGGATCAAAGATACAGTTTGAACGAGAATTATTATGGAAGAAGGATAATAATAATAATAATAATAATAATAATAATAATAATAATTGTGAGGGACAGGAGCTACAGGCAGGTCCCTCCCATCTTAAGTACAAGCTCGTCGCCCAGCGCGAGTGGAAGTGGGGAGGGGGATATCTCCAGCGGAGATTCCGGAAATGGAGGACGATGCTCAGGCAGGGTACCAGAGCCAGTGCCCCGTGCTGCAAAGGAAGGGGGAAGCCGAGGAAGCGGGGGAAGGAGGCCGATCCCACCGATTCGGAGGTTCTGACCCAGACTGACAACATGTACATAGTACTGTCTCTGCACTGTAAATAGCTTGCACCTAATAAAATCATGAAAAGGCAACGCAGTGAGGAGTCGTTACTCTAGAGTAGCCCCTACCGCGCCTGTGACAATAATAATAATTTTTTATTATTTATACCCCGCCCATCTGGCTGGGTTTCCCCAGCCACTCTATTGTGTAAATACACAAAATGTATACTGTAACTTATTATTACGATGGGAAACAAAAGATGAGTTAGTCCAAGTTTCAATAACCCACTGGGCAATGGATGTAGGACATAACATAGACCTAAACCTCTAGGGGAAACTCTGGAAGAATGATTTTAAATTTACCGCATGTTATACTTTGAGAGTCCCATGGACTGCAAGAAGATCAAACCCCTCCATTCTGAAGGAAATCAGCCCTGAGTGCTCCCTGGAAGTACAGTGCTCTCTTATTCTATAAGTTAGACCTGCTGCTTCCACAAATTCTAACCATCTTCTTTACTAGGGTTCTCACTCATTTTCCAAGTCGAGCCGCCATGGTTGCATACATAAATATTTTTTTTCTAAAAACTGGGAACTTCAGACTGTACTATTCCTAACAAAAAAGCCTCAGGGTTCTTTTGGGTGTGTGTGTGTGTTTTAAATATATATTTTTAACTGATTGTAGATTTCCCAATAGTCTTTAACCATTCACCACATGTGAAGAAATGTTCCTTCCTTTTCTCTGCATTTCTAACACAGATCTGATCCTACTTTGTACATCTTAACCAACCTACTCAGAGTTAAATACCATATAGGCATCATTTGCATATACTGTAATTCTCTTTCAAAGTATTGTTGTTGTTGTTGAGTCGTTTAGTCGTGTCCGACTCTTCGTGACCCCATGGACCATAGCACGCCAGGCACTCCTGTCTTTCACTGCCTCCCGCAGTTTGGTCAAACTCATGTTCGTAGCTTCGAGAACACTGTCCAACCATCTTGTCCTCTGTCGTCCCCTTCTCCTTGTGCCCTCCATCTTTCCCAACATCAGGGTCTTTTCCAAGGATTCTTCTCTTCTCATGAGGTGGCCAAAGTATTGGAGCCTCAGCTTCACGATCTGTCCTTCCAGGGAGCACTCAGGGCTGATTTCCTTAAGAATGGAGAGGTTTGATCTTCTTGCAGTCCATGGGACTCTCAAGAGTCTCCTCTAGCATCATAGAGGAGAATAGATAGAAAAATAAGTTAATTCTAATGTCCAGGGCCTGGGGAGCTGCATCCCAGGGTACTAAAGGAGCCTGCAGAAGATTCGGGGTTGGAAAACGTGCATTCAGTCCTGAGTTCCCAAAGCAGCTAAGTCGTGGTCCCTCAACAGAGAAAGTTGAGCAGAGAGAGAATCTCTGCTTTGCTTCCCTTTACCGCAGGCTTCCTCAAACTCGGCCCTCCAGATGTTTTGAGACTACAATTCCCATCATCCCTGACCATTGGTCCTGCTAGCTAGGGATCATGGGCCGAGCCCTGCCATGGAAAACAAGTTCTGGGGCTGACAAGCAGAAGAAGATGAGAAGAGCCTGCAGGATCAGGCCCGTGGCCCATCCAGTCCAGCATCCTGTTCTCACAGGGGCCCACCAGATGCCCCAATAGGAAGCCCATTAGCAGTTTTCAAATTCAAGAGCCGAGCCATCAACAGCCCTCGCCTCCTCCATGGATCTGTCCAATCCTCTTTTAAAGCCATCGAGATTGGTAGCTGTCCCCGCTTCCTGTGGCAGGGAGTTCCATAGATCCTAAATATCCTGCTGTCTCCACTGATCTCCATTCCAAGGAAACCAAACTCTGGGCAAGCCTTGGAGCTTCGCATTACTTGGAGATTGGGGGGCAAACAACAATATTTTTGGCTTTTTAAAAAGAGGATTTATAAAGGGACAGACAGAAGACAATAATAGGAAGATTTGCACACACACACATATATAAAATTAGTGTCCCAGCAATACAAGAAACCTCAGCTGTTTACAGGTTTATACTTTGCAGACCTGGAGTCGGCCTCTGACTGTGTGGAGCGAGTCTTTTCACAAGATGCATTGACCGTGTTGGGCTAAGGGCTGGACCGTCTTGGGGGGGTGGTGGTCTGAGGGATAGATGAGCTGTGATTAATGGATGTGTGTCCAAACCACTGAACCTGCAGGAGGAGGGAAGGGGAGAGTCCTGCCGTCCCCTTTGTGCGTCAGATCTTAAGCTGCTATGATGAAGCTGGATGCACAGTGTGTGTGTGTGTGTGTGTGTGTGTGTGTGTGTGTGTTGGGGTGTGTTGCAGGAGAGCGTTCTGTCAAAACAGCATCAATAAAACACGCCCGCCCCTTATACTGTCTCCGCGTTACAACATCCTTATCTCCTCTTCCCAGCATCCAAAGAATGCCATTTAATCATTCTGTGAATGTCCCTGGTGATAAATTAATAAAGCCCATTCAGAGATGAATGGATATGAACTTGGATTATCAGAGCAGATTGGAGCATGATGGAGCGGAAGGAGAAAAAGTCCATCTGATTTGAGGAGTTTGTCTGACTTAGCTGAAATCTCTGGATTGACAGAATGCAATTTTCACCGGCTCCTGAAGTTGGGAGGGGGACTCAGAGGGCATCTGGTCCAACACCTCAAAATACAGGAAACCCACAGCCATTAAACTAAAGCATCCTTGAGAGGTGGGAAGTCACATTCACACACACACACACACACACACACACACACACACACACACACACACCAGGAATTTCCACCGGCTTGAGAGCAGTACATGTGAAAAGGATCTAGGAGTCTTGGTAGACCACAAACTTGACATGAGTCAGCAGTGTGATGCAGCAGCTAAAAAAGCCAATGCAATTCTGGGCTGCATCAATAGGAGTATAGCATCTAGATCTAGGGAAGTAATAGGACCACTGTATTCTGCTCTGGTCAGACCTCACCTGGAGTACTGTGTCCAGTTCTGGGCACCACAGTTCAAGAAGGATACTGACAAGCTGGAACGTGTCCAGAGGAGGGCAACCAAAATGGTCAAAGGCCTGGAAACGATGCCTTATGAGGAACGGCTTAGGGAGCTGGGTATGTTTAGCCTGGAGAAGAGAAGGTGAAGGGGTGATATGATAGCCATATAAAAGGATGCCATATAGAGGAGGGAGAAAGGTTGTTTTCTGCTGCTCCAGAGAAGCGGACACGGAGCAACGGATTCAAACTACAAGAAAGAAAATTCCACCTAAACATTAGGAAGAACTTCCTGACAGTAAGAGCTGTTCGGCAGTGGAATTTGCTGCCAAGGAGTGTGGTGGAGTCTCCTTCTTTGGAGGTCTTTAAGCAGAGGCTTGACAGCCATCTGTCAGGAATGCTTTGATGGTGTTTCCTGCTTGGCAGGGGGTTGGACTGGATGGCCCTTGGGGTCTCTTCCAACTCTATGATTCTATGATTCTATGAATTGCAGGAAGGCTCAAGGAGAACTTTTCCTAGATGGGCAGGATGTTGTTGTTGTTTAGTCGTTTAGTCGTGTCCGACTCTTTGTGACCCCATGGACCATAGTACGCCAGGCACTCCTGTCTTCCACTGCCTCCCGCAGTTTGGTCAAACTCATGTTCGTAGCTTCGAGAACACTGTCCCACCATCTCATCCTCTGTCGTCCCCTTCTCCTAGTGCCCTCAATCTTTCACATCAGGGTCTTTTCCAGGGAGTCTTCTCTTCTCATGAGGTGGCCAAAGTATTGGAGCCTCAGCTTCAGGATCTGTCCTTCCAGTGAGCACTCAGGGCTGATTTCCTTCAGAATGGAGAGGTTTGATCTTCTTGCAGTCCATGGGACTCTCAAGAGTCTCCTCCAGCACCATAATTCAAAAGCATCCATTCTTCGGCGATCAGCCTTCTTTATGGTCCAGCTCTCACTTCCATACATCACTACTGGGAAAACCATAGCTTTAACTATACGGACCTTTGTCGGCAAGGTGATGTCTCTGCTTTTT
Source organism: Zootoca vivipara (assembly GCF_963506605.1). NCBI lineage: Eukaryota > Metazoa > Chordata > Lepidosauria > Squamata > Lacertidae > Zootoca > Zootoca vivipara. Next base: position 59,268,084 of record NC_083287.1, on the reverse strand, counting down.
AAGATGCTGTCTAGGTTTGTCATTGCTTTTCTCCCAAGAAGCAGGCGTCTTTTAATTTCGTGACTGCTGTCACCATCTGCGGTGATCAAGGAGCCCAAGAAAGTAAAATCTCTCACTGCCTCCATTTCTTCCCCTACTATTTGCCAGGAGGTGATGGGACCAGTGGCCATGATCTTGGTTTTTTTGATGTTGAGCTTCAGACCATATTTTGGGCAGGATAAATGAGATGAATACAAAGACTCTACACATTACATATTTCTTTCTAGCCAATCACATGTAAACTGATTTAATGCTTGATTGCAAAGTAATAAACTTTATCTCTGAACCTTTTTTAAAAAAAGCAATGTTCTAATCCTGCATTGAACAGAGAAGGACTGGATGTTCCAAGCCCAAACAGCCACACTTCCAGGTTAATTGCTGTGTCAACGATCTGCAAAATCTAGGGACAATAACCCCTGGAACATGAAGCAATTGGAGGCAGACAGGTTCCCCTCTGAGCAGAAAAACAAGACTTTTCACATACTGTAATGCAGTCCAAAAATATTTCCGTATCTCCAGGTCAAAAGCCATTTATTTACAAGAGAGGGCAAGGGCTTGTAAAGTTTTTGTACACTGGCAAACAAATGTTTATTTAAGTGTACCCATTTTACAGGAAAGGGTTGTTTAAAATACAGTTGGTTATGCGAGAAGAAACAGCAAAGAGGATTTCAGTTTAAAAATTCCAGCAATTCTTTAGATCCCTGTTTTCCCAGGGCCAAAAAAACAGCTGTGGAAGTTTCCCCTCTGCATTTTGGGGGGTGTCCTACAAGGCCAATTGCGCCTGGGCAACCTGACGACCGAGTTACAGTATACGGAGCAGGAAGATGCGTATTTCTTGATACAGCGATTTGGGGCTTTTTGGGAAGGGAAGATCGGCCTCAAACGCTGCAACTGGAAGCGGAAGAGGAATCTCTCTGTCTGGCCTTTTCCTCCTGCCATTTGCCTCCCCCCCCCAACCCCCCACCCCACAATCCACCTTTCCTCTTTTCTGGTTTGCCCCACAGAGATGAGGAAAGCAGCAGAAGATGAGAAGACAAGCAGGAAGGGGCGAAGCAGCCGCTGCCCCACAGCCATTTCTCAACCTCCGCTTCCAAGGCTGTTTCTCGGGTTGTTGTTGTTTTTAAACCACCCCACCCCAGAACAATCTGTCCAGGGCAAGGAAAACGCAGCTGCCCCATAACTCAAAGCCCTGATGTTCATCCAGACTCAAGCCTCGAACCCTCGGCCGCTTTGTGGCTCTTGTGGCAGCCCAGCCCTCATGGGAAAGAAATCCTGGGCAGCAGAAAGGCTGAATGCGGCCCGGGCGCCCCCTTGCCCGGGGAGAGAAGGGAAGATCCAGGAGCAGGTTGATGGGGGGGGGGGAGAGAGGGGACCCCCCCACCTCCTTCTTCAGAAATAGCTCCTCCTGTCCTTCTCCTCGGCGTCGCTGACAAAGACGAGGTTGTGGCAGCCGCCCGGCGGCTGTGGGGGGGAGGGTGGGGAGCTCGAGGACCCCAGGAACGTCTTCAGCCGAGGGGCATTCGCCGGGCGCTGCCCCACGTCCTGCAAGGCACAAGAGGAATGGGGCTCAGGGGGCGCCCGCATCATCGGGCAGCGCCCCACATCTCCTGCGAAGGTCCAGGATTCCATCTGCGCAGCCAGAGGGACTAAACTAAGGATTTGGGGGTGGGGGTGGGGGTGGAGGTGGGACACATTTTGGACCCTCCGGGTGAACTTGACTCCCTTTGACTCCATCCTGCAACATGGCCCACAGGCAGGGATGTTGGCGGCATCTATCTGTCTCGAGAGGCAATGGAGTGCACCTTGGGGGGTGAAGTGAAACAGCTGCAAGAGCCGCCCCAAAGTGAATTCTCTGGGGCACAAGCCTGGGCAGGGGGTCTGGGGTCCTGGGCTGCTCAGAGTGCAAGGCCCCCCTCTTGGCCTGGCTGATGGGGTCCAAAGGAAAGCAGAGGAAGACCTTTGGCACCAGCGTGGCTGCAGGAGTTGCCGGAAGGAAGGCGGCGTACACGGCCTTCGGGACTTCACTCTGGCTTTGTGGAGGGTTCACCCCGGAGCCTTTTCTTCTCCTGAAGATGTCCCACGAGGCAGCAAAGGGTTAACGTCAGAGCTTCCTCCCCCTAGATGGGCTCCCTTCAAACCCCCTTTGGGTCTGAGACCCATCAGCTCCCCTCACCTGGTTCAGCCATTCCGGGATTGTCTCCTGCCGGCAGCTTCCGGGATCCCCACAGGTAACAACAGAGTGCAGGTGGGAGGTGGACAAACTCCCCCATCAGAGGCACCCCAGCCTCCTCTCCTAACCCCCCACTCACCCCAGGGGTGGTGGTGGTGGAAATCGGGGTCCAGCCATCAGAGGACCAGAGGGTCCCCATCCTTAGCCTCGACCATGCCATGTGTTCAAATAATAATAATAATAATAATAATAATAATAATAATAATAATTTATTTTATTTATCCACTGTGGGAGCAGGGCCAGGGCAGGAGAGTGCTAGAGTCCTTTCTAGTCCAGTTGTGTGGGATCAATTCCAATCTGTTACCTCCGAGGATGTGGAGAGGCTGCTTGGATGAGTGAAACCAACCACCTGTCTCCTTGACCCTTGCCCATCCTGGCTCATAAAAGCGAGCCGGAAAGGGCTGGGCGATGGGCTCTGCGGGGTGGTGAATGCTTCCCTCTGTGAGGGAAGTTTTTTAATGACGGATGTTTTAATGTATTTTAATCTCCTGTTGGATGGGTGGGGTATAAGTAATATATTTATTATTGTTGTTGTTGTTGTTGTTGTTGTTGTTGTTGTTGTTGTTGTTGTTGTTGTTGTTATTACCCCATCCATCTGACTGGATTTCCCCAGTCACTCTGGGTGGCTCCCAACAGAACACTAAAAACAGGGCAGGCGCCACCACCGAGAAGGCCCTCTGCCTGTTTCCCTGTAACCTCACTTCTCGCAGGGGGGGAATGGGCAGAAGGACCTCGGCGCTGGACCTCAGTGTCCAGGCTGAACGATGGGGGTGGAGACCCTCCTTCAGGTCTACTGGGCCGAGGCCGTTTAGGGCTTGAAAGGTCAGCACCAACACTTTGAATTGTGCTCCCTTTAAAATCTTGGACTGGCTCCTGGCTGCCCCATCCTTGCTTGACCAGCTTCTCCAGTGCTCAACCCCCTCCCCCCTTAGCAGTGGGCATCTCCCCTCTTGGGCACAGAGGTGGGCATGCAGGGAGGGGAGTGTTCCTGAAACAGCCTCTCCACCTCCATCGTTCTGCCCGGACACTGAGGTCCAGCGCCGAGGGCCTTCTGGGGGTTCCCTCCCTGCAAGAAGTGAGGTTACAGGGAACCAGGCAGAGGGCCTTCTCGGTGGTGGCACCCGCCCTGTGGAACGCCCTCCCATCAGATGCCAAAGAAAAAAACAACTATTTGACTTTTTGAAGGCAGCCCTGTTCAGGGAAGCTTTTAATGTTTAATAGATTATTGTATTTTAATACTTCTGTTGGAAGCCGCCCAGAGTGGCTGGGGAAACCCAGCCAGATGGGCGGGCTATAAATATTATTATTATTATTATTATTATTATTATTATTATTATTATTCCTGCCTTCCCCCCTTCTTTGCCCTTCTGGTAGAAACCAAGGCAGGGGTGACCGCAAGCTGCCCCTTGGCTGAGTTACACAGACAGACACCCCCCGGCCCCCCAGCCAATGCTCACCGGGCCCCAGAGGGACAGGCGGTCCCCTCTCCTCATCTCGGCCTCCTCCAGGGTCCACGGAGGCCTCACACGGGGCAGGCTCAAGGTGGAGGAGGCGTGCAGGGGAAGCTGGGGGGCGCCGGGGGTCTCCTTGGGGGGCTGGGCTCTTCTGTGGGGAGGGGAGAAAGAGAGAGAGATGGAGGGCAGCCCAGGGGAGGGAGGCCCCACGAGAAGGAAGGAAGGAGAGGTCAAAGAAAGAGGAAGAGAGAATGGGCGTACCCAGTGCAGGGCAGGGGGGGCAGCTGCCCCCCTAGAAGCAGGGTGGCGCTGTCGGCGGGGCTGGTGGTCAGAGGCGGAGGTGGAGCACAGCCCGGCGGAGCGCAAGTTCGGCGTTCCCGCCCACCGCGCCACACCCTCCCTCCAGCTCCCCGTCGCGCCCTCCAGCAAGGCCAAGCGCGGCGGGAAACCAGAGAGTGCGACGGGAAGCTGGAGGGCGCAGCGTGGCGGGCGGGAACGCTGGGCTGTGCTCCGCCTCTGCCCACCAGCGCCGCTCTCGCCCATGGCTGCACGCTCCACCTGGGCTCCGTAGCCCCGCCCACGTTCCCACTTTGTGGCCCCTCCCCTCCCATGCCTTGGCCCCACCCCTTGCCCTCCTAGTTTTGATCCTGGGTACGCCCCTGGAATAGAGGAAAGGAAGAGGAGCCCTCGTCCTCCAGAGAAAGGCTCCTGTAATTGTATTATAATTTGGCATTGTTATAATGAGGCTATTATCAGACTGTAATGGAAAACTAATAAAAAATTATTATCAAGAAGGGCTCCTGGCCAGCTCAGTCTCCCCCAATTGCTCACTAGGCAAGAGGTGGGTCTTTGCTCCCCCCCCAAAAAAAGAGGCACGTTGCTGCCTTTAGCCTCCATTGATGGGCCAGCAATGTGCCCTGAGCCCCCCCTCAAAAGCCCCCCCCCCAGGCAAGGAGGAGAGTTGTGTTCTTCTGCATGAGGGGAAAGAGCATCCAATGAAGGGATCCAAGAGACAAGGAGAGTTAAGGGCATAAGACAATGGAGTGGGAATAGCTTTCTTGGAAATTATACATAATGAGTTGGGAAAAAGATAACGTTTAAGATAACTTTTGTCCAAAAACCAGGGGCTTTTTTGTTAGGCATTATAGATGCAGAACTACCAAAAGAAACAAAATAAAAAAATTCCTTCCAGCAGCACCTTAGAGACCATAGAATCATAGAATCGTAGAGTTGGAGGAGACCCCAAGGGCCATCCAGTCCAACCCCCTGCCAAGCAGGAAACACCATCAAGGCATTCTTGACATATGCCTGTCAAGCCTCTGCTTAAAGACTCCACCACACTCCTGGGTAGCAAATTCCACTGCCGAACAGCTCTTACTGTCAGGAAGTTCTTCCTAATGTTGAGGTGGAATCTTCTTTCTTGTAGTTTTAATCCATTGCTCCGTGTCCGCTTCTCTGGAGCAGCAGAAAACAACCTTTCACCCTCTTCTATATGACATCCTTTTATATATTTGAACATGGCTATCATATCACCCCTTAACCTTCTCTTCTCCAAACTAAGTTTGTCTCGAAGGTGCTGCTGGAAATATTCCTTTTATTTTGTTTCGACTATGTCAGACCAACATGGCTACCTACCTGTTACCAAAAGAAAGTAATAGACTGTTTATGTATTCCGCAACAGCAGCAAGGAAGCTTCTAGCCCAGAGATGGAAAGAAGGAGGAGGAGCGACCAGAGAAGATGGAAGATGCAGAAATGGTGAGACTGATGGGAAAGATCAGAAACCAGGAAGACCAAGTATTCGTAAAAGACTGGAATAACTTTTGAGAGATCACTGTAAACACTGAAATCATCGTCAGGAACGCAATGGCACTTGTAATGTAACATGGATTTTGGATACTATATAACAGACAGATTACAGTAAAAGATGCGGGAATAAAATTTAGAATTGAAGGAAGGAGGTCTCAAGGTTCAAAAGAACCCTTTTCTTTTTTTAATGTGCAAAAATGTTATGTTTATGGTGTATAACCTTTATGTAAAACTAATAATTTTTTTTTTTTTAAGAGCATAAGGCAAGCCTGGCTTCAGGATCAGGCCCATCAGATCCAGCATCCTCTTCTCACAAGGGCCAACCAGATGCCCATTATAGGAAACCTTCAAACAGGATTCGCACTCGGAACCAACCGTCTCCCCTCCTGCGGCTTCCACGGAGAGCAAGAGGCCTCCTGGCCTCTAGCCAGAGAGCGGGATTCTTCCTGGAGAGGCTGGGAGGGAGACACCCCCCCCCTTACCTGGAAAGAGACCCCAAAATGAGGAGCAGCAGCAGGAGACCAGCAAGGCCAGAGACGACCACCAAGGCCAGCAGGAAGGCTGTGGGGAGGCAGAGAGGGGTCAGCCCCACAGGGGAACCCAGCCAGCCCCCAAAGCTCCACCCCCAAAGAAGGGCACGTGCTCCCCACAGAGGAGCCACTGCTTGGCCATGGGGAGGACAGGATGCCGGCCAAGGTGGGTCCCTCTGGCCTGATCCATGCCCCTTTGCCCAGGTGGGATTATGGAGCTGTGGGGGAAATGGGCACCAACTTGCCCCATGAGAGCGGGGGGGGGCGGGGAGAGGGCACTTACGTTCCTGGCAGCCAGCACCACCAAACCCAAATGGACACCTGGGAGAGAAAACGGGGTGGAAGGTTAAGGCAGGTAGGAGCACAGAATGGTGGAGTTGGGAGGGATCCCGAGGGTCCTCTAGTCCAGCCCCCTGCAGTGCAGAAATCTCATCTAAAGAAGTTTATAAAATGAACTCTCTCTCTCCTAACACAGGAACTCGGGGTTCAAATGTATAAAATTAAGTCCTTCATGCAATGCAGAGTTAAACTGCGGAACTCCCTGCCACGGGAGGCAGTGATAGGCACCAACTTGGATGGCTTGAAAAGAGGATGAGGCAAATTCATGGAGGAGGAGAAGCAGAGGTTGGATGGCTGCCTGTCATGCGTGATCTAGTTGAGATTCCTGCATTGCAGGGGGTTGGACTAGATTGCCCTTGGGGGTCCCTTCCACCTGGACAATGCTGTGATTCTGTGAGAGGGCGGTGGATGGCTACAAGCTTGTGGGTTTCCCTTGGGGGCATCTGGGTGGCCCCCGTGAGAAGAGGAGGCTGGACCAGGTGGGGCCCCTTTGGCCTGATCTTATGGCCCTGGGTGGTCCCCTTCAGCTGCTGGAGCCCCCCAGTCCTGGAGGGGGCAGCTCAGGGATGGGGGAAGAGGTCAGAAATGGAAGCCGCTACAAAAGGCACGTCCTGGTAGCCACACACACACACCCCAAAGAAAAAGCCAAGAGGAGCTGAAGAAGCCAGGGAGATGGAGTTTGCCCCCCAGGGCAGGTCCAGCCAGGATCCGCCCCAGCAGAGGAGATAGAGAGCGGCCATAAAATGTTGCATAACCCCAAAGAGATCAAGAAACCACCAAGGTCGTCTCCAAGGAAGCCTTTTGCAGCCTGCAGGGACTTTTCTGTGCCGGAACCCCAGAAGAATTCTGCACATGGCCAGAGACCACTTGTTGACAAAGCCAGGGCACCCCCAGACCTCCTTTGCAATGCACCCCTCTTCCCACCAGGGGGAGAGTCCGGAAGGGGCCCAGACACTGTCCCGGGACAGGAGGGGTGGGGGGTGTTTGTGTCCTGCCAGTCAGCCTTTGCAACTCCCCCACCCCTGGGGGGGCTTCCTTCCCCCAATGGCCAAGAGGGAGAAGGGCTGCCTCTCACTCAGGCCTCCTGCAAAATGGGAGGCCTGTCTAAGTATCTTATTTTTCCTTCTTTTAATAATTTCAGTTTGGGGGGTGGGGGGGTGGGAAGAATTTTTCTGTACCGGGTACCACCTGACCTTGCTATGCCACTGCTTGCTGCTGGCTTGTAACAGCCACAGGAAGCGAGGGGGGGGTCTGGGGAGGGAGGGGGCCGCTGCGCTCAGGCCCTGCTGGGAGGCTCCCTGGAGGCAATTGGTTTGCCATTGCAAGGAAGAAGCAGGATGGCGGACTCAAGGGGCTGTCTTCGCGCCCGGTCCAGCGGCTGCTGCAGGGCTCCCTTTTAGAGGGAGGTGGAAGGAGGTGCCGCCCCGCAAGTCGCCACAGGGACCCCCCCCCCACTCCCAGGGAAACTCACCTGGTGCAGGTGCCGTTCTGCAGCCAAAATCCACTGCCGCATTCTTGAGGGTGCAGGAGGGAGAAGAGAGAGAACAAGCATGAATCACAGGAGGAAAGAGTTGGGAGGGGCCCCCAGGGGTCATCCAGTCTGACCCCCTGCAATGCACAGATCTAAGCTGAAGAATCCCAGACAAGGGACCTGACTGCCAAGGGGAATTGACCAAGGGGCCATTCCCCCCTCCCCCCCCACCTCTGACCAGAGGTCTCCTCTGCCTCCCTCAAGCCATGCATCACCCAGGGATTTGGGGTGGGGTGGGGGGCTGGGTCCCTGCGCCTCCCATCTGGCTGGGAGCCTGGAAACCCATTGGAGAGCTGGCCCAGGCTTCCTCCCTCCCCCCCCCCCGTGGAGCCACACCTGTGCAGGTGCGGTCGGCTGGGTGCGCTTGGAAGTGGCCGGGCCGGCAGCTGCATCGGACGAGGCCGTCTTGGAAGGAGCAGCGGGTGGAGAGGGAGTCGCAGATGTCAAAGTCGCAGAGACTCAGGCCTGCGGAGAGAGCGCCAGGCAGGACAGCCGGGTCTCAGGGGAGGCGGCAGGATCTAGCCCAAAGGAGCCCAGCGAGACCAGCCTCCAGGGAGAGATCCGCAAGCAGGATCCAAGCACAAGAGCAACTCTCCCCTCCAACTGTCATCCTGGCTAGGAGCCATCGATAGCCCTCTCCTCCTCCTCCATGAATTTGCCTTATCCTCTTTTGAAGACATCCCAGTTGGTGGCCACCCCTGTCTCATGAGGCAGGGAGTTCCACACTTCAACTCTGCTTGCCTTTATCTGACTCACAGGATGCCCCAGACTTTTAGCACTACGAGGGGGAAAAGCTTTTCCCTTCTTGGCTTTCTCCGTGTTACGAATTATTTCTGGGAATTTTACAAATTGTAACTCTGATCATAGCGTGTCTCTTACTAGCCTTTCCACCAAAGTCATGCCTTTCTGCAAACCTTTTCCAACTCTGCAATGTCCTTTTCTAAAGGAGGGGGGCCCGGTCGCAGGGAAGAGGCCCCCCCCTTCCCAGCAGTCTGCGGCAGCTAGACTGGTGACTGGGAGCAGCCGCTGAGACCATATAACACCAGTCCTGAAAGACCTACATTGGCTCCCAGGACGTTTCCAAGCACAATTCAAAGTGTTGGTGTTGAACTTTAAAGCCCTAAACGGCCTCAGCCCAGTAGACCTGAAAGAGCGTCTCCACCCCCATCGTCCTGCCCATAATAATAATAATAATAATAATAATAATAATTTATTATTTATACCCCGCCCATCTGGCCGGGTTCCCCCAGCCACTCTGGGCGGCTTCCAACAAGATATTAAAATACAGAAATCCATCAAACATTAAAAGCTTCCCTAAACAGGGCTGCCCAGACACTGAGGTCCAGCTCCGAGGGCCTTCTGGAGGTTCCCTCCCTGCAAGGGCCTTTTTGGTAGTGGCACCCGCCCTGTGGAATGCCCTCCCATCAGATGTCAAGGAAATAAGCAACTATCTGACTTTTAGAAAACATCTGAAGGCAGCCCTGTTTAGGGAAGTTTTTCATGTTTGAAGTTTTATTCTGTTTTTAGTGCTCTGCTGGAAGCCGCCCAGATGGGCGGGGTATAAATAATAAATTATTATTAAAGGTAAAGGGACCCCTGACCATTAGGTCCAGTCGTGGCCAACTCATCTCGCTTTACTGGCCGAGGGAGCCGGTGTATAGCTTCCAGGTCATGTGGCCAGCATGACTAAGCCGCTTCTGGCAAACCAGAGCAGCACATGGAAACGCCGTTTACCTTCCCGCTGTAGCGGTACCTATTTATCTACTTGCACTTTGACGTGCTTTCGAACTGCTAGGTGGGCAGGGAGCACAATTATTATTATGGACCACAATTGGGGGGGGCTGCAGGCTTAGCACCCAGGAAGGAGCCCCCTCCTGCCTTCGCAAGCGCCAGGCATGCCAGGCACCCCCACCGCCTCCCTTGCCCTTCCAGACACAAGCCTTTTCCCAGCACCTCTCTCCCCCCCCCGCTCCCTTCCACTCACTCTGGTAGGGGCCCGCCTGGCGCAGGAGAGCACATGCAGGGCCCTCCACGTGGCTGCTGCTCTCATGGCACTGCGCTTGGAACGCAGCCACAGCCTCCGCCACCTGCCGGCTGGTGACTGGCGCCCGTGTGGAGAAATGGTGAAACAGGGTCACTTCTGAGCTGGGCCACCTGAGGAGCAACAGGTGAGGTGGGGGTCAGGGGGGCGTCCGCCTGCCCCAGCCCTAACCCCCCCCATTCCCTTCCTTCCCCCTCCATCACCTGCCTTCACTGGGGTGAACAGCCGCCCTCCAAACCTTACAGGGCTGTCGCTGGGGTTTACAAAGCTCTGTGGGCAGCCAGAAGATAATAGAATCGTAGAGTTGGAAGAGACCACAAGGGCCATCCAGTCCAACCCCCTGCCAAGCAGGAAACACCAACAAAGCATTCTTGACATATGCCTGTCAAGCCTCTGCTTAAAGACCTCCAAAGAAGGAGACTCCGCCACACTCCTTGGCAGCAAATTCCACTGTCGAACAGCTCTTACTGTCAGGAAGTTCTTCCTAATGTTTAGGTGGAAGCTTCTTTCTTGTAGTTTGAATCCATTGTTCCGTGTCCGCTTCTCTGGAGCAGCAGAAAACATTGCAAGGTTGTGTGATGTTCGATAAGCACACAGAGTGCAAACAAGACTGAGTGTTTTTTGGGAGGGAAGAGAGGCTCATTTAATTTCATTGTACACAGGTTGTACAATGACAATAAAGGTATTATTATTATTATTTCAGAAAATTTATACACTGCTTGATTGGAGGGGGGGGGGGACTCAAAACGAAAAAATTGCAGCCACACTTTAAAACATACTAAAATTAGAATACTAAAACAAATTAAAACCACCTCAACGTTCTAGGCATCCAAGTGGGCCTGTCAAAACAAGGGTGTTTATAGCAGGCGCCGGAAAGAGTAGAGGGAAGACGACTGCTTGATGTCAAGAGGCAGGGAGTTCCCAAGGGCAGGCGCTGCCACATGAAATGCAGATGTGGCACCTGGGGCAGATCCAAGCAGTCAAGTAGGTCGAGAGAGACTCCATTTGCCACCCGGGGGGGGGGGAGGGTGTTGGTTTCACCTGCGCTCTCTCACCTCCAGCCCCAGGAGCCTTCAGGAGGGTCTCTCTGCCACAGGCATCCTGGCTACGGGTATTTTAATGCTCCGAAAAGGGGAATATAATGAGCCGTGGGGCGGGGAGTGTGTGGACCAACTTAGCAGCGCTTAGTTTATCTTCTGGTCGCTATTCCATTCATGTTGTTAATACTGTTTTATAGAGTACAAGTGTTATATTGATTTGTTAATTGTATGATAGGGCTGTGTGATGTTTAGCTTATTTTTTTAGTCGTTGCTTTGTTAGCAGTAATTTATAGATTGAAAGTGTTTCTCTTGCTGATTTGTTGATTATTCTATATTATTCAGGCTGGATTGGTGATGCCCCGCCATGTCATTGCTAATTATTGTTTGTCGCCTGCTTTGGGATTCATCCGAAAGAAAAATGGCACTGAAATATAATTAAAAAAATTAAAATGATTATTTGACAGTGCAGGTTGTGGACTATCCTTCCTTGGAGGTTTTTAGGCAGAGGTTGGATGGCCCCCTGTCAGGGATGCTTTCCTGCACTGTAGGGGGTTGGACTAGAGGACCTCCTGGGGCCCCAACTCCATCGTTCTATGATATCAGTCTTGCCTTGGCCCCCCACACAGTGGAAAGGAGGGAGAAAGATTGTTTTCTGCTGCTCCAGAGAAGCGGACACGGAGCAATGGATTCAAACTTCAAGAAAGAAGATTCCACCTAAACATTAGGAAGAACTTCCTGACAGTAAGAGCTGTTCGGCAGTGGAATTTGCTGCCAAGGAGTGTGGTGGAGTCTCCTTCTTTGGAGGTCTTTAAGCAGAGGCTTGACAGGCATATGTCAAGAATGCTTTGATGGTGTTTCCTGCTTGGCAGGGGGTTGGACTGGATGGCCCTTGTGGTCTCTTCCAACTCTAGGATTCTATGATTCTATGAAAGCAGGCATTTGGATGCACATGGGCACCTCGTTTTAGAGGTGGGGGGGCAGGAACCCAGCCCCAAGCACCCTGGCCCCCCACATGCAACCCCCAATCTCCCAGCCCCTCACTTACTTCAGGTCTCGGGCAAAAGAGCCCAGGTAGCCATCGAGGTGCCCCAGGATGTGTTGGAACTGGGGAGAAAAAGTACAATGGGTGGGTAGGGGGGTGTACATGGGGGGGGGAGAAGCAGGTCACGACGGAGCTCTGAATTCCCTGCTCTTAGCAAGGGGGCTACTGCCATGGACTGGCTCCCCCCTCGTCCTTCCTCTGCGCTAAAGAGGAAAGCCCCCCAGAATGGCTTAAAAGGGAAAACAACAACAAGGATTTCTATGAAACAAATGAATAATCCAGGACTTGGTGGGGAAGGCAGAGGGCAGAGGGCAGGGGAAGAATCCCTAAAAGCCGCTGGGGGGGCGAGACAAGGAGCTGGCGGCTGCAAATGGGGATCCATAAAGCCTTCAGCCAATTGGGGAGGGAGGGGGCGCCCCTTACCGAGCTCTGGATCTGGAGGGTGACCCACGGCAGCCGCGACTCGGCTGAGGTGATGCCCAGCAGCGACCAGTTGGGGCTTCCCAAATCCCACAGCGAGAGCCGGCCGGGGAAGGCCTTGACTTGGCAAGAGAGGGGAGGGGGCAGAAGTGGGGTCAGAACAAGGCAGGGCCGGGGGGGGGGGAGAGAGAGAGAGAGAGAGGAGAAGAAGCCAGAGCACATTGTTAAACTTTGGAACTCCCTGCCACAGGAGGCAATGCGGGTTTCCTATCACGGACACCTGCTTGGCTACTGGGAGAACGGGATGCAATTGGCCAGATCCTGCAGGCTCTCCTTATGCTGCCTTTGCTTTGCTATTCAAAAAAAAATTAATTAAAAATTTTCCAACAAAATTTACCATAAATAAAAATAAAATAAAAGCACAAATTGCATTTTACATTTCTATCCCCAGCTTCCCCCAACTTCCCTTTCCGGTTTATCACTTATTCATTTCTCCTGCGTGTAATTTTCTATACCTTGTATATTGAAATTGAAATCATACCTTATTGACATCTTCTTAACGTTTTACCCTCATATTTATATTTTCTGTTTCTATTTGTTAATTGCAACTGTCTTAATCACATCTGAAGAAGTGTGCATGCACACAAAAGCTCACACCAATGGCAAACTTAGTTGGCCTCTAAGGCGCTACTGGAAGGAATTTTTTTACAGTATTTTGTTTCGACTACGGCAGACCAACATGGCTACCTACCTGTAATTAATCAAATCCTGCAAGGGAGTTCATTTCAGCACATTGTTTCTGTATATGCAGCACATATACTAAAATTGTAATGATACAGTGAAGATTAGCACGGTCCTTATTGCTGCCTTTTCAACCAGGCTGGAGAAAGGCTGCTCACAGAATCGCAGGGTTGGGAGGGACCCGTGGATTGTGGCCAATGCCATATATGCACAGCTCTACACCCCAGGAGGGGGAGCCCATTGGAGGCAAAGGAAACAGGAGGGGGGGGGAGCTTCTGCAGCCCCACAAGAGAGAGGAAAAGCAGTTTCTCCAAACTTCACTTTCCCCCATCTGGAAAAGGAGAGGACCACCATCGCCCTCTAGAGGACAGGTGAGGCCATTGCTCTCCCCTCCATCTCAAGCCACAGGCCTGTCATTCAGGGAGGAAAAATAAAAAAAATGCCTTCAGTAGCACCTTAAAGAGTAAAGACCAACTAAGTTTTTATTTTGGTATGAGCTTTCGTGTGCATGCACACTTCATCAGATACGTGCATCATCAGATTCGTGCATGCACACGAAAGCTCATACCAAAATAAAAACTTAGTTGGTCTTTAAGGTGCTACTGAAGGAATTTTTTTATTTTGCTTCGACTCAGACCAACACGGCTACCTACCGTACCTGTAACTAGAATTCAGGGAGGAGTTGTCCTCCCTGGTGCTCCCAATTTTTCACAGAATCCTAGAATGGTCAAATGGGAAGGGACCCCCAAGGGTCATCCAGTCCAACCCCCTGCAAGGCAGGAGTCTCTGCTTAAGCATCCCTGGCCGCTGCTTAAAAACCTCCAACAAAGGAGAGTCTGTTCCAGAGGTCCCTACAGGACATTATTTCTTTGCCTTTTACTTTTAATTCCACCCGCCCTCCCAAAGGAGACCAGGGCGGCAAGCAGCAAGTGATAAAACAGTAAAATATCTTATGTTTTGTGTTGGGGGGGGGGAACTAGATGACCCTTGGGAGCCTTTCCAACTCTACAATTCTGTGAGCGTAAGCAGCAAGGCCCACATTCAGCCGTCAGCTTTAGTTGTGATTCCTGCCTTGCAGGGGGTTGGACTAGATGACTCTTGGAGGTCCCTCCCAACTCTATGATCCCAAAGACCCCCTTGGCTTTCTGTGACTTTATTTCATCCCTGGACTTGAGCAGCAGGAAGGGGCTTGCTCCTGGGGCTGCTCACAATCTCTCAACCTAGCCTACCCCCCAGAGCTGTTGTGGAGATCATGAGGCAATCACCTCTTTGGAGAAAAAGGCAGGATATAAAATCAATCAATCAATCAATCAATCAAGGAGGGCCCTTGCTCTGCTATTCCTCGGTAAGAGTGCTCAGAAAGGCCAACCCACTCGTCCCCATACACACAATTCGAACCCCGAACCCAAGCGCTGCCCGCTTACCTGGCACACAGCCCAGGGTGGGGCTGAGGTGGTAGCCCAGCCCACAGTGGCAGGAGTTGCGCCCGGCCTGCTCCTCGCAGCTGCTCCAAGGGGGGCAGTCCTCCTCTCCCCTGCAGGCGGGGGGCTCTGCAGGGAACACAGAGAGTCAGAAGACAGGAAGACCCCCCCCCATGGGAAAGGGAATTTCAAACACTGGAGAACCTTAGCTCTTCCAGGTGTTGCTGAACTACAACTCCCGCTGCCGCCGCCGCCCTTTGCCACTGGCTGTGCTTGCTGGGGCTGATGGGAGTTGTAGTTTGGGAACAGGGAAAGGGCCAAAGGTTCCCCTCACCTAGAATCATAGAGTTGGAAGAGACCACAAGGGTCATCCAGTCCAACCCCCTGCCAAGCAGGAAACACCATCAAAGCATTCTTGACATATGCCTGTCAAGCCTCTGCTTAAAGACCTCCAAAGAAGGAGACTCCACCACACTCTTCGGCAGCAAATTCCACTGCTGAACAGCTCTTACTGTCAGGAAGTTCTTCCTAATGTTTAGGTGGAATCTTCTTTCTTGTAGTTTGAATCCATTGCTCCGTGTCCGCTTCTCTGGAGCAGCAGAAAACAACCTTTCTCCCTCCTCTATATGACATCCTTTCATATATTTGAACATGGCTATCACATCACCCCTTAACCTTCTCTTCTCCAGGCTAAACATACCCAGCTCCCTAAGCCGTTCCTCATAAGGCATCGTTTCCAGGCCTTTGACCATTTTGGTTGCCCTCTTCTGGACACGTTCCAGCTTGCCAGTATCCTTCTTGAACTGTGGTGCCCAGAACTGGACACAGTACTCCAGGTGAGGTCTGACCAGAGCAGAATGCAGTGGTACTATTACTTCCCTAGATCTAGATGCTATACTCCTCTTGATGCAGCCCAGAATTGCATTGGCTTTTTTAGCTGCTGCATCACATTGCTGAGATTGTTGGCTCTCCTTCCTTGGAAGTTTTTAAGTGGAGATGGATCCCGGCCCTTGGGGGTCTCCTCCGACTTTACGATTCTAGGATTCTGTGTTTCGGACTGCATCTCCCAGCATCCCCAGTCAGCAAGGAAGCAGGGGCTGATGGGAGTTGTAGTGTGAAACAACTGCACGGCACCCAGGCTAGGGTGGGTTCCTCTAACTCAGGCATCCCCCCAAACTTCGGCCCTCCAGATGTTTTGGACTACAATTCCCATCTTCCCCGACCACTGGTCCCGTTAGCTAGGGATCATGGGAGTTGTAGGCCAAAACATCTGGAGGGCCACAGTTTGGGGATGTCCGCTCTAACTGCACCCCCAAGTCTCACTTCCCCCCCGGGGGGGGGAGCAAAGAGCCACTCAGCTTTACCCTGCTCTCCTGGGGCACCATCCGTTGACCTGGCGAGTGGCGTGGTCCATGTCGGAGGGCTGGGGCTGGGGGGATCCAATCCTGCTGACCAGTTGGCTGCACTGGGCTCTGGAAGAGATGGAAGTTCATTAGCAATGGCTCTGCGACACCCAGGCGGGCTGGGGCTCCCTGGCACCCTTGGCAAGGAGACTGATCCATGCCCCTATTAGGCTTTGGCAAGCTGGCACCACTAACTTCGTTAAAGTAATTGGCTTTAGCTGGACTTTGAATAATTGCGACCATTTTGAATTTCATGGCGCTATTGTGCATCACGGGGGTGGGGGTTGGACTAGATGACCCTTGAGTCCCCTTCCAAGGCTACAGTCGCGTGGTTATCCTCCTTCGTGGGTTATGCAAACCGCTATTTGGAAGAGTGCTTTTTATAGGGCAGTGGGCACAGGGGATGAGTTGGTGGAGCTGAGGGGGCGGCAGCCCGAAAAAGCTTGGGAACAGCTGACGTAGATCCGGATTGCATAATCCGCACTCGGCTCCTCAGAGGTAATGCTCAAAAGCTGGAACCCATCCAGAGAGAGAGAGAGAGAGAGAGAGAGAGAGAGAGAGAGAAAGAAAGAAAGAGGGGGGGAGAGAGAGACCATCTTCCTGGAGGGACTTTCAGCCTGTCGAGGATTTCAAATCCCAAACCAGGATCCTACAGGAATTAATGCATTTTCAAGTGCACTGTTTGTCTTTCCATCCCAAAGGCACAAGCGAGCTCTTCCCTTGGACCAGAATGGCAGGATAGCCCCCCCCCCAGGGGTTGCACGCTGCCCCCTGAACGAGCCCCCGAAGACCCCCGGCGGGAGAGGCTGCAGGATGAGGCCCGTCCCGGAGCGCAGCCCGTCCCCTCGCGGCTCCCTTCCTCAGTCCGGGGCCACTTACCTGCTCTCGGTCCCCAGACGGCCCCCAGCCCCACCTGCCAGGCGGCCACCACCCAGCAGACGCCCCCCCACATCCTCCTGGCCCGGGATCCGTGGGCGAAGAAGGGCCACTTGGGGGGCGGGAGGAGGAGGTCGCTGACCCCCACACCTGGCACTCATTAACGCGGCCAGGGCGCCTCCTCCAATCCCCGGAGGGGGAGGAGATTTAACGGGGGGGGGTTGGGTCTCGTGGGCGGCTGGCCCCGGGGGAGGGTCGCCAAAGGGAGGGAGAGAGGGAGGGGACCCCACCAGGTCATCTAGTCTAACCCCCGGCCAGGCAGGAATAGGCAGCTGCCCCCAGGGCCGGATTGAGGCTGGATGAGGCCCTAAACTCCTGAAAGTAATGGGGGGGGGAGCTTTATATGTCCAGCTGTCCTTTGTCAACAACAAATTGTCGCTGTTTTTTGTGTTGAATATATGGTATGTGGTAATTTAGGGACCTCATAGGTATCTAAAGCCATTTGCACATAACAAATAGGAGCCTACACAACACAAAACACGGTTGCTGTATGTAGGTTTTATTTTATTTGTTTTTTATCTTATATTTTGGAAATGTACATCCAGGTTTTTTCCCCCTTTCAATTTTTGGGGGCCCTGAGCTAGAGCTTGTTGAGCTTAGACGTCAATCCATATGGGGATTGAACGGGCGCCCCCCCCCCCGGAGCTTCCTCGAATTGCCGAGGTGGAAGGGACCCGGGTCATCTAGTCCAGCCCGCCTGCAAGGCAGGAAGGAGCCACAGATGAAGGCGGGTTCTGGGTGCGGATTCTGACGTGCACCAGGGAGAGAGAGAAGTGCGGGGGGCGCTGGCCCCTCCCCGACTACCACTAGGCACGCTGGCTCTCTCTGGGGTCCACCCCCCCGGCAGCCCCTCTCCCCCCCCCTCCGCAGGGGAGCCGGAAGTGTCGGGCGCCCGTCCGAGGAACCCCTCGCTGCTCCCTCGAGCCCCTGGGGCGGGGCCGGGAAGGAGAGGGAGGAGCCTCGCGCCCTTTGACCTCCGGCGGCTCCGCCAATCGCGAGGCCTCGCATCTCCGTAGCCGCAGCAGTAGCTGCCGCTTCCGCCTCGGCGCTCGGGAGGGGAAGGGAAGGGGCGCCTCCTTCTGGACCCCCCCGGAGAGATGGACCCCCCGGTGAGAGGGGGAGGGGAGGGGAGGGGGAGCCTCCAAGGGGCGGGGGGGGCTCTGCCCTCCTCGGAGACCCCCCGGGAGTGGCGTCTCCCTTCGGAGCCCGGGAGACCCGGGAGGGCAGGGGGGGTGGCAGCCGCGTGGGGGGGGGGAGGACCCCACAGGAGGCTCCACGGGGGGGCTGGTGGCGGCAATGCTGGGGGGGTCAAGCCGGGTAGGTGGGCGGGGTCTAAATATATTATTATTATTATTATCATTATTATTATCATTATTCTTATTTATTTATAACGTCCCTGGCAGAACCGTCCAGATTGGCCCCCCCCCGCCCAGCCAAGACAAGCGAGCTCTTCTCTCTGCCTCTCCTCCCACCCCCAACCCCTGCAATTCACCCTCTAATTAAAACCTCTTCTTAGGTGGCAAAAATCAGTATTTTTATTTATAGACCTATTTATGGGCATAATTTGAAGCCGATTTTGCATGCACCCCTGGCGGGGGCCCACCTCACTCCCCCTAAATGCAGCCCTGGGGCAGTGCCGGATTTGTGGTTGTTGTTTAGTCGTGACCCCCTGGACCAGAGCACGCCAGGCACTCCTGTCTTCCACTGCCTCCCGCAGTTTGGTCAAACTCATGTTCGTAGCTTCAAGAACACTGTCCCACCATCTCGTCCTCTGTATAGCTTAGGGCCCCACTCTCTTGGGGGGGGGGCTCCCAAAATTTCTCTATTAATATACTTCTTCATTGTATTTCAGTTCAACAATTACTTGGATAAAATACATATTTTGTGATGTGCAAATGGCTTTAGATACCTATCAGGTCCATAAGTTAATATATAGCATCTATTCAACACAAAAAAGCGACCATTTGTTGTTGACAAAGGACAGCTGGACACAGAAAGGGCTCCATTCCCTTCAGGAGCTGAGGGCCGCATCCAACCTCAATCTGGCCCTGCCCTGTGGACATGTGCCAGGCCGCCTATCCGCCCCCAGGGGCTCCCTCGGGCCCCAGGGCTCCTGCCCTGGCAGTCGCTGGCTGGCCGGGCACCCCGATGGGAGAGCAGGGGGCAGGATCCAATTCCCAGTGAGGGCCGTCAGGAAGCCCCCCATGGGAGGGGCCTGCGCTGGCTGCCCCCCCGACTGGGGAGCGCAGAGCGGGGCCCTCAGGACCCCCCCTTGCCCTCCCCCATGGATGGCTCTGTACGTTTGTATTTCTTGGTGCAGAAAGGGTTGATCCTTCCTATTCTACTTACCGTACTTTTCCGTGTATAAGATGGGTTTTTTTTTACTTTAAAATAAGGTTAAAAGTCTCGGGGCATCTTATACAGCAGGGGTGGCCAACTCCCAAGAGACTGTGATCTACTCACAGAGTTATAAAATGCCAGTGATCTACCCCCTTTGGGGGGATTTAGGTCAAAGTTATTGAGTTTTTTCAGGGAGGAGGTAAAATGTTGAGCTTTTTTTAGGGGAGCCACAGTTGTTCAGCTTCTTTGGGGGGAGCCAATGATCTACCAGTGATTTACAGCAGATGTCCAGTGATCTACCGGTAGATCACGAACTACCTATTGGACATGCCTGTTATACAGTACACGGATAGTGCATATGCCAATTTTCTAAATTCGGGGTCCCCAAATGTAGGGGGCGTCTTATACATGGGGGCATCTTATACATGGAAAAATACTGTAATTCAAGAGGGTGCTGGAAGCTTCTCCGTTTGAAAGAAGCAGGCAGAAGGTGCCTGATGTTTGGGTTATTCCTTCCGGGAAGCTGAGCGCAGCTGCCTGAAGCGGCTTCTCTTATCTCTTCCGTCAAGGTCCTGCTGACTCTGCTCTCACTCTCACTTTCTCTTTCTTTGTAAAACAGAGTATGCTTAGTCTTCAGGTTTAGTCTTATTCTAAGTTTTTAAGTTCTTGTCAGTTTAAGTGAAGTCTGCTGCAACTGGATTTCTGATGGACAGGGCCAGTCTTGAATGTACAGTGGTGCCTCACTTAACGAATGCCCCGCTTAATGAACTTTCCGCTTAACGAAAGGATTTTCCGAGCGGAGCTTGCCTCGCTAGACGAATGCGTTTTACGAAAAATTCGTTTAGCAAATCGCGGTTTCCGATAGGAATGCATTGAAATTCAATTAATGCGTTCCTATGGGCAAAAAAAAATTTTTTTTCCA
This sequence comes from Zootoca vivipara, assembly GCF_963506605.1. Taxonomy (NCBI): domain Eukaryota; kingdom Metazoa; phylum Chordata; class Lepidosauria; order Squamata; family Lacertidae; genus Zootoca; species Zootoca vivipara. The sequence continues at coordinate 59,247,848 of NC_083287.1, read as the reverse complement.
ATGCATTCCTATGGGATTCGCTAGACGAATTTTTCGCTAGAAGAAAATTCCCGTGGAACGAATTAATTTCGTCTAGCGAGGCACCACTGTATTGGATTTGTGACCATTTGCCTTCCGGAGCAGTCAAGCTCTGCTGGGTGAAAGAAACATTCGTTGCCTCTGGTCTATTTTGGGGGAACTCTCCCCAGAAGAAGCTGGGGCAACAGGGTCTCCTCCTCTTTTAAAGCGGCCCCCATCCCTGCTTCCTGTGGGTGGGAGTTCCACCATTTAACTCCACGCTGCATGAAGAAGCCCTTTCTTTTCTCTGCCCTGAATCTTCCAACTCTCAACTTTGTGGGATGGCCCACAACGTTGAGGAATAAAAGAGAGAGGGGAGGGGGGGAAACACTTTTCTGTATCCATCTTCTCCATGCCGTGCATCATTTTATCAATTTTATCTTCCTTAGTGGGTTGTGCAAACAGCTACTCTGAATATTGCTTTTTTACAGGGTGGGGGGCACTGGGAATGGATTTATGGGACTCCATTGAATTAAGGCTTTCAGGGGTCCCAAGACCTTTGGCTCTTCCTAAATGATTATCATGTTGTTTTATACTGTGTATAAAACAGAGATAACAAAGTTGCACACATCTTAAAATAACAATCTCTCAAGTATTGCATCAGATCAACAAATATAGTTCCAGGTTTGCCAGGCTTGAAAAGGATGGTTCTGTTGTAGATGTCCTGAAAGAGTCCCAGATTGTATAAAAAGTGTCGGAAGGTTCTGGGCCTTGTCGAAATCTCAAATTAAGTGTGTGTTTTTCCATGATAGAAAGCTCTATTCCAGAGTGAGTGGAACCAAGCAAGACTTTGGGCTGTTTGAGTTGAGTTACTCTGTCATCTCAATTTTGGACAGCAGGCAATAGTTTTGTAAGCAACCTTTATCATTTATCAATTCCCACCATAAATAAAGAGGATGACACAAAAACTTGGAAGAGAGGGCTCTCCAAGCCCCAGCTGGAGGCAAAATCCCTTCCGAATCCCAGTTTCTGGAAACGGCAGGAGGGGAGAGAGTTCCTCTTGGGCCTGGATCCTGCTGGGGAGAAGAGGAGGCTGCGCTAGAGGGAAAGTCTTCTTTCCCCCATGTCCCTCTGACCCCTCTCTGCTCCACAGACCTTGGGGGACCTGCTCCTGACCCTTTATGAGATGGGCTTCACCGAGCGGCAGGTGCGCGATGCCCTCCACGCCGGCTGCCTCAGCGCCCCGGAGGCTGCCAATTGGTGAGTGGCTAGATTTCCCTGGGGGGGTCCCCTCCAGCCCCCCACCAGCCAGTGCCTCACTGCGACCACCCTGCCCCCTTCAGCGGGCGCTCTCCTGTGCCCCCGCCCTGGGGGGAGACCGTTCTGCCAGCTGCGCTCCCGGTGGCGCTCCAGCCTCTCCCCTGACCAGCCCCGAAATCCGTGCCAACACAGGCGCTGGGACTACTTCTTCTGCTTGATGGCCTCGTCGTCTCCTCCTCTCTTCCCCCAGGTTGCTGCAGGAGAGGGGGGAAGAGCCCCCACCGCCACCGTGCAAGCCTCCCAGAGCGCTGAAGGACTGCAGGGCGATGGACGCCTTCAACCCCCCCAGGAGGGACCAGGAGGCCTCGGTGGGGCCACCGGCTGCCAGCCCGGGGGGCCCCACACCAGGTACAGAAGGGGCTCCCTGTCTGTAGCCTGTGCAACCGCCTGCTGCTCCTATTGCCCCGTCCCGTTTGGGGTGGGCTTCCCAGCATGCTCTCTGCTCTCCCTCCAGGCGCCAGGGTGGAGGCGGCCACAAAGGACCCCCCCGGGAGAGCGGGCAGCCAGGCTTTTGCCGAGCAGCAGCGGGAGCAGCTGGCGGAGGAGCTGAGGGCCGAGAGGAGGACCAAGCGGCGGGTGAGCCACCCTCTCCAGGGTGGGGGGTGGCTGGGCGCCCAAAGGCGGAGGGTCCTCGTTGCGGCTGTTGCTGGGGAGGAACCTGCCCCGCCTTCCCTCCTTACTCACTTCCCTTCCTCCCAGGAGCACGAGTTGGCCCTGCAGAGAATCGCAGACGACCGGCGGCACATCCAGGGCAAGGCCCAGCTGGTGCAGGAGGCTCCCCCCTCGGAGAAGAGAGCGGCGCAGCCCCCCAGCGACGGGCAGTGCCTGCTTAGGGTGAGAGGAGGAGAGCAGCAGGCCCAGGAAGCAACCCCCTGAAATGCAGGGCTGATCTGGGGGGGAGAGGAGGGAATTGCAAGTCTTTGGTGGGGGGCTCCATTCAGGGAAGGAGGGGGTCTGCCTGCTTGCCGGCCACTCTTCCTGCATTGCGAGGGGGTTGGGCTAGATGAGCCTTGGGGGTCCCTTCCAAGGATGCTGGCGGGGGGGGGGAGGTCATAGAATCCTAGAGTTGGAAGAGACCCCAAGGGCCATCCAGTCCAACCCCCTGCCGAGCAGGAAACACCATCAAAGCATTCTTGACATATGCCTGTCAAGCCTCTGCTTAAAGACCTCCAAAGAAGGAGACTCCACCACAGTCCTTGGCAGCAAGTTCCACTGCCGAACAGCTCTTACTGCCGAACAGGTCATTTTGGCCTGAGGAGCGTAAGAGCCGGGCCGGATCCCAGGCCATCGAGACCAGCCCCCTGCTCTCAGGGTGGCCAGCCCCACCTCGTGGCGAGAGACCCATTCCACCCCTGCCCCTCTTCTCCCCACAGATCCGCCTCCCCTCGGGGGACTCTGTGCGCCAGAGCTTCCCGTCCGCCTCCCCGCTGGAGGCCGTCCGCCTCCGCCTGCTGGAGCTTCACCCGCAGCTGCCGCCCTCCTTCTCCCTCCTGCAGGGATTCCCCAAGCGCCACTTTGGGCCGGCCGACCTGCCCCGCTCCCTGGGGGACCTGGGCCTGGCCCCCAGCGCCACCCTCTGCGTAGTGGGGCCCCCGGCCTCCGAGGCCCCAGCCTCCAAGGGGGTTGTGGGGCCTGAGTCCCCCCCTCAGACCCCACACAAAGAGGAGGAGGAAGAGGAGGAGGAGAAGGAAGAGGAGGAGGAGGAAGAGGAGGAGGAAGAGGAAGAAGAGGAGGGGGTGGCAGGGCCTGGCCTCCCCACCCCAGAGGAGAGAGGTCTCTTCGTTCAGGGGGCCGACCTGCCTTCCGTCCTCCGCTCTCCGGCGCAGAGGGTGACTCCGGGGGACTTTGCGGGGCTGCACGGCCACGGGGAACTGGCCTTCCCTGAGCCCCACCGCTGGGGTAAGTATTCAGCCCTTTTGCTGGATGCCTCCAAGCTGCTCTGCTTTGTCTCCGCCCACTGAGCGGCGCTCCCCTGCGGGTCGGCCAGGGAGCCCTTGTCCCCCAGCCCTCCCTGGGGGGCTCCGCCGCTCAGCCACAGCCCTCACCCCCCTAGGAATGAAGATGGTGCTAGTCCTCTGGACTCGGAATGCCTTCTTCTGCCAAGTCAGAAGATGAGCCCATCAGGCTCAATACTGGCTGCACGGACTGGCAGCAGGGGCTCTCTTCAGACAGGGGGGGTCTCTCTCCCAGCAGGGGGTTGAACCCGGTGCCTTCTGCATGTCAGACAGGGCTCTGCCCCCTAAGCGATGTATATTTGGGGTTCCTCCTTGGAGCTCTCTCCACCCCATCCCCAGTTCTTGCCCCCCCCAAGTGTGCTTGCCTTCGTTCAGCCACCTCGGGGTCCTATCAGGGTGGATTTAAATCACAGTTTAAATCACCAGTCAGTATTAGACTTGATTTCAATTTTTTTTTTTACAGAAAGACTCATTTTTGCTTGCTGGTATAATCTTAATATTTACAACCGGGTGAAGGTTTCATTTTTTAAATAATAAATTTTCAGAGTAGTTTTTACAGTCTATCAAAAATTACTGATTTGGTTATACTATCAGAAATAGACCAATAATTATGAAATTATTGTGAGTTTCATATGTTAACTGTTTAATTTTGGACAACTTTTCTGCTGTACTTTATTGGAAGGAGCAAAATAATCATTTCCTTAATAACAATAACTTAAATAGAAAACTCTCTTTGGAAAGATTTTTCCTCCAGAAGCATTTTATTTTAAATTTAAATCTGATTTAAATAAAAAAACTATTTTAAATATTAAAAAAATTAAATTTAAAAATTCCATTTTTTTTGTTAGTTTTTATCCTATTTATTCCCTGCAGACACACCTCTTGGAGTGGGTGGGCTATAAATCTCAAAGTCTCCGCAAGGCTGCCTTTGACTCCTTGCCAGGACGTGTGCCCCCTGGACTGTGCCGGGGGTGTAGTGGACAGAATGTTGGGCAAGGACCTGGGTTCGAATCCCCACTCAGCCCTGGTGTTGGCTGGGTGACCTTGGGGGCCTACCTTGCAGGGGTGTCATTGTGGGGTTTAACTGAAGAGGAGGAGAAAAGGCCAGAGGATGCCAAAACGAAAAGCTCTCTCTCTCTCTCTCTCTCTCTCTCTGTCCCCCCGCAGGGAGGGGCCACAGGATGGACGTGGAGGAGCCCATGGAGCAGGAGTCCTCATCGTCCCCGAGAGAAGGAGAGGCTCCTGGGGGCCGGGGGCCGCCTCTGCCAGGTCAGCAGAAGGGGCAGGAAGGGGGGAGGCCAGTGCCAGGACAGAGGAGGGTCCAAGATCTGGCCTGCCTGAGTCACTGTAGAATGGGGAGGGACACCTGAAGGTCATCTAGCCCCACCCCCCTCAATGCAGGAATCTCATGCCGGAGCCTCTGCTTAGAGACCTCCAATGAAAGAGAGGCAGCCGTGCGCCCTACCCCCCCTGCCCCCAGTTACAGCGGAGCAAGCCCTGCCCAGCTTTTAATAAATGAACTTCATTAAAATGGGGGGAGTGTGAATTGGGGGGGGGGCTCCTAGACGCTTCCTTGGCTATCAGCACTGCAAAGGGAAACCTGGCTGGTGGGGAACAGGGTGGGGTGGGGGCAAGGAAGCCGAGAGCCCTGGATGAAGGGGGTCTCCTGATTTGTGGGGAAGGTGGGTCTACTCTTGAGGAGGGAGATCCCTCCCTTAAGGTCGGGAGTCCCGGCCTGGAGAGCAGAAAGAAGGGCAGGGTGAAGGCCAGAAGGGTGGGGTGGGGTGGGGGCGAGGAAAGAACCTTGATCCTAAGTTTGGGGGGGTCTTCTTTCCATCTGAAGGTTCCGTGTCTTTTGGGGAACGCACCCAGGGCCTCTCGGGGTCTCGGCACCAGTGGCCAGCGGAGGGCAACCTGCTGAGGTAGGGGGCTTGGCCAACCTGGGCCATTTGGGGGGCGCTTGTTTTGTAGGGGGGGGCGGGCGAAGGCCAGCTGGAAATGCGGAAGGGGGGCGGGAAGCAAAGCGAAGGGTGAAGGGTGTCTTCATGGTCTGTCTCTTTCTGCCCTCCAGGACGGCCGACGGGAGCCCAGCCGAAGCGCCCGCCCTCCCTCTGGCTGTGGCCCAGGCAGCCGAGTTGCGCCTGCAGCGGGTGAATGTGCAGGGCCCAGAAGGCGAGGAGAAGGCCGCCACGTCCCCCCCAGGCCGCCTGGCCCCTGCAGTGCCACCTCTCTTCCAGCTGTCCCTGCGAGGGGCCACAGCTCTCCTCACAGGTAGACACCCCCCACCCCCTTCTGGCTCTGCGTCCGGCAGCCGCTGGTTTCTCACCCCAACTTCCTCCTTCCTGCTGCTGCTGCTTCGTATTTTGATTTATATCATAGAATCATAGAGTTGGAAGAGACCCCAAGGGCCATCCAGTCCAACCCCCTGCCAAGCAGGAAACGCCATCAAAGCATTCTTGACATATGCCTGTCAAGCCTCTGCTTAAAGACCTCCAAAGAAGGAGACTCCACCACACTCCTTGGTAGCAAATTCCACTGCCGAACAGCTCTTACTGTCAGGAAGTTCTTCCTAATGTTTAGGTGGAATCTTCTTTCTTGAAGTTTGAATCCATTGCTCCGTGTCCGCTTCTCTGGAGCAGCAGAAAACAATCTTTCTCCCTCCTCCATATGACATCCTTTCATATATTTGAACATGGCTATCTGTCACGGTGGCCGGAGTGGACTACTTCAGAGTAACGACGCCACGCAGCTCTGCATTTTATTCTTTTATTGGTGCTGCGTATTTACAGTGCTCAAGTCATTGCTATTTACACGGAGTGATGTGGTCAGTCGGTTTCAGAACCTCCTAATGGCTTTTGGCGCGTCTTTCTCCAACACAAAAGCTTTGGCAGACCCATCCTCTTGCCCCTCCTCTTCCTGCGTAATTCTGGAGTTGGGGGGATGGGTCTTCCCCCCTTGCTTGCCCCTTCCTGTCCCACCTGGGACCCTGGCTCCACTACCTTGCCTGAGCCTCGGACACGACTTCCTGCTTCCCCACTGGAATCGGAACTCTCCCTGCTTTCCCCTTTGCTCGGGGACGGGCTTGAACTCAGGAGGGGAGGGACTTCGCGATATCCCCTGTCCCTCACATCCACCCCCCTCCCAAGCTCTCCTTCACCCCTCCCCAGGCCCCCCCCATGTGTCGGTGACGACTGGAAGCCTAAGAACTCAGTGCTCTCCGAGCCCGTTGGTGTGAATACCGCCCCCCAGTCCTGCGAGCCCCCCCCTTCCGCCTGGGAGGACGGGAATCCCAAAAAGTCCGTGGCGTCAGAGCTGGTGGGGGTAAAAACGTTCTGCCAATCTGCTCCTTCCTCTGACTGGGTGGATCTCGGTGACACCCATACCTCATCCTCTGGTTCCTCAAACTCCGCTTCCCAGCGCCATGGTGAGCTGCTCTCCCGTGCCTCCTCCTCCTCCCCCTCCCTTTCCATGTGCCAGGGCTTGGGTCTGTGGGGAAAGAGGGCGTGAAATTCTTCCACCAAGAATTCCTCCTGTATCTGAGTGGCTGGGACCCATTCATTCTGGGACGGTGGAGCATCCTCCCATGCCATGAGGTACTCCAGTCCCCCCACCCCCCACCTTGAATCCAGGATGGCCGTGGCCTCATTGAGTTGCTCCCTGCCTTCCCTCTCCCCCCCTCCCTCGGGGGTTTGTTCGCTGTCTCGGAGCCTGCTGCTCTCCCTGTACGGCGACAGCAGCGATCTATGAAACACTGGATGCACCCTCATGTCCTCTGGCAGTGCCAGCCTGTATGCCACCGGGTTGACCTGTTGCGTGACCGTGAAGGGGCCCAACCTTCTGGGCGCCAGCTTTTTGCACCTCCCTCTGGTGGGAAGGCCCTCCGAGGACAACCACACCTTGTCCCCCACCCTGATGACCTCCCCTAGTCGCCTGTGGCGATCTGCCCCCTTTTTGTACGCTTCCTTGGCCCTCTCCAAGTGTTCTCTGAGCTGCTGGTGCACCGTCTCCAGTTCCTCTGCCCAATCCTCAGCCTGTGGGCCCTCCTCCTCCTCCTCCCCCTCCCTCTCTGGGAAAGATCTGAGGTCGCGCCCGTAATTGGCCTTAAAGGGCGACACCCCTGTGGAGACGTGCACTGCATTGTTGTAGGCAAATTCTGCTAGTGGCAGGCGATCCACCCAGTCCGTTTGCCTCTGGCTGACGTAGCATCTCAGGTACTGCTGCAGAATGGCGTTGACCCTCTCCGCTTGTCCGTTGGTCTGCGGGTGTCTAGCCGTCGACAAGCTGACCTCCACCTGCAGGAGGTTCATGAGCCGCCGCCAGAACCTGGAAACAAATTGGCGGCCACGATCCGAAATAACCCTTAAAGGTAATCCATGCAGTCTGAAAACGTGATCAACAAACAGTTTGGCTGTCTCTTCTGCAGAGACTGCCCTGGCACACGGTATAAAGTGGCACATTTTGGACATGAGGTCCACCACCACCAACACTGCGGTCTTACCCCGGGAAGAAGGCAGATCTGTGATGAAGTCCATGGACACCACTTCCCACGGCCTGTGTGGCGTGGCTAAGGGCTCCAGCAACCCTGGTGGCGCTGCTCTGACCACCTTTGCCCGCTGGCAGGTGTCACAGCCCCGTACATAGTCTCGAACATCTTCCCTCACCCCTGGCCACCAGAAGTGTCTCATGACTAGGTGAGTGGTCTTGTCCCTTCCAAAATGCCCCGCCGTTGGGTTGTCGTGCATCTGTTTGAGGATCGTACGTCTGAGCTTGGTGGTGGGCAGGTACAGTGCACCCTTGTAGAAAAGCAGCCCTCTGCGTTCTGCAAAGTCTTTTGCCTGCTCCCTCCCCCCTCTCAGTTCTCTGAAGATGCGGTTGGCAAATTCATCCGCTGCCGTCAGTGCTGTGAGTTCTGCCTCGCTCACCACTGCTGCTCCGCAGGACCATGCCGACGGGGGGGAAATGTGCCTTGGGGCTGGTGGCTCCTCCTCCTCCATGTACTCTGGCTTGCGGGAGAGGGCATCCGCCCTGACGTTCTGCTCTCCCGGGATGTAGTGTATGGAGAAGTTGAAGTTCGAGAAGAACTCTGCCCACCGTATCTGCCGCTGGTTGAGCACCCTGGCAGTTCTCCAGAACTCCAGGTTCTTGTGGTCTGTGCACACCTGGATGGGGTGCTTGGCGCCCACCAGGAAGTGTCTCCAGTGCTGGAACGCCGCGTGGATTGCCAGAAGTTCCCGATCAAAAACTGTGTAGTTCCGCTCTGGCTGGGTCAACTTCCTGGAGAAGAAGGCACAGGGTCTCCACTCTCTGTTGGCGTCCAGTTGCAACAAAATGGCGCCCACAGCTTTATCAGAGGCATCTGTCTCAATGCGTAGGGGCGCGTCCTGAACCACGTGGAACAGGTTCTGGTCTGAGGCGAACACCCTCTTGAGGCTTTCGAACGCTGCTTGCGCCTCTGGTGTCCACCGGAACTTCTGCTTGCCTCTCAGGCAGTCAGTGATGGGAGCCGTAACTCGAGAGAAGTTCTTGATGAACTTCCTGTAGAAGTTGGCGAAGCCTAGTAGGCGTTGGGCATCTTTGCGCGTCCTGGGGCTGTGCCAGTCCAGGATGGCCTGCACCTTGTCCTTGTCCATCGCTAGCCCCTTGTCTGACAGCTTGTAGCCCAGGAAGTCCACCTCCTTGGTGTGAAACTTGCACTTCTCCAGCTTCACATACAGGTGGTTCTCCTTCAGGCGCTGTAACACCTCCCTGACGTCCTTCACGTGCTGCACTGGGTCGTTGGAATAAATAAGGATGTCATCCAGAAAGACCAAGCATTTCCTGAAGAGGAGGGACCCCAGGACGTGGTGCATGAAGGCCTGGAAGCATGCTGAGCCCCCTTGCAAACCGAAGGGCATCACCAGATATTCAAAAGAGCCCAGAGGCGTGAACATCGTGGTTTTCCATTCATCGCCTTCCCGGATCCTGATCAAGTTGTACGCCCCCCTCAGGTCTAGCTTGGTGAAAATCTTACCCCTGCGTGCCGCTGTCAGGAGATCATCCACTCTGGGCATGGGGAAAGCCACTGGCTCTGTCACCGAATTCAGCCGTCTAAAATCCACCACAAGACGGCGCTGTTGCGTGTCTTTCTTGTCCACCCAGAAGACTGGGCTGCCCCCTGCTGCCTTGCTTTCTCTTATGAACCCCCGCTTGAGGTTCTTGTCGATGAAAGCGCGCAGATCCTCCAGTTCCTGGTCTGACATGGCGTACAGCTTGGCTGGGGGTATAGTTGCCCCTGGCACCAGGTTGATCTGGCAGTCAAAAGGCCTGTGCGGGGGTAGGTGGTCGGACTCCGCTTCGCTGAAGACCTCCTGCAGGTCCCAGTACGGCTTGGGTATCGCCCCACCCCCTTTGACGTGCATGGTGGCCACCGTGGCTATCGGAGGCCCCTCCCCTGGTTGGTGCTGCATGCAATGTTCCAGACAAAAGTCCGATCCAAAAGTGATGCATCTCTGGTGCCAACTGATGGAGGGGTCGTGGCGCGCCAGCCAGCTCATGCCCAAGACGATGGGGGGGTCTGAGATGGTGGTGACGTTGAATGCCAGTGTCTCTGAGTGCCTCCCCACCGTCATTCTCATGGGGGGGGTTTGATGAGTGATGGCCCCTCCCAGCAGCTCTCTGCCGTCAATGGTTGCCACGTGCAGAGGAAAATCCAGCTGCAGAAGCTGGATCTGGTGCTCTTCTGCAAAGTTTCTCGAGAAGAAGTTCGCTGACGCCCCACTGTCAATTAGGGCGAGGACTGTCAGGGGATAGCCATTTGGAAGCGTGAGCGTCACTTCTAGAACCACTCCTGCTCTGGGAGGGGTGGGCTGGCTCTGCTCCTCTCTGTGCGGGTGGGTGGGCTGGGGCTGTTGTCTGCTGACTGTGCCTGGCTGCCGCCCCTTGTCTCCTGCAGCCAGGCTTTCCCGTTTCCCTGCTGTGGTGCTGCTTCAGTGGGGGAGGGCACAACCGTTCCCGCCTTTCCTTGCCACTCCCTGCGATGTGGGCAGTCTCTGACGAGATGCTGGGGGGAGTTGCAGAGAAAGCAATTCCCACCCCTTCCCTCCTTGCGTCTTGGCGCCGCTGGGGTTTGAAAAGCCCGCGCGTGCGCGCTATCAATCTGCATGGGTTCCTGGTCCTGACTGGCCCCAGGCGTGGCTTGAAAGGGCTGTTGGGGGAGTGGCTTCTCCTGCGACCGTGGGAACCAAGCCCGCTTTGCGCGCGTTGCTTGCTTGTCGCTCCACCGGGATTCCTGTCTCACCCCCACCGCCAGAGCCGCTTTGCTCAGCTGATCCATATTACTGGGCTTTGGACCTCTCGAGAGCTCATCCTTCACCTCCTCATGCAACCCCAAGTAGAACGCCGCTTGCATTGGGGGGGACCCCAGTTCCCACCCCAATCTGTGCACCAGCATGGTGAATTTCGCCCAATACGCGCGAACTGTCATATTTCCTTGGCGTAAATTATGAAGTTCCTCCTTAGTCTGGTCCATATGACTATCGGACGAATACATCGTTTTCAAACCTTCTAGAAATAGTTTGACATTCTTCATGCAAGGATTCCTTGTTGCAATTAACGGTCTTAGCCACTCCCTGGCTGCCCCGGTAAGGTGCTCCACAATAAACGCTACTCTGTGCTCATCATCAGGGAACTCATCGTGGTGCAGCTCAAGAGCATACACAATCTCAGTCTCAAAGCCCTGAAATTCCTTCGGGTCTCCATTGAACTTGCTAACTAGGGTCCCAGCTCTCCTTCCTGGCAGCACTTGGACTTGGGGTGCCCCTCCCGCCTTGTTTTTCTCTGCATCCAGCTTGTTTTGGAGGTCTACCGCCACCGCCCTTAATTGCTGCTCTTTTTCCTGAAGCTCTCTCACCTGTTCCGCAAGTTGTAGCCGGTCGTCCTGGACCTTCTTAGTCTCCTCTTTAGCTGCCTTCAATTCTCCCTGCGCCTGCAGCGACAGCTGCTGCAGTTCTAGCTGGGCTTGCTCAGCGATCTGCCGCCACTTCTCCGCCTCTGACACGCTCATCCCGGCAACTCCAAAGTAGCCCAAAAATGATTAGGAGGTTGCTGTCACGGTGGCCGGAGTGGACTACTTCAGAGTAACGACGCCACGCAGCTCTGCATTTTATTCTTTTATTGGTGCTGCGTATTTACAGTGCTCAAGTCATTGCTATTTACACGGAGTGATGTGGTCAGTCGGTTTCAGAACCTCCTAATGGCTTTTGGCGCGTCTTTCTCCAACACAAAAGCTTTGGCAGACCCATCCTCTTGCCCCTCCTCTTCCTGCGTAATTCTGGAGTTGGGGGGATGGGTCTTCCCCCCTTGCTTGCCCCTTCCTGTCCCACCTGGGACCCTGGCTCCACTACCTTGCCTGAGCCTCGGACACGACTTCCTGCTTCCCCACTGGAATCGGAACTCTCCCTGCTTTCCCCTTTGCTCGGGGACGGGCTTGAACTCAGGAGGGGAGGGACTTCGCGATATCCCCTGTCCCTCACAGGCTATCATATCACCCCTTAACCTTCTCTTCTCCAGGCTAAACATACCCAGCTCCCTAATCTGGTCCAGCCACCCAAGTTTGAATCCATTGCTCCGTGTCTGCTTCTCTGGCGGACTGCCCTTAACCCAAAGATTCCAGGGCCTTGTGCAACATTCAGAGCACGATTGACGCAACGTAACGCAGAGCATGATATTGCACAGCTAAGCCCCTGCAAGACGTGGGTCTCCGGACACAGAGGATTTAATGGCCAGAAGTCCGGGAGAAGAGGATTGCGCCTAGAGGTGTCTCATGCTGTGTCACCCGGCGAGCCTCTCTGGGGAGAGGAGGGCACATGCGTTTGTCTTCAAAGGCAAGGGACGAGGAGGAGGAGGAGGAGAAGTTCTGGGAAACTTCAGCTGCTTCAAGCATCTTCACCGGCTGCCCATCTCCTCCCAAAGTCTTGAGGGTTTTACAAAACCCTCAAGAACTTGGGTCTGGGGGCACCTCAGGGACCCCCTGAACCCTTAGAATAGGGCAGCTGCGTCACACAGATGGCTGATCCCTCTCTGGGGCGCATTGGACCACAATGGGAAACCGAGCCGTTAATCTCACCCGCCCAGTCCTGTGGAACTCTCTGCCACTGAAGATCTAGCGAGCACCTGCCTTGCCAACTTTGAAACACCTGCTGGAAATGTTTCCGTTAAGAAGACCTTCTTCCACAAGAGTTAACGGAGGCTTGCTCTTAACGTTTCATGATGCTCTTAGTCTATGGTTTTGTTGTTGTTCTGAACTGCTCTGACATATATCCAGGACTCAACAGGATACAAATATTTTTTATAAATAAGCCAACCAGCTCATAGCGCTGCAGCCGGCCGGCCGACTGAGGTTGGTGGTCAAAGGGAGCCAAGGCCCCTTTGCTTCAGCCGCTGTGCTGGCTCCCTGTCTGTTTCTGGACACAATTCCCAAGGCCTCCAAAGCCCTCTATGCTCTGGCTTCTGTCTCGGCTCCCTAGAAGATCATCTTCCCCTAAAGAACCCCCCTGGTTGCATCAAGAGGAGTATAGCATCTAGATCTAGGGAAGTAATAGTACCACTGTATTCTGCTCTGGTCAGACCTCACCTGGAGTACTGTGTCCAGTTCTGGGCACCACAGTTCAAGAAGGATACTGACAAGCTGGAACGTGTCCAGAGGAGGGCAACCAAAATGGCCAAAGGCCTGGAAACGATGCCTTATGAGGAACGGCTTAGGGAGCTGGGTATGTTTAGCCTGGAGAGGAGAAGGTTAAGGGGTGATATGATAGCCATGTTCAAATATATGAAAGGATGTCATATAAAGGGGGGAGAAAGGTTGTTTTCTGCTGCTCCAAAGAAGCGGACACGGAGCAACGGATTCAAACTACAAGAAAGAAAATTCCACCTAAACATTAGGAAGAACTTCCTGACAGTAAGAGCTGTTCAGCAGTGGAATTTGCTGCCAAGAAGTGTGGTGGATTCTCCTTCTTTGGAGGTCTTTAAGAAGAGGCTTGACAGCCATATGTCAAGAATGTTTTGATGGTGTTTCCTGCTTGGCAGGGGGTTGGACTGGATGGCCCTTGTGGTCTCTTCCAACTCTAGGATTCTATGGTTCTCTGGGTCCCCCCCTCCCAGGCCCCTTGGTGGGGGAGGCAGGAGCAGGGCCTTGCCAGTGGTGGCTGCTCCCAGGCAACTTTGGAACTCCCTGCCTGGAGTTAGAGTTCCAAAGTTAGAGTTCAATTACTTTCTGACAATGATCTTACACCTTTTTGTCTTCCCCTGGTTTGGTTTTCCTTTGCCTGGACTCCCCGCTCTGGGGGGGAAGGCCCAGGATCTGAACTCGGGACTCCAACGTTGCCCGCTGCTTTGTCCCCGCAGCGCCCAGCAAGCAGTACTGCAGCAGCCTGGCCTCGGTGACGCCAGTGCTGGCCGAGCACCTCCTGGGGCACCTGGTGCAGGAGGGCCTGCTGAGCCCGCGCAGCCTCAAGCTCTTCTTTGGCTGCCCCCTCCAGAAGCTGCGCCTCGACTGCTACCCCTACGCCACCAACCAGCTCCTGCGCCAACTGCGGGCCTTTCCCAGCCTCCGCCACCTCAGCCTCCTCGCCTGCTCCGTCATCACCGGTGAGCGGGGCGGGGACAGGACAGGCAGAGGGGCCCCCAGAGGCCGTCCAGTCCAACCCCCAGTATTGCATGATCTCAGCTAAAGAAGCCAGAGAATTGTGGAGCTGGAAGGGTCCTCCAGGGGTCATCCAGTCCAGCCCCATGCTAATGCAGGATCAGAGCTGAGGCGTTGCTGACCGAGGGGGTGGAGGGGGCAGAAAGGGCTTGCCAGAGGCGGTGGGTGGGGCAGGAGGCCACTCCACAGGACCTGAGAGCTTAGCTGTGGGAGGGGGGCGGGTTCTGCGCTCTCAGCCCCCTGAGCTGACCATCTCCCCCCATTTCTCTCCCCACCCCCAGACCAGGGCATCTCTGTGGTCCAGCACCTTCCCCGCCTGCAGCATCTCAACCTCTCCGCCTGCGTGAAGCTCACCGACAACTGCCTGCAGTTTCTGAAGGGTACGTCATGGATTCCCCCCCCCCCCGTCCTGCTCTTTTGGCTTCTTCCTCTCTGCAGGATCAGGCCCATGGCCCACCTAGTCCAGCCTCCTCTCCCCCCCCCCCCCGCAGCCCCTAGCAGTGGGGATTCAGAAGCATCGCAGCCTCTGACCGCGGAGCCATGCCATATTGTTTATTGGTTTTCAATTACAGTCCAATAATAGCCTCATTATAAAAATGCCAAATTACAATGCAATTACTAATACCAATCATTCAGATACCAAGTTTTATAATTTAGTTGGTTTGATGATTTACTTTATTTCTGCCTTCCAAAATCATAGTAATTTCAATTACACCCCAGTCTGGATAACAATCCCTTATACAACCACTGCAATTTTAACAACTTCTCTTCGTGTTGACACATTAAACGATTTATAAAATTACAAGTGAGGCACTCAAAACTATATTCTTATTCTTCCTGTGTGTGGCAGCTATTCTTTCTGTGATATTTTTTCCTGTCCTTGTAAAATGTTATGTCTATATTTTCTTAGTGGTTGCTGTTCTCCGTCATGCTTTGGGCAGAGCTAATATCCCATTGTAGTTTCAGAAATTCTCGCATCGCTCCATCCTGGGTTTCATTGTTTGGCAACTTGAACAGCAACTGGAAAAATCCCTCTCTCCCAATTAATAGCCTTTTAGAGGCTATTTTCCCTGTCTGCCTGGGAAGGAGAGTGGTCTGTTGAACTGCCGATGACTCAGTAATGAACCTTATCAGTTCCTTGGCAAGTTTGCAGACTCCTTTCATCCTTCCTTCCGTCCGACTGAAGATAAATGGCCCGCTCTTCCCCCCCAGGGCTAACCCAGCTGTCTCACCTGGCGCTGGACCAGACGCGAGTGACGGATCAGGGCCTGGGCGAGTTCCTGCGCTCGGCGCCACCCTCCCTCGCCCACCTGAGCCTCAACCAGACGGGCGTCACGGACGGCACCCTCGGCCTGCTGCCCCAGTGCGCCCCCCAGCTCTGCACCCTCAGCATCAAGCAGACAGGTGTAAGTGCCCCCCCCCCCGCAACCTGGAAAAGGGCCTTCTCCCGGGGGTGGGCTGGCACCCGGAGTGGGAGGGGTGGGGATCCTCTGTTGGACCTGGGGGGGGGGCTTTCTCAACCACACCAGTGTTGTGTAGAGCATTGGGCCTGGGAGACCCGGGTTCGAATCCCCCCTTGGCCGTGATGCTCGCAGGGAGACCTTGGCTGCCTCTCAGCCCAGCCCGCCTCGCAGGGCTGTTGCGAGGGGTTAAAGGAGAACCCCACACACCGCCTCAAGCTCTTCGGGGTTTAACCGCAGTGAAATAATGCCCTTTTAAAATGGGGTGGGTTTTTTTGGTGGGGGGGGGGTTATTGGGTTGTTGTTTTATTTTGATTCGGCATTTTGTGGTTTTGTGTCTTGATTTTATTCTGCAAACTGCCCTGAGACCCCCTGGTATCGGGTGGTATATAAATTCAATAAATAATAATAATAATAATAATAATAATAATAATAATAATAATAATACAACCGGCCGTGCTTTGTTGCCTCCACAGGTGGTGGACATTTCGGCCCTGCGGCGCTTGGAGGCTCTGCAGACACTTCATCTGGATGGCACCCCTGTGAGTGAGGCCTCCCTGCGGGCGCTCTCCTCACACCCAGCACTCTGCACCCTGACGCTCTCGGGGGTCCAGTCGGTCGATGGCAACATGGCCCTGGAGCTGGTCTCAGGTACGAGGCGGGGGCTGTGCCCCTACCCGGGGAAGCGCTGCCCTAGACGGTTTGCCGGCGGAGGACAGAGAGGCGATTCTGGCACCCGGAGAGGGCAGGGGAGGGTGGTGTTGCTGTGGGCACACGGAAGACACCCCCTTGCCGACAGTTCCCCCCACAACAGCTTCCTCTGGGTAGTGAGGGTGCATTAGAATCACCAGCTTGTAGGGTTGGAGGGGACCCCCAACGGTCATCTAGACCAGCCTGGAATGAAACGCAGGACAGGAAGTGGGAGCACTGAGCTTCACTGCCAGCTGAGGCAGGACATGTGGCTCACTATTGCCATTAGTTCATAACTGGAATTATTACTGTTGACGTTTTGCTCACCCCAAGGTCCCGGGCTGCAAGCATTTAAAATGCCGTCAAACCTCGGTTGTCGAACGTAATCCGTTCGGGAAGCCCATTCGGCTTCAGAAACGTTCAACAACCGGAGCCTTTGCTTCCGGGTTTTTGGTGTTCGGGAGCCGAAACGTTCGGGAAACAGAGCCGAGGTTTGACTGTGCAAGATTGAAAAAGCATGTTAAGCCACCTTAGCAGTTTGTACTGTGTCCAGTTCTGGGCACCACAGTTCAAGAAGGATACTGACAAGCTGGAACGTGTCCAGAAGAGGGCAACCAAAATGGTCAAAGGCCTGGAAACGATGCCTTGTGAGGAACGGCTTAGGGAGCTGGGTATGTTTAGCCTGGAGAAGAGAAGGTTAAGGGGGGATATGATAGCCATGTTCAAATATATGAAAGGATGTCATATAGAGGAGGGAGAAAGGTTGTTTTCTGCTGCTCCAGAGAAGCGGACACGGAGCAATGGATTCAAACTACAAGAAAGAAGATTCCACCTAAACATTAGGAAGAACTTCCTGACAGTAAGAGCTGTTCGGCAGTGGAATTTGCTACCAAGGAGTGTGGTGGAGTCTCCTTCTTTGGAGGTCTTTAAGCAGAGGCTTGACAGGCATATGTCAAGAATGCTTTGATGGCGTTTCCTGCTTGGCAGGGGGTTGGACTGGATGGCCCTTGGGGTCTCTTCCAACTCTACGATTCTATGATTCTATGATTCATTTGTCAACGTGAGTTGGGGGCTGGAAAGACGCCTCTCCAAGCCCAGCCCAGTCTGTGGGCTCTGACCCAAAGCTCCCCTGCAGCCCATCTCTGGGGCACTCGCCAAAAAGGACCCCGTGCCATAGATGCTGCGAACAGAGCCAGGAGCAGCCCCTGGCACCCACTCAGGTTTGGGCTTCCCTGCCCACCTTGTCCAGGAGTCTGTGTTGGAGCGGTGGCCCCCCAAGTGCCCGAGGCTCCCGATTTGGGGTGGGGTGGGGTGGGGGGAGCTGCGCTTGGGTTCCCCAAAGGGCTTCCTCTCCCCAGCTGGCTTGGAGGCGCTTCCAGGTGGCAACCCACCCCTCGGGGGCTCTTGCAGGTCTGCCCGCCCTCGCTCAGCTGGCCTTGCCCAGCCGCCACACGGTCACTGACGCCGGCCTGGCCGCCCTCTGCCGCCTGGCGGGGCTCCGGGAGCTGGACCTGACGGACTACAGCCACATCACGGACGAGGGGCTGCAGCATCTTCCCCGCCTGAGCAGGTGAGGAATGGGCCGGCCGGCCCTTGCCCTCTGGCCCCCCAATCCCCCCTTCATAGCAGGCATTGCTCCCAGGGGCCAGGTTCCTCCGGGGGGGGGGTCCCCTGCCAGGCAGCAGCAGCAACAGCGGTCCAAGCTGTTGGGATGGGGATAGATGCTGGGAGACGGTAGATTTCTTAGAGATGATGCTTCCTGCCTCACGTTCAGGAGTTCAACAGAGGGCATCCCTTTGCAGCTTAAAAAGGGATGCTTTGATTATCATTACTGTTATATATGGAAATGTTTCACTGATGAATATATGATTTAAGCTGCATTTGTGACGCCTGTTACACTCTGCTATGGCGTCATTATTACTGATTATTAGGAATATTACAGGGAGTTAAATAAGAGAAGAAAAGAAAAAAATACCTAAAAATACCTAAAAATATTTTAACAACAGGACAATAAAATATAATTAAGGTGACGGAACTATAATTCAGTATCATTATAAGTAAAATTACAATATGCATGTAAACGGTTGAACTGATTGTTTCCCTCAAGTATACGTCAATTCCCGAGTCACTATGGTTTTGATAAATACCTTATTATATTTGAACCCTGCCCATCTGACTGGGTTGCCCCCCCAGCCACTCTTCCGACCTACTGTATATAAAAACATAATTTAACCTGAAAAAGCTTCCATACACAGGGCTGCCTTCAGACTGGATAGTTATCCAAGTTTAGTTATCCAGGATGCTTCAAGGGAAACTCGATTCTACTGGTATTTCCTCATTTCCCCACTTTAAAAATCCAATCGCACACAAAATAGTCTTGTAAAAGGTAAAAATAAAATTTACTTGGCATGCTTGCTGAAGAGCAACAGCTCCAGCAGCTTTGTTTTCCCGGTGGGCTTAAAATGGTAATTTAGCTACAAAAAGACCTCCTTAGGTCTAGCTTAAAATGGTGCCTGAGCATTTTCATGTATTTTTAGTTTCTTGTTGGAAGCCGCCCAGAGTGGCTGGGGAAACCCACCCAGATGGGAGGGGTATAAGTAATAAAATATTATTCTTATTATTATTGGAGCTCACTTAGCAGACACTCTCACATTTCCAGCTGGGTGGAAAGTGACGAAAGAGAGAGCGTGTGCCTTGCAGGGAGGAGCGTCTCTCTGGCACATCATAATAATAATTTATTATTTATACCCCACCCATCTGGGCGGCTTCCAACAGAGCACTAAAAACAGAATAAAACTTCAGACATTAAAAACTTCCCTAAACAGGGCTGCCTTCAGATGTCTTCTAAAAGTCAGAAAGTTGCTTATTTCCTTGACATCTGACCGGACGGTGTTCCACAGGGTGGGAGCCACCACTGAGAAGGCCCTCTGCCTGGTTCCCTGTAACTTCACTTCTCGTAGGGAGGGAACCGCCAGAAGGCCCTCAGTGCTGGACCTCAGTGTCCAGGACGAACGATCCGGGCTGCGGGGTCCAGAGGCCGTCTTTGGCCACTAGACTGGGGGGTCCAATGGCCCAATCTGAGGCTCTTTGCAGTTCTTGCATGTCCCCCCCCCCCTGTTTGCAGGCTGCGCCGCCTGTCTCTCTGCAACACGCTAGCCACGGACCTCGGCCTGCGGCATGTCCAGGGCCTGCCCCTTCTGGAGGAGCTGTGCTTGGATCGCCTCAACGTCTCCAGCGCAGGGGTGGCGCGGTGCATCGTCACTCTGCCCCACCTGCAGGTACGGCTGGGAAGGGAGCAGCGCCGGGGAGGGGGGGCCTCAGTCGGTTCTGACCTTGGGGGAGCGCCAGGCGCTGGCCAGGGCTCCTTCCCTCCTCCAAGCTCCTCTCTTTGGGCGGCTGCAGAGAAAGAGAGAGACCTGGGGCAGGGCAGGCATGGGGCCCCCAGGGGACCTGCCCCTCCCACTTTATCATCTTCCTCCCCCCCCCCTCCACAGGTGCTGAGTCTTGCCAGCACGCCAGTCGGAGACACAGTGGCCCGCCTGGGCATCTCCCGCTGCAAGCAGCTGCTCAAGGTGAACCTCAGCCGCACCCGCCTGACGGACCGAGGTGAGTCGTGCCCCCCCCCGGCGCTTTTGTGGCCCCCGGCCCCACCTTGCAAGAAGCGGCAACCAGAGCAGCAGTTTGCACAGCCCACTAAGAGAGATGAAATGTGGCAACATTCGAAACGGCAACAGTTGATTGCACATTCACTCAGAATCCGATTAAAGCCGTTTAGTTCTGTTCATTAATTGGGCAAAGTCGATGGACTTGATCTGGAGATGCCGGCTCTCCAAAGCCTCGCAGCGGCTGGCCTCTCCAGAACTCCCCCCCCCCTCAAAACAGCTTGGGGGGGGGCTGGCCTGTTGTGGCGCCAGCTGCCGGCACAGAGAGTATGATGGGAAGCAGAGGACACCCCTCCCCCAATTCTCTGTGTGGGGGTGCAGAAAATGGAATCGGAATGATAGAGTTGGAAGGGACCCCCAAGGGTCATCCAGCCCAACCCCTGGCAGCGTCAGTGTCCCTGACCGCTGTGCTTAAAAACCTCCAACGAAGCAGAATCCACATTGCGGGGGGTGGACTAGATGACTCTTGGGATCCCTTCCAACTCTACCATTCTGTGATTCCACGAGAGCCCTTCCCCCCGTTGAATGGCTCAGGCCAGGGCAGGGCAGAGAGCTTGCTGCAGGAAGAGCCTGTCCTTGCCCAGCTCCTGCCCAGCTGCCTTTTGCCCCCTCTGGTTTCTCTGCAGGGCTCCGCTTCCTGCGCCAGGTGCCCCTGGTGCAGCTCAACCTGGACGGCTCTGGCGTGACCAGCGAGGGGGTGGCCGTGCTCCTGGCCGCCTGCCCCGCCCTCGGCAGCGTCCGTGCCAGCCACCTGCGCACCTTGCCCTCGGAGGATGTCTCGGATGAAGAAGGAGAAGGACCCGGCTAGGCCAGCAAGGCCTCCTCCTCCCCCCCCCGGCCCCGCCCTCGACGCATGGTGCACTTTCTTCTGACCCCCCCCCCCAACCCACTTCTCTTCCTGCGTCTCTGAGGGTTTGGCACGGTCGGGCTCCCTGCAGGGCTGGACTTTCCACGAGGGAGTCGCCCACGTCCTCAGCGCCCTCGTCATCACCGCACCAGGTCCGTTGGGGGAAGCCTGCCTCTGCGGACGAGGCTTGTCCTTCACTCGTCTTCCATTCTTCCTGTTTCCCTCACCTGTAGCTGCAAGAAGATGAAGAAGAGGAAATCCATTTTGAAAGCCCCTCAGGCTCTTAATTCCTGGGGGACGCAGAGGAGGAGGAAGGGGGAGCGGGGGGCCTGGTTCCTGGGATGGAGGAGGCCGGGGACCCCCCCCTTTCTGAAGATGCCTCATGCAAACGGGTGCAGTCCTTCTCCACCCCCACCCCACCAGAGGCCCAGAAGAGTCCGGAGGGGGGGGGCAAATGGGGCGCGGAACTCCTGAAAAAACTTCTCTGCAGCTTGTGCCTTAACAATTTCCAATAAAAAACATGGACGGGTCCGCCTGATTGTGCTGCCTCTGAATGCTTTGCTGGTTTGGATCGGGGTGGGGAGTCTCCTCTCCAGAGATTCTCCAAATGCTCCCCTTCCCCCCATTGGTTGGGAGCCCCAAACCCTTTGGGATGGTGCCCTGTCAACGATGCCAGGGTCGCCCCTCTTCCACGGTGGGGCTTTTGGAGCAGGACCAGACTGCCTTCCTCCTCCTCCTCCTCCTCTTCTCTGCACCTCAGGCTATTGTGAAATGTTTCTGATCCCACATTCCCTGCCCCCTAAAATATGCACTGCAGTTCACATAGTTAACCAGTGGAATTCCCCGCCACAGGATGGCACGATGGCTACCAGTTTAGGCGGCGTTAAAAGGCTGGGCAAATCTTTGGGGGAGCAGGCGGCCAGCACAATGGCTGCCTCCAGGATGAGAGGTGCCGTCCCTCCGAAGGCCAGTTACCCTCCTGTGGGGCAAGAGGGGAATTCATTGGCCTCCCAAGGAGGCATTGGGCCAGCCATGGGGAGCAGAAGGGGGCTGAGCCAGCAAGGTGGCCCTTAGGTTCTGCAAAGGTAGCGGAAGTGAGAGAGCGAAATTCGCACTCAGTCCACATGCCTGGAGAGGGAGGGCAGAGTGATTTCCTCCGCCCCTCCCTTTGAATGGCCTGTCCATGCTTCCCAAGGGGTCCTGCGGTTGATGGTGCCTCTTCTCACCCTTGTGGAGCCAGGCTGGCACCCGCTTCCTCCTTGGACACCTGTTGGGGGGCAGTCTTGGGAATCTGAGGTGAGGGGCCCATGTAATGGAAGTTGCCCCCAGTTCCAGTCTCCACACACAGGCAGCTTCATGTCCAAAATCGCCGCCCGCAGTAGAAGATAAGACTTCAGCAGTGCCATTCCGGACATTCATACTGTATATGCATACCGCTTGTAGGCTTTCTAGATACAGTGGGTGGGGTTCAACAGGAACCCCATCCCCCAGAAATACCCACCTCTCCCTGGGTGGCGAAACTGGATATTCATTTCATAGGATTGTGGAGTTGGAAGGATCCCCCAAGAGTCACCTAGTCCAACCCCCACCATACATTTTTATAGGATGGTGATTTCAATAGGTGCAAATGTCCTGTTGCACTGAAACTGGGGCTGAGGAAAGGCGTGGGGGTGGGTCTGGGTCTGTCCCTTAAAATAGGAACAATTCCCTCCCCCAAAGTGGCTGGCCTGGGCCCCCTCCTGGCCCCAGTCAAGCTCTTGACACTTCCCCCTTAGAGCATGGGGTGGGGCTTTGGGGCCAACAGGACAGGCTCTCCTTAGTGACTGCGAGGCCCCCACGCAGAACTGAAGCCCCCCTGCCTGCCTGCCTGCCTGGGTTCCCTGGCCAGGACCAGATACAGCCAGCCCCAGAGAAAGGGGAGGTTGTTCTGCTCAGGTAAGGGGGCCCAGTGGAGGAGGATAGGGCAGACCTATCCACAGCCTTGGCCAGAGTCCGGCTTCCTTGTCCCTGGCTCACTTGGAGAGAGCTCTGGTGTTGCGATTCCTGAATTGCAGGGGGGTTGGCCTAGATGATCCTTGGGGGTCCCTTCCAACTCTACGGCTCTCTTTTCTTCTGAGCCACCGCTCCAGCCCAAGTGGCCCAGAGCCGCCTTGGGTCCCCCTGCTCCCTGCCAGACCCCGGCTGCTGCTGGGGGGCGGGCCTGGCTGGCGGGTTGTGCGGCAGGGCTGGGCGGGGAGGGGGCTGGCCGAGGATCCTTCCCTCGCGGACGCCTGGATACCAGGAGGCGGTGGTCTGCGCGGCGTGGTCCGGAGCGGGGCGCGCGCGGAGCCGCCTCCTTCGTGGAGCGGAGCCGGTTCCGCAGCGGCAGGAGGAAGAGCCGCAGACTGCGAAAGAGGCGGCGGCAGCCAGGGAGCTGATGTGCAGCAGGCGGCGGAGCTGGAGGCGCGCAGCTGAGCCTGCCGCATCCACCGCAGAGCCCCCCGCGCTGCGCCTCTGCTCAGGCGCCCTTGCGGGGCTTTCTCCGGCAAGAGGGCGAGGCTGCGCTCGGAGGACCCCCGGCCCGTCGCCGCCACCGCGGTGACTGGGGAGGGACCGCCGCCGCCCCCTCGCCTTGCAGCCCGGGGATGGGCGCTGCGCCGGAGAGAGCCCCCCGGCAGCGCCACGCAGGGCGCCGGGCCAGCGGGGAGCGCGCAGCTTGGCAACGGGGTGTGCGCGCCTGAGCAGCAGCAGCAGGTGGAGCTGCCCGGCGGGCGGGCGGAGGCTGCGCGGCCGAGGGGGCCCCGCCGGGAGATGCCATGATGAGGGAGGGGCCCGGGGGCAGCATGGCCCGCGGGGAGCGCCTGCCCGGCCTGCAGGCCTTTGCGCGCGGCTCGTCCCTGCACGGGCTGAGCCACCTCGTGGCGCACGGCTCGCGCTCCTTTCGCCGCCTGCTGTGGGCGCTCGCCTTCGCGGGCTCCTTGGCGCTGCTGGGGCTGGTGTGCGCCGAGCGCGTCGCCTACTTCCTCAGCTACCCGCATGTCACCAAACTGGACGAGGTGGCCGCGCACAACCTCACCTTCCCCGCCGTCACCCTGTGCAACCTCAACGAGTTCCGCTTCTCCAAGATCACGCGCAACGACCTCTACCACGTGGGCGACCTGCTGGCCCTGCTCGACGCGCGGCACGAGGTGGCCCAGCTGGGCGACCCCGAGATCCTGGCGGCCCTGCGGGACAGGGCCAACTTCAGGGGCTTCAAGGCGCGCCCCTTCGACATGGCCGACTTCTACAACCGCACCGGGCACGACCTGGCCGAGATGCTCTGGCAGTGCACCTTCCGAGGCTCCAACTGCAGCGCCAGCAACTTCACCGTGGTGAGGGGCAGCCCCAACTCGGAGGGAGGGAGGGAGGGAGGGGGTCGGGGAGGGCAGGGCACCGGGGCGCCGCCGGCTTTGGCCTGCAGGGAGAGGAGAGGGCGAGCGCGCCAGGCCCGCCGGCTCAGAAGGGACGCCGCTGCTCCCGCGCTCTCCTCCCGCTTGCGCGTTTCCCACGGAGGGTGCTGTCTGGGTGGCCACCGTGGGAACAGGGTGCAGGGCTAGACTGGCTCCCGCGGGGCTGATCCAGCCGGAGGCTCTCCTTATGTATGGTTGCTTGGAAGAGGGGAGGAGTGGCCCTACCGTCGGGCAGCGGGAGGGAAAGTCCCAGGCGAGGTAGCGGCGGCAGGCAGCCCTCCTGGCAATTCTGCCTTTGGGGGGGGGGTCCACACCTGCTGGACGAGAGAGACACACCAGTCACCTTTTGTGGGTGGAGGACTCTCCTTTTCCGAGGGTTTGGGGTCAGGAAGGGGCAGACTTGGTAATCTTTGATAATATAGGACCCTCAGCATGCCCAAAATTTGGGATGCCCAAATGGATGTTCTCGTTCTCAATTATAGATCTTCTCGATTTTGTGCTCAGCACTAGCCAAATTGCCACCTCAGCCGGCATTCCCCAAACCCTGCGCTCCTCCCTCCTCTTCCTCTTCCATCCTGGGCACTTGCTCCAGGGCCCTCATTGCCTGCCCCTGCCTGGGGCTGCCCTGTGAGGTTTTGCTCTTCTGGGCCCAGGTGGGATCCCAAGTGGGGTGTCGGAGGTGGGCAGGGGGGTAGAGCAGGGAGAGGGGCCGTCTCTGCTAAGGTGTGGCCCCATCCCAGGAAGAAGCCTGCATTTAGCAAGGCAGCATGAGCAGCCCCATTCATTGGGGGTGAGGTGTGGGATTTGTTTAGCCTGAGACAGAGAGCTGGCCTGAGAGCTTCTAGCAAACCAGCTCTGGGCGCAGACAGCATTAGGGGTGGCCTCTACCTGCCCCTGGCCTGTACCATCCTGAGCACAAATGACCATCAGTGTGCAATGAAAAGGCTGGTGGGGGGGGGGGCTCAGAGTTGACTTACCGTAGCTGGACCACAGCTATTTGGAGACAGACAGTGAGGGTAGCTAGTGAGGGCTGGGCTTGTATTTCCCCTCCTGAGACAGCAGCCTTGAATGGCAATGCCTATCAGTGTTGTGGGGCCCCGGCCCGGCCTCCCCAGGAGTTGGCTCCTATGGGGGTTTCTCTATAAGGGGCAGAGCCATCTCCTCCCGGGGGTGGGGGGAGATTGTAAGGGCTGCTTTGTCTCAATGGAGACCTGGTGGGGTTCCCTCACTTCAGGGGCTGTGGAGTGTGAGCCTCTGCCTCCCCCCCCCCACAAGGTGAGGGATACTAGGCTGGTTGATCAAAAGAGGCGAGTGGGGGCAGAACTCAGGGGTGGGGCACACAGAGGCCCAGGAAGCTAAGGGGTCGGGTGGGAGGAGACCACAAGGAGGTCACGGCAGTGGGGACTCAGCTGAGCTATGGGGAGAGCAGGAGTGAGGGGGGTGGGCAGGGCCTTGCTAAGGCCACAGTGAGTGCAGGGGGGGCAGGGGTGCCAGCTTGAATAAAATAGCAAGGGCAGGTAAGCCCCACCCCTTATAATTGGTCACAAGATGTAGTGCAGGCACACCATTTGAAAGACAATGCTCATTAACTTTGAGGAGGCTGGTGGTCCCCTCAAATAGTGGGGGGGGGGGCTGAAGGGACCTTGGCCCCTAGGGCAGGCATCCCCAAACTCAGCCCTCCAGATGTTTTGGGACTACAACTCCCATGATCCCTAGCTAACAGGACCAGTGGTCAGGGGTGATGGGAATTGTAGTCCCAAAACATCTGGAGGGCCGTGTTTGGGGATGCCTGCCCTAGGGTTTGGCTCCTATGGAGAGAGGCATTGTGCAGGGGGGGGGTGTCGGCCTGTCTGGGACTGGGGAGGCTCCAGTATAGGGCCAGGAGAGGCACATTCCTCTATGGGACTGTGCCAGGCTGGGCACACAGCAGAGCCAATCCTGGGGCCATCCCTCAGTCAAAGAGCACAGCTGGCAGAAGCGGGACCACAGGCACTGCCAACTTGGGCCCCAGACTATGGGGGCCCAATGGCACCCGTGACATCATGTGATTTCACAGGGCCTCTGGTAGAAACTGGAAGGCACGTCAGAGCACCCACAAAAAAATTGTGGGTGCCCAGGCACCCAGGGCTCCCTAGAGTTGGCGCCACTGAGCGGGACCCAGTGGGGTTTGCGTGGGACTCAAAAGGTCCAAGGACCACCTGCCACCCTGTCCTCCCTTGGGCTCCCTGACCGTTTTAGGGCCGTTTTTAGGGCCAAGGCTCCTGCTGAGTCTGGTTCTCTGAGGCTGGGGCTCAACTTCCCTCCTTTCGGCTTCCCGGCCATCTGAGGGCCTCAACTTGGGTGCCCATGAAGGTGATGCCCGTCTCATTTGTGGTCTGTTGTTGTTGTTGTTTAGTCGTTTAGTCGTGTCCGACTCTTCGTGACCCCATGGACCAGAGCACGCCAGGCACTCCTGTCTTGCACTGCCTCCCGCAGTTTGGTCAAACTCATGTTGGTAGCTTCGAGAACACTGTCCAACCATCTTGTCCTCTGTCGTCCCCTTCTCCTTGTGCCCTCAATCTTTCCCAACATCAGGGTCTTTTCCAAGGATTCTTCTCTTCTCATGAGGTGGCCAAAGTATTGGAGCCTCAGCTTCACGATCTGTCCTTCCAGGGAGCACTCAGGGCTGATTGCCTTAAGAATGGATAGGTTTGATCTTCTTGCAGTCCATGGGACTCTCAAGAGTCTCCTCCAGCACCAGAATTCAAAAGCATCAATTCTTCGGCAATCAGCCTTCTTTATGGTCCAGCTCTCACTTCCATACATCACTACTGGGAAAACCATAGCTTTAACTATACGGACCTTTGTCGGCAAGGTGATGTCTCTGCTTTTTAAGATGCTGTCTAGGTTTGTCATTGCTTTTCTCCCAAGAAGCAGGCGTCTTTTAATTTCGTGACTGCTGTCACCATCTGCAGTGATCAAGGAGCCCAAGAAAGTAAAACCTCTCACTGCCTCCATTTCTTCCCCTTCTATTTGCCAGGAGGTGATGGGACCAGTGGCCATGATCTTGGTTTTTTTGATGTTGAGCTTCAGACCATATTTTGCGCTCTCCTCTTTCACCCTCATTAAAAGGTTCTTTAATTCCTCCTCGCTTTCTGCCATCAAGGTTGTGTCATCTGCATATCTGAGGTTGTTGATATTTCTTCCGGCAATCTTAATTCCGGCTTGGCATTCATCTAGTCCAGCCTTTCGCATGATGAATTCTGCATATAAGTTAAATAAGCAGGGAGACAATATACAACCTTGTCGTACTCCTTTCCCAATTTTGAACCACTCAGTTGTTCCATATCCAGTTCTAACTGTAGCTTCTTGTCCCACATAGAGATTTCTCAGGAGACAGATGAGGTGATCAGGCACTCCCATTTCTTTAAGAACTTGCCATAGTTTGCTGTGGTCGACACAGTCAAAGGCTTTTGCATAGTCAATGAAGCAGAAGTAGACGTTTTTCTGGAACTCTCTAGCTTTCTCCATAATCCAGCGCATGTTTGCTATTTGGTCTCTGGTTCCTCTGCCCTTTCGAAATCCAGCTTGCACTTCTGGGAGTTCTCGATCCACATACTGCCTAAGCCTGCCTTGTAGAATTTTAAGCATAACGTTGCTAGCGTGTGAAATGAGCGCAATTGTGCGGTAGTTGGAGCATTCTTTGGCACTGCCCTTCTTTGGAATTGGGATGTAGACTGATCTTCTCCAATCCTCTGGCCATTGCTGAGTTTTCCAAACTTGCTGGCATATTGGGTGTAGCACCTTAACAGCATCATCTTTTAAAATTTTAAATAGTTCAGCTGGAATATCATCACTTCCACTGGCCTTGTTATTAGCAGTGCTTTCTAAGGCCCATTTGACTTCACTCTCCAAGATGTCTGGCTCAAGGTCAGCAACCACACTACCTGGGGTGTACGAGACCTCCATATCTTTCTGGTATAATTCCTCTGTGTATTCTTGCCACCTCTTCTTGATGTCTTCTGCTTCTGTTAGGTCCTTACCACTTTTGTCCTTGATTATGGTAATCTTTGTACGAAATGTTCCTTTCATATCTCCAATTTTCTTGAACAGATCTCTGGTTTTCCCCATTCTATTGTTTTCCTCTATTTCTTTGCATTGCTCATTTAAGAAGACCCTCTTGTCTCTCCTTGCTGTTTTTTGGAAATCTGCATTCAGTTTCCTGTATCTTTCCCTATCTCCCTTGCATTTTGCTTGCCTCCTCTCCTCCGCTATTTGTAAGGCCTCGTTGGACAGCCATTTTGCTTTCTTGCATTTCCTTTTCCTTGGGATGGTTTTCGTTGCTGCCTCCTGTATAATGTTACGAGCCTCCATCCATAGTTCTTCAGGCACTCTGTCCACCAAATCTAAATCCTTAAACCTGTTCCTCACTTCCACTGTGTATTCATAAGGGATTTGATTCAGATTGTATCTTACTGGCCCAGTGGTTTTTCCTACTTTCTTCAGTTTAAGCTGGAATTTTGCTATAAGAAGCTGATGATCTGAGTTACAGTCAGCTCCAGGTCTTGTTTTTGCTGACTGTATAGAGCTTCTCCATCTTTGGCTGCAGAGAATATAATCAATCTGATTTCGATGCTGCCCATTTGGTGATATCCATGTGTAGAGTCGTCTCTTGTGTTGTTGGAAGAGAGTGTTTGTGATGACCAGTTTGTTCTCTTGACAGAACTCTATTAGCCTTTGCCCTGCTTCATTTTGAACTCCAAGGCCATTTGTGGTCTGGCTGGCATTAAAAGAGGACTGGGCCAGTTCATGTGGGAGGAGGAGGGGGCTCTGGGGATTAGCATGCCCCAAGGAGGCTGGGGGAGTCTTGGAAAGTGGGGGGCAGGGGAGTTGAATGGGTGGAAAGGGCAGCCTCTCCTCTGCCAGGCCCTCTCCCCCCCCCCACGACACCTGAGGCTTGGAACCAGGTAGGGGGAGACTAGATGGCCCTTGGGGATCCCTTCCAACTCTATACAGTTCCATGATTCTGTTTTTCCTGCCACTGGGACACCCACCTGCCCCGGAGGAATGACCCTGGTTCTGTCTTGGACCCAAAGCCCCGAATTACTCCCCTCTTCTGCCCACCCCTTAGAACCCCCCCTCCACCTGGCCCAGTCCAGTGGCCCCTTCTGCCAGGGAGGCAACCAAGAACTCCTTTGCAGGGGGGCCGCATGCAAAGTCTCCCGTTTTGTTTGGGCAACGGGTTTATTGATTGCCATTGGCCACACAGCTGGAAATGGACCCTCCATGGCGAGAGACAGTCTACCTCTGATGACTGTATGTGGGAAGGCTTTTGTGTGTGCTTTGGGGGCTCAGGGGCCACCGAGTTTGTCTTGAAATAAGCTTCTCCTTCCGCCTGGATTGCCCAGATCAAAAGCCGCCCACAAGGTGCTGCCCTGGGCAGTTGGCTCAGTGGAGGAGACCCCAAAGTCTCCTGCCCCACAGCCAGGGGGCCCTCTGGAGTTTGCCCACGGCTCCCCCCTGCTGCGCCCACTTGGCGGTTCCTCCAAAGCACCTGTTGCCTTGACAACATCCACTCCTTCCTGGGACAATCCGTTGCCATGGTGACTTTGCCCATCTTCAAGGCAACTGAGCTCGTTGCCAGGGCAGCAGCTGCTCCCCACCCCCCAAGGTCGCCTGTGGGGAAGGGTCTTGCATGTGCCAGCTGGATAGCCATTGTGTGTGGGGGGGCATCTCACAAGAGCGGGCAGCCTGCCAAGGAAGGTGCCCAGAGTGTGGTATTACACACACACAAACATGCGCATGCACACACGGCAGTTTCTTCTCTTAGCCAAACACCTGCCCTTCTGGACCTCTCCTTCTGAGAAACCAGGGGCCGTTCCTGGTCTCCTCTGGGCACCCCCATTTCTGCTCTTCCTTCCTTTATTCTGTGCAGAAGAGGCCATCGATTTATCGATTTCTGCAGGGGTGTTTGCGGAGGCCCTGAGCTGCTTCCTATCCCTTCCCCAATATTCGCTCTCACACAAACACCCTTTGCTTTTTTCAAAAACAAAACAACACACTGGCTGCAATTAGCTCTGTGTTTCTGCACTATTGATCCTTCCGGACTCGAGGGTGAGGTGTGTGTGTGGGGGGGGGGGGAATAAATCTGCCGCCCAGCAAATGAGCTCCCTGCACAATTAAGTCATTTCATCCCACGAGCCTCGCTTTGCCCTCCTCCATTCTGCCTGCCTGCCTGGATTCCAAGTTTTGCCACTTCAGAGTAGGAAAGTTGCTGAGTAGCCCTCCCGAGGAGGCAGCTGGGGAACAGCCTGTTTCTGGGCTGCCATCATAAAACTCTGTATTCTAAAAAGATGTACTTTTCTGCAAAGCACCTGACTAAACTATGGAACTCACTGCCACTCGCTTCACGGTCGAGTGGGCATTTAAACCCTGGTTTCTTCCAGGTCTTAGTCTGGTACTCTAACCGTTATTGGCTGTTTTTGCATGTTTTTAAGCAAAAGCTGGCCTCGTTCCTACCTCCTAGAACTCTGTTACAGATAAAAGAAAGCCTTTCTTCCTGAGTTAAACTGTGGAACTCCTTCCTGCAGGAGGCAGGTACGGCCACTAACCTGAATGGCTTTTAACAGGGGTTAGGCAAATTCATGGAGGAGGAAAAGGCCACTGATGGCTATGAACCATGATGGCTGTGCT
This sequence comes from Zootoca vivipara, assembly GCF_963506605.1. Lineage (NCBI taxonomy): Eukaryota > Metazoa > Chordata > Lepidosauria > Squamata > Lacertidae > Zootoca > Zootoca vivipara. The sequence continues at coordinate 59,217,139 of NC_083287.1, read as the reverse complement.
CTAACTGCTGAGTGGCTAGACCAGATTGACCCTTGACATGATCCATCAGGCTCCCCTGAGGTCCTTGGGAGGCCTCTCCCTGCCTCCCCCCCCCCCAAAGCTGAATTGTCCAGGGTGCAGCTGGAGCAAGGGCACCAGGACTTGAGTCCCCAGAGCCTGAGCTTTCTTTAAAAAAATGAAATTAATAAAACATCCGTCTGCAGCCCACCTGGAAGCAAAGTTAGGCATCAAACTGCAGGGCACCCACTACTTCTACTTATCAAACCTTTATTAGGTATTTTGCAAATAAAACCATAAAAGAGAAAATAACATATAAAAGCCTTGAAATATATATATAAAAGGCAGCAGTTGGCTACATACATACATATATATATATGTAGAATCTGTGGTTTTCCTTGTTAACCTGCTCCTTTGGTCAACTTCAGATAGGCAGAATCCCACACTTTCACCTTGCTGGGGTTCCAGACCACCCAAAAGAGGGGACAGCACACGTTGACGGAGCGTACTGTACAATGGGCAATGAAAGAGAATATGCTCTACAGTGCCCGGGACATTCATAGAACATCTGCAGAATCTCTTGTTTCTAGGAATGTTTTGATATCTTCCCCTGACAAATGCCGAGGGAAAAACATTCAAACGGGCCAGCATAAAAGCCCTACGTTGGGCTGGGATTATTAAGTTAGTGACGTAATTGGCTCTGCTATCTAAGATATTTAAATCATAGAATATAGGGGAGCAAATTTTGTTTACAGCTGCCATAATATTTTGTCTCTTGACATCCTTTAGTCTAGTTAGGATATTATGGACAATATCCTGCAGGGCACCCACCTGACTGGAGAGCAGACTTTCTAGGAAGCCAGGACCCGGTGGCTTCCTCTTGTTGGAAGGGACCCTCCCCCTCACACTGTCTGGGCAGCCCCCTCTCCCCTTCTGTTTGGGGTTGGTGCGGGTGCAGCACACAGAGGCAATCCTGCTTTCTCCCTTTGTGGGCTTTGCAGAGGGTGTTTGGGGGCAGAACATGGCAGCAGATTGGTGGCGGGGGGCAGAAGGGCTCTTGAACCGGGGCGGGGTGGGGGGGAGAGAAAAAGACAGGAGAGATGGGGCTTCCTCCCTGGCTTTGCCTTGCCCCCTCACCTGTGCGCTGGGGGCAGCTTGCATCTTTGCTGGGGACAGAGGGGAAGGAGAAGTGGGGGGGGGGCTCCCTGCCCACCTGCCTGGTTGCTGGTGCTGGTGGGGAGCAGATCTCCAGCTTCACCCCAAAGGGGCAAAGAGGTGGGGTGGCGATGTCCCTCTTTGCTGCCTTGTCCTTTGGAAGAAGAGGAGAAGGGGGCAGGGGGGGTGTCTCTCCCCCCCCCCCATCTTGTGTGCAGACTCTGACATTGCAATCCAGCCATGGATTTGCAAAGCTTTTGCTGTGTTTAAACAGTCCTCCCTCCCTTGTCTTTCTCACCAACCGCCCACTAGCCATATTTCTGAAATGCCATTTTCACGGTGATTGACAGTGAATGCCTGCGCCTACTCAGAAGTAAGTCCCATTGAATTCAGCAAGGCTTACTTCCAGAGCCCCAGGTATGTGGGGTTGGGGGGTAAGGACTGCAACCTAAATATTTGAGAATTTGAGTCATTTTCACCTTGAAAATTTCCCCCCTTTCAGCCTTTTTTTTTTAGCTCTCAGGCTTCCTCTCGTGTGCATCATTTTTACTGTCAACAACATGTGTACTTTTGTGTATGTGTGTGTGAGAGAGAAAGAATGTGGCAGAATGCCCAGTGGAATTTATTGCTGAATGTAGGTTTAAAGTTTTCTTTGACTGAGCCGCCTTTGGAAAGTGGGAGCAACTTTTCCTTTTTTTAACTGGGCTTTGGGGTTCTAAAACCATGGAATGACAGACCAGATTAAGATTGGTTGCAGCTTTGAACCCAGACTTATTTGCATTAGGGGGTGGGAAGTGTTGCAAAGAATATATCTCATGACCTGTTACGGAACAAAGATGCACCAATCTTGTCAAAAGAAACCCAAGTTCCCTTTTGCAGCCATTTTACACCTCCTATATCTTCACAACAGCCCTGCGAAGGAGGTCAGGCTGCAAGTTGGTGACTGGGCCAAGGCATGAAGGGAGTGAAAGACAAGAAGCTAAGTGCCAATGATTGGTTCTTCATTTTGCAATGCGCTGAGAGTTGCAGGGGCTCAGGAGTTGCTTTGGGGAGCTTATGCCCTGAGGAAACATGTTAGTCTTTCAGACAGCACAAAGGTTCGATTCTGGCTCCACAGCAGGAAGAGCTTTCTGGTGGTCAGAGCTATCATGGAACCATTGGGAGCAGGGGAGCAAGAACTCGTCACTTGGGGTCAGTGAACTCATCTAGTTGAATCATAGAGTCGGAAGGGACCGAAAGGTTTTTTGAATGTTTAGTCGGAATCTCCTCTCTTGCAACTTGAATCCATTGGTTTGAGTCCTCCCCTCCACAGCAGGAGAAATCCAGCCTGCTCCATCTTCCAGGAGACAACCCTGTAGATATTTGAAGGTGGCTCTCATATCTCATAGGGACCCAGGTGGCGCTGTGGGTTAAACCACTGAGCCTAGGGCTTGCTGATCAGAAGGTCAGCGGTTCGAATCCCTGTGACGGGGTGAGCTCCCGTTGCTCGGTCCCAGCTCCTGCCCACCTAGCAGTTCGAAATCACATCAAAATGCAAGTAGATAAATAGGTACCGCTCCGGCAGGAAGGTAAACAGCATTTCCATGTGCTGCTCTGGTTCTCCAGAAGCAGCTTTGTCATGCCGGCCACATGACCTGGAAGCTATACGCCAGCTCCCTCGGCCAATAATGCGAGATGAGTGCGCAACCCCAGAGTCGGTCACGACTGGACCTAATGGTCAGGGGTCCCTTTACCTTTACCTTTACCTCATATCTCATATCTCCTCTCAGTCTCCTCTTTTTCAGGCTAAACATACCCAGCTCCCTCAACCCTTCCTCATAAGGCTTGGCTTCCAGACCCTTGATCCTCTTGGTCTCCCTCCTTGGCTCACCTTCCAGCTTGTCAACATCCTCTTTAAATTGTGGTGCCCAGAACTGGATGCAGCATTGTCAGGTGTGATCTGACCAAGGCAGAAGAGAGTGGGTCTATTATTTCCCTTGATCCAGACCCTAGACTTCTGTTCATTGAAACTTTTTATTCAGAGACAGAGCAGCCCAGGCCTAGTGACCCCAGGATCTCTTCCCAGTAGATCTTGCCCCAGTGAGGCACTTCAGAGGATTGAGGCCTCCCTTCCCACAGCCTCCAGAGTCCCTCTCCTCCCCCTCAAGGTCCTTTCCAAGGAACCGGAGACTCTGATGCACAGTCTGTCTCTGCTCCACTCTCTTCATTCCTCTCCTGGTCCTGGGAGACCAGCGGGGAGGAGAGCTAGTTGCAGGGGAGGTGGGGGGGGGAGAGAGAGAGACAGCAACGCCTCTTCACCAACAGACTCATTTCTGCCTCTTGGCCAACCTCCTTCCCAGCCTCCACCTCTGTCTCTAAGTCTGCACTCCTCTCTGCCCTATCGCAGAATCCTAGAGTTGGAAGAGACCACGAGGGCCATCCAGTCCAACCCCCTGCCAAGCAGGAAACACCATCAAAGCATTCTTGACATATGCCTGTCAAGCCTCTGCTTAAAGACCTCCAAAGAAGGAGAGTCCACCACACTCCTTGGCAGCAAATCCCACTGTCGAACAGCTCTTACTGTCAGGAAGTTCTTTCTAATGTTTAGGTGGAATCTTCTTTCTTGTAGTTTGAATCCATTGCTCCGTGTCCGCTTCTCTGGAGCAGCAGAAAACAACATTTCACCCTCCTCTATATGACATCCTTTGATATATTTGAACATGGCTACCATATCACCCCTTACCCTTCTCTTCTCCAGGCTAAACATACCCAGCTCCCTAAGCCGTTCCTCATAAGGCATCGTTTCCAGGCCTTTGACCATTTTGGCTGCCCTCCTCTGGACTCTTCCTGCTCACTAGACCCTGTTCCATAGGCACCATCTCTGGGGGTGTTGAAGCACCCACACTGTTTTCACTCCATGGGACCTTCCCACTGTGGTGGGGAGCTGTCGGGCCCTCCGGCTGCGGTGGCGTGTGACTTCACCTGTGTGCATGATGTCACACACGTACTCCGTGCACCCACAACGGGTGCAACCCAGATCACCTGCCCTGTTCCCTCTTCAGCTTCTGACACCTCCTCCTCCCCGTCTTCTCCCCAACCTCCACTTCCTGGGCTCTGAGCCTTCTTCCCTTGGGGGTTCCCCAACAGGTGCTTCCCACCCACCCCATATCCAACCAATGGACTCTCCTCCCTTGGGTGGCCATCTTTCTATGATTCTTTGGCCTTGCGGGTGGGCTGGGCTAGATGACCTTCAGGGGTCCCTTCCAGCTCTACTGTTCTAGGGTTCCATGTGGGGCCTGAGTGCAGCACCCCTACCATCCAGGCTCTCTCCTCCTTCCTGGGGCTCCCTGGCTCCCGCCCTCCCCGCCCTCCCAGTGCCAGGATGCTCCTGGTCCTCCCTCCCTGCCCGCCTGCCTGCCTGCCCCCCTGGCCCTGGGCCAAGCAGCCTCCTCCTCCTCCATCTCCTGCCAGAGATCAGCTGCCATCTCCTCCTCCTCCTCCTCCTCTGCTGCCCAGAGCTTCCCTGCGGGTCCTGAAACACAATCCTGCAGCAGCTCCTGACCGCCGAGGGCCATGCAGGAGCCCAGAGAGGACGAGGCGGCCCCCAGACCCCCAGACTTCGCCGCCTTTGCCAGCAACTGCACCCTGCATGGCCTGACCCACGTCTTCCTGCCGGGACCCTTCACCCCCCGCCGGGCGGCCTGGGCGGGCGCCGTCCTGATGGCCGTGGGCATCTTCCTGTACCAGGTGGGCGAGCGGGTGCAGTACTACAAGGAGTACCACCACGTCACCATGCTGGACGAGGAGGAGGGCCGCCGGCTGCTCTTCCCGGCCGTCACCCTCTGCAACTTCAACCGCGTGCGCCGCTCCCGCCTGACCCGCAACGACCTGCACTGGGTGGGCCAGGAGCTGCTGGGCGTGGAGGCCCCCGCCTTCCCCGAGTACCTGAGGGCCCTGGGGAGGTCTGACGAGGGGGGGCTCGGCTTCTACCCCACCCCCCGCTTTGACATGAAGGAGTTTGTGGAGCGCACGGCGCACAGCCTGGAGGAGATGCTGCTGGACTGCCGCTTCGGGACCCGGGAGTGCGGGCCGCACAACTTCACCGCCGTGAGTCCCCTCTCCCAGGCCTGCGCCTCCCCAACCCGCCCCCACCCCAAGTTTGGCACCCTCAGGACCCCCCCCCAGCTCTATACCTCCTAGGGACAGCCACCTTGGGGTTCAGCTGGATGCCCTTTGGGAGTCCCTCATGCGCTTCTGCATCTGCCAGAGATTCTTTGCCTGCGATGGCTGCCTTGCATGGGGTTGGACTGGATGACCCTTGGGAGTTCCTTCCAATTCTACCGCTCTACGAGCCTATGTCAGAGACTGGGAGAAAAATGAAAGCGGGTCTCCAAAGGCGGGACTTGGAGGGCAGCCGCTATTTGGGGTCCATTTCAGGGGGGGTGTCACCTGGGGGTGGGGACAAATGAAGCCACATAACTGGAGACCCTTCACCTCTGGGTGACAAGATGAGCATCGCCCCCTTTTCTCTCCGGCAAGAGATCTCTGTCTCTCGTGCACACCAGAGGTTTGCGTCTAGGGCCGGGCATTGGGGGTGGGGGGCTCGCCCAGAGGCAAAGGGCCTGGCCTGGCCTAGGGAGACCCCTGAGATGCCCCCTCCTGCTTCCCACTCCCCTCTGGTCATCTTTCCCTCCTCCTGGCAATCTCTTCTCCAGCCGCTGCCTCTGTTTTGGGCCGACAGAGAATCTCTTCCTCCTCCTCCTGCTTCTCTTCTGCCCCCCTTCTGCCCCCCCCAGCCCATCCTGGTCCCCAAGGCCACTCTTGTTACTCTGAGCTGAGCTGCATCCTCCCTGCCACTTCGACCAACGTCTCCTGCGAGAGGCTGCAGCAGCGTCAGCAGAACCCGAGACGGACGGTGGCGTGGAGGATGGAGGGGGGGCAGTGCGCTTTGGGTCAGCGGGGGCCAGAGGGGAGGCTCTCGTGCCGCAGAAACGGCCCTGCGTAAGATTTGGGAAGACCTAGGCGGGGGGGCTGGAGGTTGAAGGAGACTCGGAGGTCGTCCAGCCCCTCCTGGGTCATTGATCCCCCCCCCCGCCACTGCTTCCTCTTGACTTCCATGTGCAGCCCAGCCTCCTGTTCTCACTGTGGCCAACCAGATGCCGCAAAGGGAAACCAGCAAGCAGGATTCGAACTCAAGAGCATCTCTCCCCTCCCCTGAGGTTTCCAGCAACTGGGATTCAGAAGCATGGCTGCCTCTGAGGGTGGAGGCAGAGCAGAGCCACCCATAGTCCTCTCCTCCTCCGTGAAGCTATCCAAGTTGGTGGCCATTTCCCTCAAGGCAAATTTTTTAAAATGTAGTATTGTTGTTGTGTTGTTGTTTAGTCGTTTAGTTGTGTCCGACTCTTCGTGACCCCATGGACCACAGCACGCCAGGCACTCCCGTCTTCCACTGCCTCCCGCAGTTTGGTCAAACTCATGTTGGTAGCTTCGAGAACACTGTCCAACCATCTCGTCCTCTGTCGTCCCCTTCTCCTAGTGCCCTCCATCTTTCCCAACATCAGGGTCTTTTCCAAGGATTCTTCTCTTCTCATGAGGTGGCCAAAGTATTGGAGCCTCAGCTTCACGATCTGTCCTTCCAGGGAGCACTCAGGGCTGATTTCCTTCAGAATGGATAGGTTTGATCTTCTTGCAGTCCATGGGACTCTCAAGAGTCTCCTCCAGCACCATAATTCAAAAGCATCAATTCTTCGGCGATCAGCCTTCTTTATGGTCCAGCTCTCACTTCCATACATCACTACTGGGAAAACCATCGCTTTAACTATACGGACCTTTGTCGGCAAGGTGATGTCTCTGCTTTTTAAGATGCTGTCTAGGTTTGTCATTGCTTTTCTCCCAAGAAGCAGGCGTCTTTTAATTTCGTGACTGCTGTCACCATCTGCAGTGATCAAGGAGCCCAAGAAAGTAAAATCTCTCACTGCCTCCATTTCTTCCCCTTCTATTTGCCAGGAGGTGATGGGACCGGTGGCCATGATCTTGGTTTTTTTTTATGTTGAGCTTCAGACCATATTTTGTGCTCTCCTCTTTCACCCTCGTTAAAAGGTGGCCATAGAATCATAGAATTGTAGAGTTGGAAGGGACCCCGTGGGTCATCTAGTCCACCCCCTGCAAGGCAGGAATCTCAGCTGAAGAATCCATGACAACAGGTGACCCTCCAACCTCTGCTTGAAAACCTCCGAGGACGGAGAGTCCACCACCTCTTGTGGGAGTCTGTTCCCCTGTCAAACAGCTCTGACTGTCCGAAGGTTTTTCCGTACATCTAGTCAGAATCTCCTTTCCTGCAACTTGAAGCCATGGGTTCAAGTCCTAACCTCCAGAGCAGGTGAAAACAAGTTTCTTCCATCTTCCTTGAGATATTTGAAGATGGCTCTCATATCTCCTCACATCCTCAGCTCCTTCAACTGCTCCTCATACGGCTTAGTTTCCAGACCCCCTGATCGTCTTGTCTGCCCTCCTCTGCCCACCTTCCAGCTTGTCAACATCCTTCCTAAATTGTTCTGCCCCAAACTGGACACAGTCTTATCAGGTGTGGCCTGACCAAGGCAGAAGAGAGCCGGACTCTGACTTCTTTTCCCTTCCCTGCCTTCTGGGAGAGGGATTTCCACAGATTAACTCTGCATTGCACAAATAAATCCTTTATTTTATCTGTCCTGAATCTCCTAATATTCAGCTTTATGGAATGTCCACGAGTTTCAGAGACGGGGAGAAAAACTTTCCCCAGGCCACTTCCCCCACCCCAGGGCCAGGCAGCCAGCGATGCCCCCACTGATGTTGGCGGGGAGCGGGCAGTCAGGGGTGATCAGAGTTGGTGGGGGCCCATTCTCCCTCTCAGACTCTTTGAGGGTCCCCCACTTTCATACCAGAAGCCCCCAAAGGCTCAGGGCAACCAGAAGGGGGTAGGGGGTCCTGGTGGGTGACCTCCTGGCTGCCCCTCTGTTTAAGAAAGGGGCTGGAGGGGTTTCTGTGGACCCCATAGGAATGCTGCTCTCTGTGGGTTTGGTTCCTGCTCAGCTGAAGCCAGGTTCAGTGGGGCAGGTCCCGGGTTCAATTCCCAGGCCAGGACCAGGCTGAAATCCTGGAGAGCCACTGCTGCCAGTCAGTGCCAGTTTCTATGCTGTTTAGCGCATCCCTTTATCTAGAACCTTGAGGACTATAAACTTGGCTTTTTCCCCCAAAAAAAGGAACGCAGCTCAGTCACACAGCACCTGCTTTGCATGCAGACGGTCCTGGGTTCAAGATTCAATCGGGGATGGGAGCATCGCCTGCCAGGGACTCTGTTGAGCCATTGCTGCCAGTCAGAGTAGACAACACTGGCTTTGGTGCAAGGCAGCTTCCTCTGTTCCGCCTTCCTCCTCCGCCTGCCCCAGTGTCTCCCAGAGGGGGCCTCAAGCCATCCCTTTCTTCTCTCCCCCCCCTGCAGATCTTCACCCGGTTGGGAAAGTGCTACACCTTCAACTCGGGGGCTCCCGGCCACGAACTCCTCACGACGGCCAAGGGCGGAACAGGCAATGGTCTGGAACTGATGCTGAATATCCAGCAGGATGAGTACCTGCCTGTCTGGGGAGAAACGGGTGAGTGAGGGGTCAGAGGAGGGCTTGGGGTGGGCACGGGGGTCTTGCTTGGGGATGGGCCCTGTTTGATCCCAGGAGACAATGGAGATTAAATCTGTCAATTAAAATTTAAATCTCCTGTCCCACACGTGTGTTAGAAATATGAGAGCAAAAAGGCTGTGAAGCCCTTTTAGCAGAGTAAAACCACTTATGCGCTTTGCGGCTTACTGGAAGCTAGGAATTAGTCCAATACAGCTTTTTGTCCCTGTTTATTTGTGGTCGGCTGACCTTTCCCCTCTTTGTCCCCATTGCTAAGAGTGAAACACACACTTTTGTAAGATAAATGAAAAGGTTTACTTACATTTCAATGCAGGCAGCAAATGCATCAAGACAGAGGCAGGTAAAAATATGTCTTAAGTTACAAAATACAAAATTTGTTTCCAAAACGGAGTCTGAGCTCTGAGCAAAGCCCAGGCCTGTATTTCTGCTCAGTTGCTGGCTTTCAAAGGAAGAGAGACACTGAGGCAAGGAGGAAGGAGGAAAAATTAAAATATTCTGTCCTGTTTCCTGCCACGGGATGTAGGGGAATATGACACCACAGATCTGTCTTCTCTGGGAATACGGGAACTCTAAGAGTCTTAACCCTTTCTTATGATTATATAGCTAACTTAATTGTCATTTTGACTGCAGATCTTCCCACAGGAGAAATTCCTGGGGACCTCAGAGCCACTGAGCGTTACTCAGGATCTGCTCCTTCCTGGCTGGGGGGTTCATCCTGCTGCAGCAGCATCCCAGGCCTAGCTGGATTCTCCTCTGCCCCCTCTGTGGGGTTCAGGCTCTCTCAGCCTTCTGAGGCTTCCAGGCTGCCCAGAAGGGGACCCCCTTTCCTTCTTCCTCTTTCTGCTCCTAAACGCCCATATCACCTTTATTATAAAAAAATTTCCTTCCAGTAGCACCTTAGAGACCAACTAAATTTGTCATTGTGCATGCACACTTCTTCAGATACCTTCTTTGTGTGCATGCGCACGAAAGCTCATAAGAGAAAGACCACCCAAGATCATCGAATCCTAGAGTTGGTCCAACCTCCTGTAATGCAGGAATCTGGGATTGAGAGTCCTCACCCTAAAGAAACAAACATAAATGGTGGTTATGTAAACCGGGTCCTGCTCAGTGTTCCTGTTTCTCCATCCTACCAGGACTTACAAGTCCGTCCATCCAGATGCCTGGCAATACCTGAGAACGACTGGACTGAGACATGTGAAAAGGATCTAGGAGTCTTGGTAGATCACAAACTTGACATGAGTCAGCAGTGTGATGCAGCAGCTAAAAAAGCCAATGCAATTCTGGGCTGCATCAAGAGGAGTATAGCATCTAGATCTAGGGAAGTAATAGTACCACTGTATTCTGCTCTGGTCAGACCTCACCTGGAGTACTGTGTCCAGTTCTGGGCACCACAGTTCAAGAAGGATACTGACAAGCTGGAACGTGTCCAGAGGAGGGCAACCAAAATGGTCAAAGACCTGGAAATGATGCCTTATGAGGAACGGCTTAGGGAGCTGGGTATGTTTAGCCTGGAGAAGAGAAGGTTAAGGGGTGATATGATAGCCATGTTCAAATATATGAAAGGATGTCATATAGAGGAGGGAGAAAGGTTGTTTTCTGCTGCTCCAGAGAAGCGGACACAGAGCAATGGATTCAAACTTCAAGAAAGAAGATTCCACCTAAACATTAGGAAGAACTTCCTGACAGTAAGAGCTGTTCAGCAGTGGAATTTGCTGCCAAGGAGTGTGGTGGTGTCTCCTTCTTTGGAGGTCTTTAAGCAGAGGCTTGACAGCCATATGTCAATAATGCTTTGATGGTGTTTCCTGCTTGTGCAGGGGGTTGGACTGGATGGCCCTTGTGGTCTCTTCCAACTCTAGGATTCTATGAGACATCCTTTTGAAATGGTGAATGCCTGGCCTCCAGAATCCATTGTCACAGAGCTCCCCATTCACACATAGGAGATGCCCTCTGGGCAGGTCTGCTGGGCCATTCAACAGATACTTGTCAAACATCAGGAATCTCCTGCTAGACTTGAGAGGGGCTCCCAGAGGTGAACCACAAATCAAATATTTGTTTGACTCACATTTTAGACAGTATTATTCATTGATAACTCAGCCCTTCCATTGAGAGAAAGGGGCCAATTGAAAGTAATTTCTCAGGCTATTTGCTGTGCCCATATCTCCAGACTGAGAGGAGAAATGAGAGCCGCCTTCAAATATCTCAAGGGCTGTAACATGGAAGATGGAGGAAGTTTGTTTTCTCCTGCTCCAGAGGGAAGGACTCGAACCCATGGCTTCGAGTTACAAGAAAGGAGATTCCAACTAAACATAAAGAAAAACTTTCTGACAGGCAGAGCTGCTCGACAGTGGAATGGTCTCCTGAAGGAGGTGGTGAACTCTCCATCCTTGGAGGTTTTTAAGCAGAGGTTCGGTGGCCATCTGTCAACGATGCTTGAACTGAGATTCCACATTGCAGGGGGCTGGACTAGATGGCCCTTGGGGTCCCAGCTCTACAATTCTATTATTCTTTGACCTGCTTAGGGCAGAGTTCAGGGGGCTGGAACAGATTCAGGTGGTGGGTTGTCTTGGAAAAAGCAGAGCAGGGGTAGCACAGAGCCCAGGCAGGAAGACAAGAACAGAAGGAGATCCTGCTGGATCCGGCCAATGGCCCAATCAGGACCTGAGCCCCAAAGCCCTTTCTTCTCCTGTGGCTTCCAGCAAATGGTACTGTACTCAGAAACACTGCTGCCTTCGACCGCGGAGGCAGATTGTAGCCATGATGGCTAGTGGCCCTTGACTGGCTTCTCCATGACTTTCCCCGAACCTCTTTTAATCCAGCTTGTTGCTCATCAGTGCCTCCTGTGGAAGGGAGTTCCGCATGTTAACTATGAAATTTGCTTCCCCACATCTGCAGAAATCAGGGTGGTGCACAAGACGATGTGCTTCCCTCCCTCTCATTTGCCCGTCTGCTTCCTTCCACTCCCAGCAGCATCAGTCCTCGCGCTCAGGATCCGGCCCTTTCCTTCTCCCCAATGCGCTTGTGTTTGCATTGCAGATGAGACCTCCTACGAAGCGGGGGTGAAGGTGCAGATCCACAGTCAGAACGAGCCCCCTTCCATCGACCAACTGGGCTTTGGCGTGGCTCCCGGCTTCCAGACCTTCGTCTCATGCCAGCAGCAAAGGGTAGCTGCCCCTCTTGCTGGCCGGGCTTTCTGGGCAGCCCGACCCCCCTGCCCACTGCCAGGCCTGGCACTTTCAGCCTTTCCTGCTGTCTTCTAGGGGATTTCTCTAGGCAGTACATCTGTGGGGCAGAGAGGGGGGCTTGGTCTTGGGGTGACGACGGACACCAGAACCCCAGAGGTCCTGAGATTCTGGAGGGGTCAGCCAACCCCCGGGCTCCCTGGGTAGGGAGACATGGGCTGACCCACGCCCTCTTCCCCGCTTCTTCCGCAGCTCTTCTACCTCCCCCCACCGTGGGGTGACTGCAAATCGAACCCTGTGGAGTCGACCTTCTTTGCCAACTACAGCATGGCCGCCTGCCGCATTGACTGCGAGACACGCTACCTGGCCGAGAACTGCAATTGCCGCATGGTGCACATGCCAGGTCGGGGGCAGGGGATGGGCTCAGCGTGGGGGACGGGGGGGGGCAGGCGTCAATTCTGGGCTGCTGGAGACGTGGGAGGCTGTGGCCCCATGCAGCCTCCTGGGGTCCACACACTCGGGTTGACCTGTCATTGCATGCCTTTGCTACACAACATCATTCTGGCTTCTCCAACAATTGTAGAGCTGGAAGGGACCCCCAAAGGGCATCTAGGGCAACCCCATACAATGTGGGAATCACAGCCAAGGAATTCCAGACAGATGGCCACCTGACCTCCATTTAGAAACCTCCCATGGATTGTAGACTGGTAGAGTTGGAAGGGACCCCAAACATCTTTGAGCCAAACTCCCTGCAATAGAACACACACCCCATTGGCCCAGGTGCCCACCTTACAGGGCACCCCGATGACTAGCACCCTCACAGGGAGATGCCCACCTTGCCTTTGTTGCCTCAACCTCTGTTCCTTGTGTCCAGGTAATGCCAACCTCTGCACCCCAGAGCAGTACAAGGAGTGTGCCGACCCGGCCCTGGGTAAGCATGGACACCCCCCCTCCAGACCCCTGGATTGGGGGCTGGGGGGGGCTGGGGAGAGATTCCTGTCCCTCTCCAGCCAGCCCTGACCTGCCCCATCTGCCCCCCCCCAGACTTCCTGGTGGAGAAGGACAACGAGTTCTGCTCCTGCCAGACCCCCTGCGAGACGGTGCGCTATGGCAAGGAGCTCTCTGTGGTCAAGATCCCCAGCAAGGCCTCCGCCAAGTACTTGGCCAAGAAGTACAACCGCAGCGAGCAGTACATCGCGTGAGTACATCTCTTACTTCCTGACAGTAAGAGCTATTTGGCAGTGGAATTTGCTACCAAGGAGTGTGGTGGAGTCTCCTTCTTTGGAGGTCTTTAAGCAGAGGCTTGACAGGCATATGTCAAGAATGCTTTGATGGTGTTTCTTGCTTGGCAGGGGGTTGGACTGGATGGCCCTTGTGGTCTCTTCCAACTCTATGATTCTATGAGTAGAGCCCCCCCCCATTGGGCACACAGGACCCCCTCTCCAGGAAGATGCCCCCGGCTGCATCCTCAACAGTCCCCTTCTTTCTTTCTTTTGGTATTTTATTGAAAGATTTTCATTTATAAATGTGGCATTTTTATTTTAGTATTCTTATTAGAATTTATATGCTGCCCTATACCCTGGGGTCTCACATAAAAAGATCACAGTATATAAAATAAAAATAAAATCAATAACCAGATAATACCTCCCCAACCCCCCCCAGAACCACATTTAAAAAGGGTATGGGATATTGATCTGGTCAACCAAAGGCCTGGTTAAAAAGGAATATAAGTGATATTATCGCGGTCTATATACGGTTGCTAATAACCCCCTCCATTCCACATCACCTCGTTCCAAATCTCAATATATTTGTCCAAAGTCTATGCCAGGCACCCCCAAACTTTTGACCCTCCAGATGTTTTGGACTACAATTCCCATAATCCCTGACCACTGGTCCTGTTAGCTAAGGATCATGGGAGTTGTAGGCCAAAACATCTGGAGGGCCACAGTTTGGGGGTGCCTGGTCTATGCCTATGGAGACTTTGTCCTTATGACATCTCCAGCAAAGAGTTGCTTTAGCTCAGGCATCCCCAAACTTTGGCCCTCCAGATGTTTTGGCCTACAACTCCCACGATCCCTAGCTAAGAGGACCAGTGGTCAGGGATGATGGGAATTGTAGTCCAAAACTTCTGGAGGGCCAAAAGTTTGGGGGTGCCTGCTTTAGCTGGCCCTTTTTTGGTGCAAATGTAAATTAAGATCCATCAAAACCTTTGGCATTGAGGCTAAAACGCTCTCCCACAGTCTGGGCAACATTGAGAGTTCCAGTTCCATGCAAGCCGTCCTCTAATGAATGGCAGCCAAATGGGGACCCCATGGCCAGGGGCAGTCTACCCTGAGGACGGTGTCCCCTCCCAGCCCTGCCTGAGCACTGGGTGGCAAAAATGGAGAGAACCTGAGACCCTCCAGTCTCCAACTCCCATAAGCCCCTAGCCAGCATGATCCCAGGGGTCATGGATGATGGGAGTTGCACTCCAACAACATCTGAAGGGCCATCCCTGGTTTATAGGATAAAGATCGACAAAGTGTTGGACCTGGGTTCAAATCCTAACTCACCCATGGCCCTGTCTTATGTCTCCAAGGTACCATGAGGGGGAAATGGAGCAAGATGGATCAGATAGATATTCTAAACTTGTCTTTATAGTTGAAAAACAGCTGCTAAACTCAACTAAGGGTCAAAGGGTAGACGACAGAGGGAAGAGATCCTCTCTCACTCTTTCAATGGAGAAAGCCACTAAATGACCTCTTTAGGGTTGGTATGACATGTGATCTATCAGTAGCTTAAAAGGTAAAGGGACCCCTGACCATTAAGTCCAGTCGCGGACGACTCTGGGGTTGCGGCGCTCATCTTGCTTTACTGGCTGAGGGAGCCGGCGTACAGCTTCTGGGTCATGTGGCCAGCATGACTAAGCCGCTTCTGGCGAACCAGAGCAGCGCACGGAAATGCCGTTTACCTTCCCGCCAGAGCGGTACCTATTTATCTACTTGCACTTTGACGTGCTTTCGAACTGCTAGGTGGGCAGGAGCTGGGACCGAGCAATGGGAGCTCACCCCGTCGCGGGGATTCGAACCGCCGACCTTCTGATTGGCAAGCAATTAAATTATGTATGCTATACAGAAAGAACAGAGAGAGAAAATTCTCTTTCTCTCCCATAATACTAGTACTGGGTGCATTTCATTAAAGTAGGGAGCAGACTGGGACAAAAACAGCTGCTAATTTAGAGCATGACAACATTGCCTATTTATGCATTATAACAAGGGCTTATGGGAGGGGGGCCTCCATGGAGGCTTGCCAAGCCCAGGGCTCCCCCTTGCCTGCGTCTCCTGACCCCCCCCTCCCCGCCCAATTTGGTGCTCAGGGAGAATCTTCTGGTGCTGGACATCTTCTTCGAAGCGCTGAACTACGAGACCATCGAGCAGAAGAAGGCCTACGAAGTGGCTGGGCTGCTGGGTGAGTGAGGGGCCCCAGGGAGGGAGGAATTAGGGGTGGGTGGGGGTCCGGGCAGAGTGACTTCTCTTTGTTTGCCTCCCCCCAGGGGACATTGGGGGCCAGATGGGCCTCTTCATCGGCGCCAGCCTCCTCACCATCCTGGAGATCTTCGACTACCTGTATGAGGTGAGTGGTGGCTGGGGGGGGGCAGGGAGAAGCTGGGATGGAGAGGGCAGGGGGGGGGGAGTGCCTGGAGGAGCCATTGCAGTGGAGAGGCACTCTGCGGCTGCTCAGGAGGATTCGGATTAAATCATGCAGTTGGGGACTTTTTAGGCTGGAGAAAAGGCAATGCAGGATAGAAGTTTATAAAGCGATGCATTCTGGACAGAGGTTTCTCTCTCTCACTAGAATGCAGGGACACTCAGTGAAGCTGAGTGTCGGGAGGTTTGGGACTGTGGAACTCCCTTCCACAGGAGGCCATGGAGGGCTTCAGAAGAGGATTAGACAAAGGCATGGAGGGGGAAGAGGGCTCTTGATGGCCCCTGGCCAGGGTGGCTCTGCTCTGAGGCAGGAGATGTTTCCCAATCCCAGTTGCTGGAAACCCCAGGAGGGGAGTGTTTGGCTTGTGTTCGAATCTTTCTTGCTGGTTTCCCATAATGGGCACCTGGCTGGCCATTGAGGACAGGAGGCTGGACCAGATGAGCCGTTGGCCGGATCCAGCAGGCTCTTCTCCCCCCTCCAGCCAGCCAGGGGCCCCCACTCTCTGCCTCTCTCCCCCCCCTGCTGCCTGGCAGGTCTTGCGGGACAAACTTCTCAGCTATTACCAAGCGAGGAAGCAGGCAGATCGCAGCAACAGCGACAACCTGGTAAAGTGGCAAGTGCCCCCCCCCGAGTCCCCTGGGCTCAGGCCCTTGTGAACCAAGGCTGCCTAAAGACCCCCCCCCCGCAACACACCCCTCTCTCCCTTGGAGAGCCCAAAGGGGGGGCGGGTGGTGGCTGGGGAGGGGCGGCCTGAGGGGAAAAAACATATCCCAAACGGGGAGGGGGGAATGGGCCTTTTTGGTACGGGCAGGGGCTTTTGGGTAAGGTGCATGCCCCCCCAAATGTGGAGAACTGGGGGTTTGTTGGTGGGACGGAAACGCTCTCTGCGCATGCCTAGGGACCCCTTCCCCTCTCCACCGGCTTCATCTTCTACCGATGATCCAGCTGCCATTTGCCTTGAGTGTTGCTTCATTGTTGTTTCTGGCCCCCTTTATTTGTGCCCCCCCACCCTGACCCACTTTGTCTCCTCATCTACCTGCCCCCTTTCCATTTGGCATCTCACCTGCGCCAGGAGCCCACGGACTTCCCCCGCAGCCCAGGCACCCAGCCGCCTCCTCGCCCTCTCAGGTAGTGGATCCCTTTCAGGGTCCTGCTTCGGAATCGCCCCCGCCCCGAGTTTTCCTGGCAGCCAGGCTCTCTTGGGCCATGGGACCGGGCTGCTCTGCAGGGGGGTCAAGGCGCTACTGCTGCTGCTTCAGGGAGCCAGAATCTGGCTGCCCACCATTTTGTAGCCTCTCAGGTCCATCAAGTGTATTTGATTTCTGCATTGCAGGGGGTTGGACTGGATGACCCCTGGGGTGCCCTCCAATAGTAGAGTATTTTACAGAAATGCACCTAAGAGAAAGCAGGCAGTGTTGAGCTGGTCTGTCCTGGGAAAAGGCAGCTAGATTTCCTCTCTCATAACTCCTGGGCGTCCCATGAAGCTGAATGATTCAGGACAGGCTAAAGCAGGCATCCCCAAACTGCGGCCCTCCAGATGTTTTGGCCTGCAACTCCCATGATCCCTAGCTAACAGGACCAGTGGTCAGGGATTATTGTGGTCCAAAACATCTGGAGGGCCAAAGTTTGGGGATGCCTGAGCTAAAGGAAAGGACTTCTTCATGCAGTGCAGTTAAACTCTGGAACTCCCTGCCACAAGAGGCAGGGATGGCCACCCTCCACAGATGCCTTTAAAAGAGGATCAGGCCAATTCCTGAGGAGAAGGCGGCCAGGGGATGCTTCTGAATGCCAGATGCAGGAACCTGCGGGCAGAGTGGATCCTGAGCTCGAATCCTGCTTGTGGGTTTCCCATGATGGGCATCTAGTTGGCTGCTGCCAGGAGACGATGCCAGGCCAGAGGAGCCACAGGCCTGATCCGTCTGCAGGGCACTCCTTCCTCCTCCTCCTCCTCCTCTCCCAGGCAGGACCCCTCTCTCCCCTCCAACAGACTCCCCAAGGGGCCACTGAGTCACACACACACACACACACACACACACACCCATTTCCCTGGGTCTATTAGTCACTGTAGAACTTCCATATAGAGGAGGAAAATACCTTCCCCAGGCGCTCAGGAGAGCTGCGATGGGGGGGCAGCCCCCCCTGCTCCAAAGCACAGAGCAATTGCAGGGCATGGGGTTTTTTCAGGGGGGGGGGGGTCCTGCAACTGAAAAGGCCAGGGGTGGTCTCTCCCCCCTGCTCTGGGAGCCAGGAAGGAAAAGCTGCAGCCTTGGCCCCCTCCTTGCCTGTCCACCTCCCTCAATCGGCAGGAAATCCCAGCCCCCCCATTGACAGCCCCCTTTCCCTGGTGTGTGTGTGTGCGGGGGGGGGGGGGTTCAGCCTCCATCTCCATCTCACCTGCGTGGACATTTCATGGGGGGGGCGCCCAAGGCCCCAGGGGGGCTCTAAAAGCAGCTCAGCTCCCTGCCTCGGGGAGGGCCTGGCCTACTAGGGGGGTGGCGGTAGCCTTGCCCCCCCCAGCTGCTGCTCACTGACCCCCCCATCTCTCTGCCCCCCCCCAGAGCACCTGCCACACGCTGTGCAGTCACTCGGACAGTATTGGATACGCCCCGAACATGCTACCTCGTCACCCGACTCTAGGCAACTTTGAGGAATTCGCCTGCTGAAGAAACCTGCGCCCGCTTCTCTCTCCTCCGCTCCCAGCGAAATGGACCAGGCACCTCCTCCTGCAGGACCCAGTGCAGTGTGGGGAGTGGGGGGGGCATGGCATTTTCCAGTGGGGGGGCACCCCACAACAACGCACACGCCTTTTCCTCTTCCTCCCTTTCTGCACAGAGGAGACCAAGCGGACGGCAGCCAGAGGGAAGGGAACCTGCTCTTCCCCCCCCAATGTCCCCCCACCCCAAATGGAAGGGCTTGATCCAGGCGGGTGGGGGTGGTCAGGTGGGGTGGGGTGGCTCTTCCGGCCTCGGACTGGGGGGGGGTTTGAAACGATGCAAAGTAGCATTAAAAGAATCCCGGATTGGACGCTCTGCAGGATGTGGTTATTTGTAGGGGGGGGGGCTACGGTCAGTCCTTCCACCCCAAATTCAGGAAGGATGGGGGGCCTTGTGGAAAAGACCCTGTAGTCTCCCCCCTCCCCAGCCAGGTGGGCACTGGAGGAGGGAATCTCTAGGTCAGTGACAGCTCACCTGCATGAACACCTGTCTGTCCGTCGGCTCCTGTTATCTGTGTCTGAGTGTTGTCTGTGCTTGCCGCCCCCCACCTTACGCTGCTGACCTCCCTTGTACCTCCGTGTGACCCCCAACCCCACCCCAACCTTTTTGCCCTGTGTACCATTAAAGAGCCTCTTGGCTATGCCAACTTGCTGCGTCAAACGGGGCGGGGCAGGGGGGGCCGCTCTGGGTCTGTGTTGCGCTTTGGGGGTTTGTGTGTGAACTGAGATCGAGTCCACAGAAAAAAGTGAGGCATGGGGGGGGGAGTTGGGGGTCAGTCTGACAGCTTGGGAGGGGGGGGTTAGCTGAGAGAAAAGGCAAGGGAATCAAATTGTAGAGTTGGAAGGGACCCCCAAGGGACATCTAGTCCAACCCCCTGCAAGGAAGGAATCTCAGCTGAAGAATCCCGGGCATCCTGCCTCCAAGGAAGGAGAATCCACGTGACGCGAGAGAAGTTTATGAAATTATACACAGCAAGGAGAACGCGGAGAGAGGAAAGCTTCCCTCCCTCTCTCGTCACACGAAATCCCATGAAGGTGGAAGATTCGGGAGAGAAAAGGCGGTCACCCCTCACACAATTGCAGAGTTAATCTGTGGAACCTCCTCCCACAGGAGGCAGGGAGGGCCACCAAACCCGGAGGCCATTAGGAGAGGGTTGGGCAACGTCACGGGGAATCCATGGTCAGAGTCTGGCGCATCCAGTCCAGCCGCCTCTTCTCCCAGGGGCCGCCCAGGTGCTCACGATGGGAATCCTGCAAGCGGGATTCGAACCCACAGGCAGCTCTCTCCTCCTTGGGTTCCCAACAAGTGCAATGCACAGCGCTTGCTCCTTCCAACTTTGGAGGCAGACTACAACTGAAGGGTGGTATAATAATAATAATAATAATAATAATAATAATAATAATAATAATAATAATAATGGCTAGTAGTCGTCCATAGCTGCCTTCTCCATGAATTTGTTCAATCGGCTTTTGGAAGTCCAGCTGGTGGAGGAGACGGCAATCCAAGGCTTCTGGCCCAGAGCTGCTCTTGTGTTTGAATCCTGCTTGCTGGTTTCCCAGAAGAGGCCAGACCAGATGCAGTCTATCTTTGGCCTCATCCTGTAACTCAGGCCCTTCTGATGTTTGTGTGGAACCTCCAGGACCAGGTGCAGTCTATCTGGACCCCTAGGTTCTGAGGGTTAGTTGGCCAAGGCAAGAATAGGATGCTGGACCTGATGAGCCATGGGCCTGATCCAGTACCACAGCCTTTCTTCTCTTCCCCTCTCCCCATTAACGCTCCCCCTCCAGACAGAGCTTCCTTCTCTCTCCTCTGACACCCAAGGGTGACACTGGAGATGGGAGGGGGCAAAGCAAAGTCTCCCCACCCCCCACCCAGGGGGAACACACACGCACACACCTGTTCTGGCTGCCTCTCCACTGGGGCCCCATGAAGGAGGGGAGGGAGCCCCCCTGCCCAGCCAAGGGCACAGAGAATGGGGCTGGGGGGGGTGTCGGGGGACAGATGAGAGAAAGAAATAGAAAGAGAAAGAGAAAAAGAAGAGCTTTATAGGAGTCATGAAAGAGTCACATGGGTGAGACAGATGTCTGAGTCCTCCAGGGCTACTCAGGGCCCCCACTAGAGGGCACTGGGGGGGCAGGCAAGGGGGGGAGGAGGGAAGAGGAAAAGGGGGGAACCAGGCCAGCCCCCCGCCCCAATATCCCAAATGGTCCCGTGAGGATTACAGCACCAGCAGTTCCAGCAGGGGGACTGGTAAGTTGGCGGTTGGGGGGGGGAGGCTGCATGCGCCCCCCCACCCTTTGGCCACACCAGACACACACAAACGCCGGCCCTTAGGGGGGGCAGAAATCCGTGAAGTAGGGGTGCTGGAGGGCATCCTCTGCGGAGATCCGGTGCACTGGGTTGCACTTCAACAGGTTCTGGGGAGGCAAAGAAAGAGGGAGAGCTCACAGAGTCATGGGACCCCCAAGGGTCATCCAGCCCAGCCCCCTGCAAGGCAGGAATCTCGGGTGAAGGATCCCTCAGGGATGGCCGCCCAAATTCTGTGGAAAGCCCTAGATGGAAGGAGAGGCCGCCACCCTTTGAGGAATCATGGAATTGGAAAGGGTCCCCCAAAGGTCATCCAATCCAACCCCCTCAAAGCAGGAGCTAAAGGATCTCAGCAGAAAAAGCTCCAACGAAGGCGAAGAGAGATGCCAGTGGGATCGCCGGGGAGAGACCCCTTTCCAACCCCCTGCAGGAAGCTCCGTTCATGGGGGGGGGCAAGGGCTGGGCAGCCCAAAAGGGAACACGCAAGGAGGGGGGGGAGAAGCACTCACCTGGAGCAGGTCCCGTCCGGTCGTGTTCAGCTTGGGCACCACATTGACGAGGGAAGTCGTCGCAGGATACATGGGATATGGCTGGGGGGTGGGGAGAGAAAGCAGGTGAGGTGTGCAAGGGGCGGGGGGTGGGGGTCCCACCACCCAGGAGGGAGATGGAGGGGAGGGGAAGGGTCTTCTCACCTTGTAGTCTGGGAGTTTGGTCATCCCCGGCCACTGCTCCTCGGTCGGAGTCCCCAGCAGCGTGGAGGGAAGAGTTAAGGACCCCCGTCTTGAAGGAGGCGGTTCCCTTGCCAACTGGAAGACCCCTCTGCATCTAATCCCCCCCCCCCATGGAGCAGCCAGCCAACTCCCCCCCGTGTGTCCCTCCCAACACCCCCATAGAATCCCAGAATCATAGAACTGGAAGGGTCCCTGGGGTCATCTAGTCTAACCTCAGTGCAAAGGCCTGCGTGTCCAGAACTCTGCACTTGCTCAAAGGAAAGGAAGAGGGGCGGCGCTTCTGCCTGACGCCTGTCTAAGATGGGAGGCGGTTGCAGGGGGTTGGACTAGATGACCCTCAGATATGCTTCCAACGCCACGATTCTGCAAAACCCATCCCTGCTCACTTGTGCAGCTATGAAACAGGTGCCCAGGGCAAGAGTGCTGGATCCACACCTTCTCCACCACACCACCCCAATACAGCCACAGGTCCCCAGCTGGCCAATCACAGCTTTGCTCGGCTTTCCCTTTTCTTTTCCGATCCCTCGTAGCCGAGTAAGATTGTCTTCCATGAACATGGTCTTAACAGTGAGTCCGTAAGTGACTGTGGAGGCCAATTCTGGATCCACACGTCCTTCCACAGTGGGGACATTGGTTTCCGGGCAGGAGTTGTGGATTTGCCAAGTGTGCCTTCCTCTTAGCTTGTTTCTCCCTTGCGTCCTGAGTTCGAGTGTCTTCAAAGTCCATGACACCTTTGGGAAAGGCTGTTCTCCAACTGGAGCGCTCGCAGGCCAGTGTCTCACAGTTGTTGGTGTTTACACTACATTTTAAAAAAATTGCCTTGAGAGAGTCTTTAAACCTCTTTTGTTGACCACCAGCATTACGCTTTCCATTTTTAAGTTCCGAATAGAGTAGTTGCTTTGGAAGACGATCATCAGGCATCCGCTCAACATGACCAGTCCAACGAAGTTGATGTTGAAGAATCATTGCTTCAACACTGGTGATCTTTGCTTCTTCCAGGACACTGGTATTAGTTCGCCTGTCTTCCCAAGTGATGTGTAAAAAATTTCGGAGACACCGTTGATGGAATCTTTTGAGGAGTTGGAGATGGCGTTTATAAGTAGTCCATGTTTCATGCGCATACAGTAAGGTTGGTAGTACAATAGCTTTGTAAACAAGCATTTTGTTTTCCCTGAGAATGTCCCGGTCCTCAAACACTCTGCACTTCAATTGGGAGAAAGCTGCACTCGCAGAGGATTTTGGCATCAATGTTGGCCCTTGTGGAAAGGTATCTGCCCAGGTAGGAAAAGTGACCAACATTTTCCAGCGTTACACCATTGAGTTGGATTTGTGGCGCTGCAGAGGGGTTGTTTTGTGTTTGTTGATGCAGCACTTTGGTTTTTTGGATGTGGAGCGATAGGCCAAGCTTTTCGTAAGCTTCTGCAAAGATATTTAGGATGGTTTGGAGGTCATCCTCTGAGCATGCGCACACTACGTTGACATCAGCATACTGAAGCTCTATGGCGGAAGTTACAGGAACCTTACGCTTTGCTTTCAGCCTGCTCAGATTGAAGAGCTTTCCATCTGTTCGCTATATGATTTCTACTCCAGTGGGGAATTTCCCTAGTCAGAACCATGGAATCAGAGTTGGAAGGGACCCCCAGGGGTCATCTAGTCCAACCCCCTGAAATTCAGTCCCAACTGGCCTCCCCCCATCCCCTTGCAATGCCAAGCACCAAGGATATCGGAAGATCCGCTTCAGCTGGTCATCCACGTCATTTCCTGGGAAGAGGGGGCGCCCAGCATTGGCCAGCTCTGGGTTGTTGGGGGGGGGGGAAGAGAGAGGAAGAGGTCAGTGGCACCCCAGAGCCCAAGCCCACCCCCCTCTGCCCACCTCCAGTGCCAAAGCCCACCCCCTTACCTGCAAAGATGCAGCCAGCGGACCACATGTCTATGGAGGTGGAGTAGAGTTTGGCCCCAAAGAGGACGTCCGGGGGGCGGTACCAGAGCGTCACCACCTGTGGGGCAGCAGGGAGAATCAGAGCATTGGAAGGGACCCCCAAGGGGCATCTAGTCCAACCCCCTGCAATGCAGGAATCAGGGAGTGGAAGGAAAATCAGAGAAGAAGGTCACAGGTTGGAAGAAATCTGAAATTCCAGGGAGCTCCTGCTGCCGGTCAGCGCTGGCAGTCCTGAGCTAGATGGACCCAATGGTCTGCAATGTCATGCTAGTGGGCACGGCGGCAGGGGCCAGAGCCATACCCTCCATCCTTTCTCCAAAGAAAATAGGGACGTCCCATTCCATAATGATAACTTTCCAATTTATACCCCACACGTCTTACTGGGTTTCCACAGCCACTCTGGGCAGCCTCCCACATATATAAAAATATAGAATCATAGAGTTGGAAGAGACCACAAGGGCCATCCAGTCCAACCCCCTGCCAAGCAGGAAACACCATCAAAGCATTCTTGACATATGCCTGTCAAGCCTCCGCTTCAAGACCTCCAAAGAAGGAGACTCCACCACACTCCTTGGTAGCAAATTCCACTGCCAAACAGCTCTTACTGTCAGGAAGTTCTTCCTAATGTTTAGGTGGAATCTTCTTTCTTGAAGTTTGAATCCATTGCTCCGTGTCTGCTTCTCTGGAGCAGCAGAAAACAACCTTTCTCCCTCCTCCATATGACCTCCTTTCATATATTTGAACATGGCTATCATATCACCCCTTAACCTTCTCTTCTCCAGGCTAAACATACCCAGCTCCCTAAGCCGTTCCTCATAAGGCATCATTTCATCGTTTAAAAAAAAACTTCTTTATACTGGATTGCCTTCAGACAGCTCAGGGGTCAGATAACTCCACACCCTCCAACATTTCTCCAATGAAAATAGGGGCACCCTAAGGAAAAGTGGGACATTCTGGGATCAAATCAGGAAACCGGGACGGCTTCTCTAAATCAGGAACGTCCCTGGAAAAGACTTGGAGGGTCTGCAGAGCAAGTGGCCCAGAGGAGGGGCAAGGAAGGGAGGGAAGGGGGCAGGTCACGCAGTTCCCTGTGCCAACGGACGGGCACTGCCCACCCAGCCCTGCTCCTCACCTCGGCCGAGTAGCAGCGCACGGGGATCCCGAAAGCCCTCGCCAGCCCGAAGTCTGCCAGCTTCAGCTCCCCGTTCTGTTGGCAAAGGTAGGTGGTCAGCGGAGGAGGAAGAGCTAGCCCAGGGGCAACATTGCCCCCGCCGCAGGGAAGGAAGGAAAAAATCCCAGGGGCATCCACACCGACGGGGCCTGAAGGTACCAAATGTTCCCTAGACCTGGAGGTCCCTTGCCGCTTGACTCCCCTAAACCACGTGGGATGGGGGGCAGATCTGGCCCCTTTGCTGCTCATCCCAAACCTCCTATTTTTTATGAACTCGCTGGAAAGCACCAAATCCTGGGACTTTTTACCTTCCTCCCTTGGGAGAAGGGCCTGTTTGCTTCCCCCCCCCTCGCTTCCTGTTCTTCAGAGTGGGAAGGCACCCCAGAGGTCATCCAACCCAACACAGCTAAGGTGACATCCCATAAGCCTTTGGCAAGGGACTCGCTCAGAAACCTTTGGGAAGTCCAAGGGCACAGCCCCTCCCAGGTCTCCCCCACCTCTGGAAAGGTGGACTAGGCATGCCTTCCCTTTGTAGGAGCCACGCTGGGTCTTGCCCCCTAAACTCCCCCCCCCGCCTGCCCAATGTGGCCCCCCAAAACTCACCCGGTTGATCAGGAGGTTCTGGGGCTTGAGGTCCCTGTGCAGGACATTCCGGCTGTGGCAGAACCCCAAACCTTTCAGCAGCTGGTACATGAAGGACTGCGGGGAGAGAGAGAGGCTGGCATGAGGACGCCAAGCCTGGCCATGGGAGGGCGGGCGGAGCACCAGCTGCCCCCCACCCCACAATGACGCCTGCCCTCACCCCTCCACCCAGCCCCTCGCCAGGGCCGTCCTCACCTTCACAATCTCGGGGTCCAGATCCCCATTGCAGCTGTCAAAGTACTTCTTCAGATCCTGGGGGGAGCAGAAAGCAGGAGGGGGAGGCAGGGGGTCAGCAGCAGGACCAGGAGACCCCCAAACAGGCTGCTCTCCCAGGAAGAGGCACCCCCAAATTTGCAGGATGCAGAGGGGACCCCCAGATGCCCAGGCCCAGCTCCCCTTGCTTGCTCCCTCTCTCTCGCCACACAGGAGAACCGAGGGAGAGCCCTGCAGGATCCTGTCCTCTGCTCCTGCTCGTGGGCTTCCCTGGGGGGCACGGGGGGAACAGGAGGCTGAGCTAGAGGGGTCTCCCTTGGGACTGAGCCAGCACTGCAGGGCTCTTCCTGCAAAAGCTGAGCCCAATTTATACCCCATCCCTTACCTGGTCACAGAACTCAAAGACCAGAGTGAGCTTCTTGTCACTATGGAGGACGTCGTGCAACCTGGGGGGGGGGGAGAGAAAACAGGGGCTCCAGTGAATGGTGCAAGCTTGGCTCACTCCCTCTCAGCCTAACCTACCTCACAGGATTGTTGTGGGGGTTAAATGAGGAGGGGGAGAATCACAGGCTTCAGCTCCTTGGATGAAAAGGGCGGGGAATAAATGCAGGATGGGGGATACCTGGCAGGTGAAAAGGATCTAGGGGTCTTAGTGGACCACAAGCTTAACTTGAGTCAACCATGTGATGCAGCAGCAGCCAAAAAAACAACCCTTAATGCTATTCTCGGCTGCATCCACAGAAGTCTAGTGTCCAGATGAAGGGAAGTCAGAGTCCGGCTCTCTTCTGCCTTGGTCAGACAAACACCTGGAATCCTGTGTCCAGTTTGGGGCAGAACAATGATAGCCATGTTCAAATATATAAAAGGATGTCATATAGAGGAGGGAGAAAGGTTGCTTTCTGCTGCTCCAGAGAAGCGGACACGGAGCAATGGATTCAAACTACAAGAAAGAAGATTCCACCTAAACATTAGGAAGAACTTCCTGACAGTAAGAGCTGTCCGACAGTGGAATTTGCTACCAAGGAGTGTGGTGGAGTCTCCTTCTTTGGAGGTCTTTAAGCAGAGGCTTGACAGCCATATGTCAAGAATGCTTTGATGGTGTTTCCTGCTTGGCAGGGGGTTGGACTGGATGGCCCTTGTGGTCTCTTCCAACTCTACGATTCTATGATTCTAATTTAGGAAGGATGTGGACAAGCTGGAAGGTGGGCAGAGGAGGGCGACCAAGACGATCAGGGGTCTGGAAGCTAAGCCTGATGAGGAGCAGTTGAAGGAGCTGGGGATGTGAGGAGATAGGAGAGCCATCTTCAAATATCTCAAGGGCCGTCACAAGGAAGATGGAAGAAACTTGTTTTCTCCTGCTCTGGAGGTTAGGACTTGAACCCATGGCTTCAAGTTGCAGGAAAGGAGATTCTGACTAGAGACACAGGGGGAAATGTTCGGACAGTCAGAGCTGTTTGACTTGACAGGGGAACGGCCTCGCTTGGGGGGGGGCTCGCTTTCCTTGGAGGTTTTCAAGCAGAGGTTGGGGGCTTCAGCTGAGATTCCTGCCTTGCAGGGGGTGGACTAGATGATTCCTGGAGTCCCTTCCAACTCTACAATTCAATGATTCTCTTTGTGACTGGCCTAAATGACACAGGCAGGATTCCATGTGGGAAATGAGAGATGCAGACAGGGTCTCAAGCTCCTCGTTCGCACCCAGAGCTTCCAGCCCAGAGTCAGCCCTGGAAGCTGAACCCCCAAAATGAGGGAGCACCTCCCCAAATCCATGGTGTGGATTCTTTCAGAGGCAGTGTGGTGCAGTGGTTAGAGCATTTTACTGGGACCCCCCGGGTTCAAATCCCCTCACTCGGCCATGAAGCTCACTGGGTCACTTGGGGGGGGGGCAGCCCCTGTCTCTCAGACTAACCTACCTCGCAGGGTTGTTTTGGGGAATTTAATGAGCAGATCCATTTGCACCACCTTGAGCTTCTTGGAAAGGAAAAGGTGGTCTTTAAGTGCAAGGAATAAGCTCTGAAAAGGCCCCCTGCCCTTCTCCACCCCATGGCGTGCCCCAGAGCTGAGCCTTAGCCCCCCAACCGGCTCACCTGACGATGTTCTTGTGCTTCAACTCTTTCAGGAGGCAGATCTCCCGCAGGGCAGAGCTGGGGACCCCCTGGAAGAGGAGGGAGGGGACAGGGTCACGGGGGCACTGCTGGCCTCAACCCCACCCCACCCCACCCCCAGATTCATTCACAATGGGCAGGCAAGGAGGGGAGAAAGGACCCCTTGGAAGACAGGGAATCCGCCCACCTATGGCTCCCAACTAAGGGAGCTTGGGCACTAACAAGGGAACTGGGAACTCTTCACAGAAGCCTGCCCCGAACCTGGAGGGCGAGGCTGCTCTGCCAAGTGCAATGCGGGGAGCATGTGTGGGGGGGTCCCTTGTCAGACAGCATTAGGCTCCGCCCCCTATGCTGAGCATTTAGGATGCTATTGGGGTGCTTAAACGTGATCCCCCAAGCCCAGTGCTCTTTGCTCCTGCAAATATTCCGGGGTTCTGCTTCCTTTCCAGTCAAGGAACTTCCTGGCAACTTCCTGCTGGGATCCTGACACTTTTCTTACTGCAAATGCTCCATTTTATTCTCCCTTGCCCCCCTCCCCCCGCTTTCATTGGGCTAAGGGGCCAAGCATCATCGAACCACCAGCAAAGCAGAAGGATGTTTGGACAGCCCAGTTGAAACCCACCGCCGAGACATTATTACGGTGGAACCTTGGTTTGTGAACACCTCGGTTTACGAATTTTCAGTTTACGAATGCCGCGGACCCATCTGGAACGGATTAATTCACTCTCCATTACTTTCAATGGGAAAGTTTGCTTCAGTTTATGAACGCTTCAGTTTATGAACAACTTCCAGAACCAATTGTGTTCATAAACCGAGGTACCACTGTATTGCAGAATGCAGCTGTCAGAAAACACCACCCTGGAGGGGGTCCCTTAGGATGCAAATCCCAGGAGTCTGGGGCCGCTTTGCCCCCCCCGCTCCGCTCAGCACCCCACTCTCCTTTCTTAGGGGGAAGAGCAGCTGCTTGGAATGCAGAAGGACCGAGGCGCCACCCACCCCACCGGCAGCATCTGCAAGAAGGGCGGGACTACAACTCCCACAATCCCTCGCCCTTGACCAGGCGGGCCGGGGATGATGGGAACTGTAGTCCCAAGGGCTTCCAAGGGCGGCGCAGGGCAGGCGATACGGAGCCGGGGGGGGGGGTGTCCCGGGGGTCCCGCACCTCGTCGTCGTCATCCAGCCGCACCCTCTTCAGCGCCACGATCTCGTGCGTCTCCCGGTTCTTGGCCTTGAACACCGTCCCGTAGGTGCCTTTTGGGGGGTGGGGGGGTGGAAACAGGGGAGACACAAAAGGGGCGGCAGCCTCAGGCCCAGCGCTTTGCAGGGGCGGCTCCCCGACCCCAGCCCTGCAGAGGAGCCCCCCCCCCCGTGGCCAGGATTCCTGCCGCTGAACCCCCCTCCCTCCGCGGCCAGCCTGCACCAGACACCCCCCAATTTCCTCCAGGTTTTTTTGTGTGTGTTATTGCATGCATGCCGAAGGCGCCCCTCCCATGCTCAAAGCAGACCTCTCCTCGCGCCCCCCCCCCGACCCAAACCTCTCCAGGAGAAGCCCCCAGCATCGCCACCTCCTGCTTCCGCTTGCACGCCCCCCCTTCCCGGTTGCACGCCCCCTCCCCCCCCCGCTCACCCTCTCCGATCTTCTCCAGCTTCTCGTATTTCTGCATGGCTCTCTGTCTGGGACCCCGGCGGGGCTGGAGGCAGCCGCCCTCCTTCCTCTCCGGCCCGGGCTGGGACTACAGCTACCAGAATCCTCCCCGCGCGCGCGCGCCCGCGCTCGTGCCCACAAACTGCAGTTCCCTGCTGGCGCCGCTCCGTGCGCAAGAGCGCGTGCAGAAAGGCGCGCCCGGGGCTGGAGGGGGAGTCTCCGTTCCCGCCCCCGCGAGAAGAAGCGCAGGCTTGGAAGGGACCCACAAGGGTCATCTAGTCCAACCCGCTCCTTCGGGCAGCAGGAGGAGGCAAGCGCAAGAGCATCTGCCATCCTGCACCGGGCAGCGGGTGCGGGAGAGAGTGCCTCTAGGCGTGTGCAAAGGGCCTTCGCGAGGCTGCTGGCTGGGCTGCTTTTCCCGGGGCAAACCTGGACAGCCTTGCCCAACCTGGCGCCCTCCACCTGCTTCAGATTCCCAACTCCAGGCAGCCTGGCTGGCTGGTGGTCAGGGATGCCGATGGCGGCTGTTAGCCCACCTACCAGGAGGGCACCTGGCTCCCCACCCACTGGGCCAGGGGTGATCAAGGGGTGGGTGAAAAGGCTCTGCACTCTGCACATGCTCCGGAGCGGCCCTTCGCTGTGCCTTGGCTTTGTGGTTTTTTTCTGGGTTAAAGCGTTTGGCCTTTGCCCCGGGACTCCAAGTAGAGGGAAGCTGCCAGCTAACCCGGGGCAGGTGTTACCTGGGGCAGGTGAGTAGATGAGGGTCCTTCTTCTCTCTCTCCAAACATCGTCAGCCGCCTGCCCGGGGCACTATCTTGTTAGCGCCCAACTGAGCTGGGCACGCAGCTTCGCCACCTCTGCTTGTCACCCAGTGCAGCTTGGCACGGGGGGGGGGGTGTAATCTGAAGTTTCTCTGTGGATTATTCCTGTTTGAAAGTCCTTATCTTGACCCAGCTAGGAGGGTCCCCCAAAATGAGCCCCCTCCTCTGGGGCTCCAGCTTCGGAGAGAGAAGACCCCAGAGAGGGAGGAGAGGAGGGTGAGCCAATGCAATTCTGGGCTGCATCAATAGGAGTATAGCATCTAGATCAAGGGAAGTAATAGTACCACTGTATTCTGCTCTGGTCAGACCTCACCTGGAGTCCTGTGTCCAGTCCTGGGCACCACAGTTCAAGAAGTTCTGGTTACAGGTAGGTAGCCGTGTTGGTCTGGGTCGAAGTAAAATAAAAAAATTCCTTCAGTAGCACCTTAAAGACCAACTAAGTTTTTATTTTGGTATGAGCTTTCGTGTGCATGTGTATCTGAAGAAGTGTGCATGCACACGAAAGCTCATACCAAAATATAAACTTAATGGGTCTTTAAGGTGCTACTGAAGGAATTTTTTTATTTTACAGTTCAAGAAGGATACTGACAAGCTGGAACATGTCCAGGGGAGGGCAACCAAAATGGCCAAAGGCCTGGAAACGATGCCTTATGAGGAATGGCATAGGGAGCTGGGTATGTTTAGCCTGGAGAAGAGAAGGTTAAGGGGTGATATGATAGCCATGTTCAAATATATGAAAGGATGTCATATGGAGGAGGGAGAAAGGTTGTTTTCTGCTGCTCCAGAGAAGCGGACACGGAGCAATGGATTCAAACTTCAAGAAAGAAGATTCCACCTAAACATTAGGAAGAACTTCCTGACAGTAAGAGCTGTTCGGCAGTGGAATTTGCTACCAAGGAGTATGGTGGAGTCTCCTTCTTTGGAGGTCTTTAAGCAGAGGCTTGACAGGCATATGTCAAGAATGCTTTGATGGTGTTTCCTGCTTGGCAGGGGGTTGGACTGGATGGCCCTTGTGCTCTCTTCCAACTCTATGATTCTATGAGGGCGCACGGCTTGGGAAGGGTTAAGAGGAACGGAGCTGCCTTCCTAGAGGGGACAGGAAGTCAAGGCTGGAGGGGCAGGTCCTCCAAAGCAACAGCCCCTCCCTCCCAGCCAAGTCCCTTTTTGCAAGGGGGGGCGGCGGTTGGTTTGTCTCCTCTGCAAAGGAGGCGCCTCCTGGGATGCGGTGAGTCTTCTCTCTGCTCCCCCTTTGGGTGCATTGGGGAGAAGGGGGGGCCCGGGGGGAGATGCATGGCGGGGGGGGCTTCCATCTCATGCATGGGGAGACACCCCCCCCCCCAAGTCAGGGAGCAGAAGATCTGCCAGCCTCGTCTTCCTGGGATCTTTCGGGGGGGGGGGTGGAATAACGGCAGGCAAAGGAAGCCCATTCAGAAATAGGCATCTGTCACATTTATGAACGGCATTTGAAGCCGGAGAGAAACAGCTGGACATAAAATATACGCAAGAATTATATATATTTTTATATATACACATACACCCAACCCTATGCAGTCAATCGAGAAAGGCTGTTGGAAGATGGCGGGCGGAGAACAGAAAGAGCCGCTTCCTCTAGGGCAGAGTTAAACCTCTGGAACTCCCTCCCACAGGAGGCAGGGAGATGGAGGAGGAAAAGGCGACTTGGGGGTCTGCTAGGCACAAGGGCCAGACTCTGCCAGGCTCCTGACTCCCAGGTGCTGGGAAGGAGGCGCGCGGGGGGGGGGGAGGCTCTTGCACTCTAGTCCTTCCGGGGGGGGGGGCTTTCCAGAAGAGACCCTTGTGGGAACAGGAGGGGGCACTCAATAGGGGACCCCCTTTGGCCTGATCCTGCAGGGCTCATGTTCTGATGCTGAGTCCCTCTGGATGCAAGCGAACCCTCCCTTGTCCTTCAGTTAGAAGGAAGGCTTTCCCCACCAGCCATTCATCAGACAGGGGTATTATCCAGACTCCTGGCTGACCCATGTGCGCCCGTTCAGACAGGTCTCCCCATCCAAGGAATCCAAGGCAGCAGGAGAGGCCCTGCTGGGAAGGAAGCCAAGCTGTGCTGGGGGTGGAAGGGGCAGCCCCCCCCCCAGTGCTGAGAGTTACTGGGAGACCCTCTCCCCACCAGCAATAATTCCCTGACGGGTTGCCTAGCCACTCCAAGGGACACCCCTTGCCTAGCAACGCTCAGCACCCTTTAGAAACTACGTTTCCCAGGATTCTATGGTCTCATCCTGCTTTGCAGATGCAGCGCAGAGGGAGGCCTGGGAGTGTGTGTTGTCTTTTTGGAATAACTTCATTGAGTTTTATAGCAAGGTTCACGGGAATCATGACAAATGAAGGATACAAAGAAATATTCTCTTCTGCTGTCATTTGTACATCACAAAAATAGCACAATAGGTTTAGGGAATATCTACAACAGAGAGTTCAGGATTAGAGGTCAGCGCCTGAGTTCCTGGTTCATGAATATGTTGAAGCAGAACCAGAAAAAGGGCCAACAGGACAGAGCAGTTAACAGATAACATGAGCATCACCATCGCCAAACGCCAGAGGTTTTATTGATTTTCTTCCATGCTTGAGGCTGTTGTTGTTATTATTATTGTTGTTGTTTATTTGTATTTTTACTACTAATACCACTGTCTCAGAGCAGATTGCAACCATTTAAAAATATTTTTAAATATTAAAACGAAGAATCACAGGAATAGGCTGGATCCTGAAAACACACGTCTCTGTTGTCAGAGGCCTTGGGAAAGAGGGGAAGGTGCCTCTGTGGGGAGGGAATCCCCCAAGGGGGGATCTGCCCCCAGGATGCCCTCTCTTGGGCCACCCCCACCCAAAGGGGGTGAGACTACCAAGAGGGCCCCCTCTGCCAAATTTCATTCCCCCCCTTTTTAGTCTCTTCATTGCCCTTTATTAGTACTTTAAAATATATATATTATTGAACAAATTTAACAAAATACATCTTCAATCAATATAAACAATTACATTCCCCCCTTTTATACCCTCCCAACCCCCCCCCCCCGAGACTTTGCACTTGTTATTTTCTGCATGTTATAAAATTGTACACATCTTTACCTTATCTATCCGATATTCTACTAATAAATTGTGTATGTTTATTCAAAACCTGCCAAGGAGTCCAAGTCCTTTTGTTGTCTTTTTAAATAGTTTGTAAAAAGTTCCCATTCTTCCTTAAAATCACGGTTGTCCTTCTCCTATAGTTTATATGTTAACTTTGCCAGTTCCGCAGAGCTCATCAGTTTTTCTTGCCATTGTTCTTTCATTGGGACTTCCTCAATCTTCCATCCTTGGGCTAACAAGACTTGCCGCTGTTGTAGCATACATGAATAAATTCTTTGTTTTCCTTGGCAGGTTTTTCCTAGTCCTCGAATTGTGTATTATATCCTATATCTTGCACCCATTTAATCATAACTGATTTGACCTCCTCATCTTTCGTTTCCCATTCTAGCAAAATACTATACAGCACTTTCTTCAGTAGTTTCACATCTTCTTCTATCACTTCCTTTTGAAATCTGGAAATTGTAAAGCTAAGCCCTTTCTTTCTGTCTTCCTTAAACATCTCATTTAATTGTCTATAATGCAACCAACTCTGAAAATGGTATTTAATTTCTACGTACTCTTTTAATTTCCATTTACCTTCTTGTTCTTCCAATAAATCTCTATATGTAGGCCATGTTCCCTTTTTGCCAAGCAGTTTGAGTAACGAAGCTTCTATTGGTGATAGCCACCAAGGTGTTTTTTGTTCTATTAGATCCTTGTATCTTTCCCATACTCTCGTTAATGATTTCCTAATTATATGGTTATATAATCCTTTATGTATTTTCCCTTTCCCATACCATAGATATGCATGCCATCCATATCTGTTCTCATGTCCCTCCAAATCCAATGCTGCTTCCTTTTCCAGTTTTATCCAGTCCCTAATCCAAACCAAACATGCTGCCTCATAATATAATTTAAGGTCTGGGAGGGCAAAGCCTCCTTTCTTTTGTATCTGTAAGTATCTTATGTTTTATCCTAGGCCTCCCCCCCCCCGACAAATTTGGAAATATCCTTTTGCCATCTTTTGAGGCAGTCATTTTTACCCATTATTGGGACTGTCTGAAAAGAAAGAGCATTTTTGGCAGCACATTCATTTTTATTACCTAGCAGGGAGAGGTTCATTCTAGTCCATATTTTTAGATTCCTTTTTATCTCACACCATACTTTTTCACAATTGTCTGTATACACATTTATATTTCTTGTTGTTAGCCATATCCCTAAATATTTTACTTTTTTATGAATTTCTATCTCAATACTTTGCACCAATCCTTTTTCTCTTCTTCGTTTCGGTTTTTAACTAATAATGTAGTTTTATTTCTATTTAATTTAAATCCTGCCACTTCCCCAAATTCTTGAATTTTCTCTATCACCTTAGGGAGAGAATTTTTCAGGTCCTCTACAATAATTACTAAATCATCAGCAAAGGCTTTCAATTTAAATTCATTCTTCCCAGTTTTTATCCCTATAATCTCTTTTTCTGCTCTTATATTTCTTGCAAGTACTTCCAGGACCAAGATGAACAACAGCGGTGATAATGGGCATCCTGTTTGTATTTATTTTACATTCCTTAGTTATCACCTGATTTACAATTAATTTCGCATTCTGCCAAATTTCACAGCCAAGAGGGTCTGTAGGGAAGAAGGTGGTTCTTCACATATTTGGGGGCCAAGTGGGGGTGGGGTGGGAGGGAGAGCAACCCTTA
The DNA here is from genome assembly GCF_963506605.1 of Zootoca vivipara. Lineage (NCBI taxonomy): Eukaryota > Metazoa > Chordata > Lepidosauria > Squamata > Lacertidae > Zootoca > Zootoca vivipara. The sequence continues at coordinate 59,182,410 of NC_083287.1, read as the reverse complement.
AGGACCCCAGGGTTAGGACCCCCACTCTAGCCTAGTATCCAGATTACATCCTGTACAAATGGCTAGCTTGTCAATCGTAGTTCTGACGTCTTTCGTTGACAGAAAACACTGAAAGGCAGGAGCAACCAGGCGGATTCACCTGACAGAAATTCCCTATGTTTGCTGCACATTTTGCATAGCAACTTTCCTTCCAAGAGAGCTAGATGCTGGCTTCTCCTTACTTTTTAAAAAAGAAAGCTCAGAATCTGGGTTGTGTTGCAGCTCAGCCCTGGTTCCTAGCAAGATCATAGAATCCTAGAGTTGGAAGAGACCACAAGGGCCATCCAGTCCAACCCCCTGCCAAGCAGGAAACACCATCAAAGCATTCTTGACATATGCCTGTCAAGCCTCCGCTTAAAGACCTCCAGAGAAGGAGACTCCACCACACTCCTTGGCAGCAAATTCCACTGCCGAACAGCTCTTACTGTCAGGAAGTTCTTCCTAATGTTGAGGTGGAATCTTCTTTCTTGAAGTTTGAATCCATTGCTTCATTCATCCACACTTGCTCAAAGAACCTCTTTTTTCTCCTGACCGTGTTTCAATTTCATATGTATTTACGTTGCAGGATTAACCTCTACTTAGGACAGACGGAACTTGGCAGAAGAACAAGGGCTTCCTTCTGACCTCTTGGAGGCTTCCGGAGAGCCAGGATGGATGAGCAAGACTCAGCTGGCCCAGAAGTAGGAAGAGGCCATGCCATCGAAACTGGGAGCAGTGGGGGGATCTGGGGAAACTCTCTGCAGAAGATCCTGGGTGAGGGGGACACCTTCAGCTCAGAAGCGCAGAGACAAAAGTTCAGGCAGTTCTGCTACCGGGAGGCTGAAGGACCCCGAGAAGTTTGCAGGCGCCTCTACTGCCTGGACTGTCAGTGGCTGAAGCCAGAAAGGCACACAAAAGCTGAGATGCTGGACCTGGTGATCTTGGAGCAGTTCCTGGCTGTCCTTCCACCGGAGATGGAGAGCTGGGTGAGGGAATGTGGAGCAGAGACCAGTTCCCAGGCGGTGGCCCTGGCCGAAGGATTCCTCCTGAGTCAGGCAGAGGAGAGGAAGCAGGCAGAGCAGCAGGTGAGAGAGACTTTCCTCTGGATGCTCCCAAAGCGCTCTGAACAAGAGGGCAAATATCCCAAAATCCTCTACTTTTTTGGAACGCACCCAAGGAATGATATCTGATAACTCTAAAGGGCTTGCCTCTACCCTTCCTTTTCTAATCTTTCTCTCCATTCTCAATTCCATTGCCCTTTCAGGGGAAGATTATCTTTGCAGAAATGGGCCCTGATTCCTCTGAGGCAGAGAGGACTCCGTTGAACACCAGAGAGAGGCCACTGGGTAAGGAGGAAGGAGGGGTTTTTCCTCTCAGTTTGGTCACATTCTGTGGATCTGGAAACTAATCCTTGGGTTACTCTTTTGTGGGAAGACCCTTGGCATACCTGCCAAGTCCCAGACTGCAGAATCCGGGACCGGCAGCTGCGCAACACCGGATGTTGTGTAGACGCAACTCCCGGTGTCGCTTTGCCCATCTATGGGCACCGAAAATGGCCGGCGCCGACACCGGAAGTCGCGTGTACGCATGTCCAGAAGTGCATAGATGCAACTTCCGGTGTCGCTCTGCCCATCTATGGGCACCAAAAATGGCCGACACCGGAAGTCGCGTCTACACACTTCCGGACATGCGTACACGCGACTTCTGGTGTCGGCGCCGGCCATTTTCGGTGCCCATAGATGGGCAAAGCAGAAAAAAATGGCCGCCAGCAGGAGACTATAAGGGAGAAAAACGGGAGACGAAGAGATACGGGGGACCTCCGGGAAACGGTATGAAAATACGGGGGTTTCCCAGGGACAACGGGGTACTTGGTAGCTATGACCCTTGGGCCCCACCCATTGCTAAGGAGGACACATTGCTTTCCCACTCTGGGGGGATTTCTCCTGGGAATTGTTTGCATCCTTAACAAGCTATAATTCCTGGTTTCGTTGGAGGAATTCCATGGCTCTTTAAAGCGACTGGATCCTGCTTTGCAGATGCAGTGCAGGTGTGGCCTGGGGGGGGGGGTGTCTGTCTTGTCCTTTTCTTTTCTTCTTGAAAAAAACCCCCACTTTTTATTGGGTTTTATGAACAAGGATCATAAGACGAATAAAGCATACAAATAAATAGACCGAGTCTCCTCATGTCGTTTGTAGGTCACTGGATGAGCATAGTAATATGGTTGCCAATATAGCCAATTTGGTTGCCAGTAAAGGAAGGTGACTCCTACTGTACTTGCTTTGGAGTCTTGTCCTTTGGCCCCTCCCACATGGCCTTTGGCCACGCCCACATGTCCCTCAGGGGGTTGGCCAGATATTCAATATATAGCCCTCAGAATAAAGAAAAAAGGGACGCAGGAAAGAAATGGGCCCTGGAGTGGGGGTGGGGGTGGGGTTTTTGGGAGAGCACAATTGGTGCAAATGACTAACTCATCGGTCCCTGTTCTGACTTCATTCACTGATTGAAAACACTGAAAGGCAGGAGCAACTAGGCTGTGTCATCACACCGAAATCCCTACATTTCACATTATAAATTCCCTTCTAAGTTTCCTCCTCCTCCTCCTCCTCCTCCTCCTCCTCTTCTTGGCGGCTGTATTGCAGTCCAGCCCTGGTTCCTCAAGCAACCTTTTTCAGCCGTGGGCCGGTCCACCGTCCTTCATACCATGTGGTGGGCCGGACTATATTTTGAAGAAGGAAAAAGAACAAATTCCTATGCCTTACAAATAACCCAGAGATGCATTTTAAATAAAAGGACGCATTCTACTCATGTAAAAACACGCTGATTCCCGGACTGTCCGCGGGATGGATTGAGAAGGCAATTAGGTTGCCCACCCCTGCTCAAGACTCATCCATGCTTCTTGAGATAACACTTTCCTTCTCCTGATCACGTGTCAATTTTATAACAGAAGAATGTATTTGCTTTGTAGGATTTGGTAGCCCATCTCCTTTGGACAGACAGGACTTGGCAGAAGACAAAAGGGATTCCTTCCGATCTCTTGGAGGCTTCATGGATGAGCCAGATTCAACTGGCCCAGAAGCAGGAAGAGGCCATGCCATCCAAAACGGGGGATTCTGGAAAACCTCAGTGCAGAAGATCCTGGGTGGGGAGGACACCCCCAGCTCAGATTTGCAGAGCCAGCAGTTCAGGCACTTCTGCTACCAGGAGACTGAAGGACCCCAAGAAGTTTGCAGAAGACTCTACCGCCTTTACCACCAGTGGCTGAAGCCAGAAAGGCACACGAAAGCCGAGATGGTGGACCTGGTGGTCTTGGAGCAGTTCCTGGCTGTCCTTCCACCGGAGATGGAGAGCTGGGTGCGGGAATGTGGAGCGGAGACCAGTTCCCAGGCGGTGGCCCTGGCCGAAGGTTTCCTCCTGAGTCAGGCAGAGGAGAGGAAGCAGGTGAGAGAGACTTCCCTCTGGATACTCCCAAGGGGCTCCAAACAGGAGGGAGAACATCACAACACTCTCTACTATTGGCTCATCCATTTTTTGGGAAGCATCCAATGAGTGTAATTGGGTACCCCTAAAAGATTTTGCCCCTGCTATTCCTTTTCTAATCCTTCTCCCCATTCTCTGTTTTGAACCCTTGTTGCTCTTCCAGGGAAAGGATTCATCTGAGGTAGAGAGGACTCCATTTGACGACAGAGAGAGGCCTTTGGGTAAGGAGAAAGGAGGGTGGATTTTGAAACTCATCTGTGGGTTCTTTTAATCTTTTTGTGGGAGATGCTTGGGACCAAGATGGTCAAAGGCCTGGAAACAATGCCTTATGAGGAACGGCTTAGGGAGCTGGGTATGTTTAGCCTGGAGAAGAGAAGGTTAAGGGGTGATATGATAACCATGTTCAAATATATAAAAGGATGTCATATAGAGGAGGGAGAAAGGTTGTTTTCTGCTGCTCCAGAGAAGCGGACACGGAGCAATGGATTCAAGCTACAAGAAAGAAGATTCCACCTAAACATTAGGAAGAGCTTCCTGACAGTAAGAGCTGTTCGGCAGTGGAATTTGCTACCAAGGAGTGTGGTGGAGTCTCCTTCTTTGGAGGTCTTTAAGCAGAGGCTTGACAGGCATATGTCAAGAATGCTTTGATGGTGTTTCCTGCTTGGCAGGGGGTTGGACTGGATGACCCTTGTGGTCTCTTCCAACTCTATGATTCTAAGAGCCCAAAGGAGGCGAGAGCTAGTTTTGCCCAACAAAAATATGAAGTGGGTACAAACGTCAAAATGCACTTAGTAGCAGGGGAGACTTTTTCTAAGGCCCATCTGAAGAGAGAGAGACACAGATTCCCCTCTGAGAGAAGCAGGCGCTCAGGGCTCTCCACTTCCCTTGATCTCTCGCAGGTGACAGGAGGATGCCAGCAAGACCCCCAAGTCCGTCTTTTCATGGCAGCAGAGAGGAAGCAGCGGCTGCAGAAACAGATCAGGTAGCGGGAAGCAGCCTTGTGGGGAAAGAGGCCAGGGGTGGGGCTGCTAGGGTGCTTCTGAGGGGGAACGAATCTCTCTCCTCCCCTTGGCTTCTGTCAAAAATGCCCTCAATGAAGGATGAAAACGCCATTTGAGAAGGTTTATGTGCTAAGAATGGGACCCAAGTGGCGCTGTGGGCTAAACCACTGAGCCTAGGGCTTGCTGATCAGAAGGTCGGCGGTTCGAATCCCTGTGACGGGGTGAGCTCCCGTTGCTCGGTCCCAGCTCCTGCCCACCTAGCAGTTCGAAAGCACCTCAAAATGCAAGTAGATAAATAGGAACCGCTACAGCGGGAAGGTAAACGGCGTTTCCGTGCGCTGCTCTGGTTTGCCAGAAGCGGCTTTGTCATGCTGGCCACATGACCTGGAAGCTATACGCCGGCTCCTTCGGCCAATAATGCGAGATGAGCGCGCAACCCCAGAGTCGGTCACGACTGGACCTAATGGTCAGGGGTCCCTTTACCTTTTATGTGCTAAGAATAAGGAACAGAGTTGGGATTCCAGATTCCCCTAACGGGGCTCCCCCTGCTCTCCGCCATCTCCCTGTGTCCCCATGATTCCTTGGAAGTGAGCTTTAGCGGATTGGGAGGGTCCCCCCTTCCAAAAACAGAGGGGATCCTTCTGCCTAGCAATGCTTATGCAGACAGAGTGATTTGAAGAAGGCAATGTGGAGTTCCACCCATTTGCACCCATCATTAAAATACACAATAAAAGAATTCCATTACGACAGCCAGAGCTGTTGGGACAGCCAAACGTAGTAGATAATCGGTGTGCTGTCTAAGAGGAAGATCCTTTTCCTTTCCCTTTCCCTCGAAGGGTCCAGTGTGCTTTGAAGACGTAGCTGTCCATTTCACAGACGAGGAGTGGGCGTTGCTGGATCCTGACCAGAGAGCTCTGCATGAGGAAGTCATGGAGGAGCATCATGGTATCCTGGATTCTCTGGGTAAGGCCCCCTTGCTGGATCACAAGATCTGCTTTGAAACGCCATACGTAGCTCTAGGTGAGGAACTCCCCAGATTTTGCTGGAACTCAACTGGGCCCCCTGTTCGAATCTGGGATACAGACACCCCCACAGCAAACCTTGAATGGAGGGGGACCAGCTCTTGGGTCTGTGCATATTCTTCCTCTAGTCTTGCCAAAGACATGACCAGGGTGGATTTAAATCACTAGTCAGCAAGGCTTGATTTAAATCATAGTTTTCTACATAAAGACTAATTCTTGCTGGTATAACTTTAATATGCAAGTAGATGAAGATTTTTAGAATAACAACTTTTCATATTAGTTTTTTATCCCCAGTTTAATAGGTTAATCATTCATATTTGGACAACTTTACTGTTGTACTTAGGAAGGAGAAAAATAATCATTACCTTAATAATAACAATTTAAATAGATTTATTCAACTGAAACAATAACATTACAGCATATGTTATTTGCTTAAACAAACATCCATGTTTGTTAACTAATTTGGCTAAACAAAAACAAAATATATTTATTTTGAGAACCTTAGACTGTCAGCCCAGCCTACACATGAAAAACTTAAATACTGTCCACTCCAAACAATCAGAAAAATATTGTTTCTATTCTATTCACTGAACTTCTTGAAACTTAGCACTGAAGGGGTTGATTCTGTATTCATAGGTTTGTAGAACAATAGGATTAAGGTCTTTTTCTCAACTCTGTTCATGTTATAACATTTTTGCTGGGAAGAAGAGGCATGTGATCTCTGTTGAGTCAAATTCAGTTTTGAGAACTGCAAAAGTAAATGAAGCACCTGTGATAATATATTGTAGGCAGAGAAACTGCCCAATAATCTTACAAAAACCTCTGGAAGAGCATGACATTGTGAATGGATTAATGGAATTTATTTACCCAAAAAATTAAACATATACAACCTTATTCTACATAATTAAAAAACTAATCTTTATTTCATGATGGAACAACCTTTGGATGGTAATATATTTTCCTCAAAAAGCATTTTATTTAAAAAATTTCGATTTAAATACAAAAAAATCAGATTTAAATAAAAAAGATCCGGTTTTATTTTTTATTTTTTAAAAAATCATTGATTTTTATCTACCCTGGACATGACTGACATTGGAGATGGCTTGGATTCCATGACTGGGCCCAACAGAATCCATCCCGGATAAGAGGCAGCCTTTTCACATCTCAGTTTCCCATAGATACGCCTGTTAATGCCGCTCAACGAAGGCCGTCAACCCTGTAGAAAGAAAGACTCCTTGGTTCTTCTTCTATCACCATTCATGTTAATAAGCATTGCTCAATGATATGGGGCTCCATGTTTTCTTCTTTGTAAATTTGATTTTTTATAAATTAGATTTTTCAAAAATTCACAGACATACAGATTGCCGGTACAAAAACACAAATCACATACATTTCCAACACACATATATTTGACTTCCCTCCTCTTTTGTGGTTCCTTTTTTATTTTTATTTTCATATTGCATTTTCCACATTATTCCATTTTTTTTGTTCTCCTTTATTTTCTCTTAATATATTTAACTGCTTGTATTGTGTTAACCCTGCTAGTGCGCTTATTTGCAAAATTTATTTTTCCAGATATTCCACAATTTCCCCCCCAATCTTTAATAAAAAAACATTTTCTTATTACACCTGTCAACCTTGCCATTTTGGCACAATCCATTAATTCAGCTAGCCTCTCATTCTTGGGTGCCACTTCATCTTCGTCCCACCTCTGGGCAAAAACCATTCTAGCTGCAGTTGTGACACACACAAGCAATTTTATTTTTGGGGTCTTTTGGAATCTCAGTGCCTACTACCCCTAGAAGAAAAAGCAGCTGGGTTTTTATTAAAAGTTACAGTATATTCTGGCGTATAAGACGACTTTTGAACCCAGGAAAATCTTTTCAAAAGTTGGGTGGTCGTCTTATATGTCAGGTATAAGATTCTGCGGTCACCGCATATGGTGGGAGGAGCTCATATGCAGCGACCGCCGCTTTCTTTCCGTGCAGGAAGAGGGGACGCACAGGGCTTTCCTCCCTGCAGGGAACGGAAAGAAAGCAGCAGCCGCTTACTCGCATATAAGCAGCAGCCGCTTTTTTTCAGTGCAGGGAGAGGGGACGCACGAAGCTTTCCTCCCTCCTCCCTGCAGGGAAAGAAAAGCACAGAAAGAAAGCGTGCACGGAAAGAAAACGGCAGCCCCTTTCTTTCTCCCCCCCCCTCGCCTCGGTGCCTGGAGCAACAGAGTGCCAGTGGAGCAGGCTCCCTTCCCTTCCTCTCCCCACCTCTGCTCCCCTCCCTCCGAATGAAATCTACGGTAGTTCAAAATGCTACCTGTAGTTCTTAGCATGCCTGCAAGTAAGTGCATTTAAACACCTGCGCATTTAAGCACTGATGTCTCTCTTTTGGCTTCATTTACTGGTGTTTAAAAAGCGAGGAGAGGAAGAGATACAGAAAAATTTTAATTGGTGTGCGTTGGAAGTTTGGGATATACTCATTAAGGTGAGTATATCCCAAACTCTATATTTTGACTGGAAAAGTAGGGGGTCGTCTTATACGCCCAGTCGCCTTATACACCGGAATATACGGGCATCTTAAACATTTTTTTCAATTTGTTACATATCATTTCCCAGAAAGCTTTTACAGTACTCTCTTACAAGACCACCACATACGGTAAAAGTACCTTCTTTTTCTTTACATTTCCAGCATGGGTTTTTTAATCTATACATTTTTGCCAATCTACTAGGAGTAAAATACCATCTATACATCAATTTCATGTAGTTTTCTCACAGTGTATAACATTCTGTAAACTTAAGATCTACATTCCACAACTTCTCCCATGCGGCCATTTCAATATTATGGTCTACATTTCTTGCCCACTGAATTATGACCGACTTCACCTGCTCACCTTTCATCTTCCATTCTAATCATACTTTATACATTTTGGAAATCACTTTGTCATTATTCCCTAGTGACTCTTTCAAATTGCAAGGTTGGATTCAAAAGACCAATCTTTTTATCCACCTTGAAAACTTAATTAAGTTGAAAATATTGTAACCAATCTATTTCTTGTTGATCTACTTCTTCAAACCTCTTTAAGGTTATTTCCCCGTCCTTTTCTGTTAATAAATCCCTACATGTCGCCCCGTCCCCCTTCATACTCCTTTTTTTCACTGATATCGCTCCGAGTGGGGAAAGACAAATTTTCTTTCTAACAAATTTTTAGATTTCTCCCATAACCTTCTGTAAATTTCTCTTAATTATATGATTTGTAAAACCTTTGTGTACCTTAGCTTTCCCATACCATAAATAAACTAAAAATCTTCTTCCCTACTACCTCACCTTTCTTCTAAGAACTTCTATAACTTTTAATACCGTACTTCTTCTGTTATCCCCTCCTCTGGTCATAAGGCCCCTATTTCAGTTCAGTAAGTCCATATAATCAGTCCTATTTCAATCCGGATTATCCTATAACATAAACATTTATATATGGTTTACCCCACCCCCTTCCTAACCTTTCTTACTATCTCTGGGCCCATGTCAGTTGTTGGTCTTTCATCTGTGGAAAAGAAACATTTCTCAGTATTTCTTGTTGATTTTTTTCATCTTGTTCTTTCTGAGCAGTTGAACTCTCACTCCAGGTGTTCTTATTTTCTTCTGTCTGGACTGCGAGGCTCTCACCCTCATCCAATCCTCCCTCTTTTACTTCTTCCTCTTCCATCAATTCTTCCCAATCATCGGAGCCATTGATAATTCTACTCATTTTTTCAACCTTCTGGTTATATTGAACAAGGCCACTTTTAAGTTCCGCTAGCAATGTCAACACCATCTGCTGGAAAGCAGACATGTTTTGACTGTCTGCTTTCCCTCACCAAGGGCAAGCAGGGTTTGCAAAACAGGAAATGGTATTCACAACAACCTCCGGAATCGAAAGTCAAAAATTGTAATCCATTTTATATCAAAATTTCATTTTTACTTTAATTTCTCCACTAAGATTATTGCCAGTCCTAATATTCAGTGCAACTCTTGGCAGTTCAGGAGTTCAAAATCGAAAGTACATTCCTTTGGAATGAGTCATAATGGCTTCTCGCCTGCCGATCAGGGGACTCACTTCCAGGGTAGGAGACAACTATTTTTCACAGTCCTTAGATGTTTTCAGATTAAAATAAAACTTTTGGGTTCAGGATAATATAATTGCCTTCTTGGTCACGCAGTGGTCAGGGGCTGTCTTCCTCTTTAAACCCCTTCCCATGACCTGATTTTCCCGATAATGTAGCTTTTAATTCCAATTATTTCAGTCCTTAGAAGTTCCGGTTTTTAGGAAGAACCGATTGCTGTTTGCCTGGCAGGGTCGCAGCTTCATGCCTCCAAGATAGCCTTGTTCCGCTGCGCCACATTAGCTCAGACCCCCTGCTCTCTCGGTGCCCAGAAATAGGCTACCGAGGGAGGGGGGAGCTCGCTCCTGGCGTCTGCCGGATCCACATCCCTGAAACGCTCGATTCGGGGTTTCTTCTGGGGGGCCGCTGCGCTGTAGCGGTCCCCCCTTGCCTCAAAGGCACCGCGTTCTCAACCGAGCAAAACGGCGCCCGCCATTGCTTCGTGATCGGCCAGAAGTCCTAAATCCTTTGGGTGTTTATGGGATGCACATTGCCCCAGTGCGTTTCCCAACACACGACGAGTGAGCTGCTTAGGAGAAAGCAAATTCTCCGTCCATCGCCATTACGCGGTAAACCAGAAGTTCAGGGCTCCATGTCTTCCTGGGGTTCTAATCCATTTCTCTCTTCGTTGCAGGTGGTGATGAATTAGAAATTAAGAACGAGGAAGACGATGTCAAAATCCACACTATGGAGAAGCCATATCAATATTCAGAGTGTGAAGTCAGCTTCAGTCAGAGCTCCGATTCCACTTCACATCAAAATCTCATTGAGAATAAACCCTACCAGTGCTTTGAATGTGGAAAGAGCTTCAGTCACAGCCACCATCTCACCTCCCATCAAATAATTCATACTGGGGAGAAACCATATCACTGCTTGAAATGTGGAAAGAGCTTCGGTCAGTGTGCCCACCTCGCTGCCCATCAAAGAATTCATACAGGGGAGAAATCGTATCAGTGCCTGGAATGTGGAAAGAGCTTCGGTCAGAGTTCCCATCTCACTGCCCATCAAAGAGTTCATACAGGGGAGAAACCGTATCAGTGCCAGGAATGTGGAAAGAGCTTCAGTCACAGCACCCACCTCACTGCCCATCATATCATTCATACAGGGGAGAAACCGTATCAGTGCTTGGTATGTGGAAAGAGCTTCAGTCAAAGCGGCCATCTCACGGCCCATCAAAGAATTCATACTGGGGAGAAGCCATTTCAGTGCATGGAATGTGGAAAGAACTTTGGTCAGAAGGCCCATCTTCTTTCCCATCAAAGAATTCATACAGGGGGGAAACCCTATCAGTGCGTGGAATGTGGAAAGAGCTTCGGTCAGAGGTCCAATCTCGCTGCCCATCAGATAATCCATACAGGGGAGAAACCATACAAGTGCTTGGAATGTGGAAAGAGCTTCAATCGCAGCGCCACTCTCTCTGACCATCAAAGAACTCACAGCAGGGAAGAATTGTACAAATGCTTGGAATGTGGAAGGACCTTCACCTGGAAGCAAAGTCTCATTACCCATCAAAGAATTCATACCGGAGAGAAACCGTATCAGTGCTTGGAATGTGGAAAGAGCTTCAGTCACAGCACCGGCCTGTCTTTCCATCAAAGAATTCATACAGGGGAGAAACCCTATCAGTGCTCGGTTTGTGAAAAGAGCTTCAGTCAGAGCAGCCATCTCACTTCCCATCGAAGAATTCATACAGGGGGGAGACCCTATCAGTGCTCGGTTTGTGAAAAGAGCTTCAGTCAGAGCAGCCAACTCACTTCCCATCAAAGAATTCATACAGGGGAGAAGCCCTATCAGTGTTTGGAATGTGGAAAGAGCTTCAACCGTAGTCACCACCTTGCTTGCCATCAAACCATTCATACCGGAGAGAAGCCATATCAGTGCTTTGAATGTGGAAAGAGCTTTAATACGAGCACAGGCTTCAATAGTCATCAACGTATTCATGGTGGGGAGAAACCATTTCAGTGCCAAGAGTGTGGAAAGAGATTCACGTGGAAGCAAAGTCTCATGGCCCATCAGAAAATTCATACAGGGGAGAAACCGTATCAGTGCTTGGAATGTGGAAAGAGCTTCCGTCGGAAGTCTCATCTCACCGCTCATCAGATAACTCACAACAGGGAGAAGACCAACGATGGCTGTGTGGGAAATTAATTCTAAGAAACTTTAATTAGTATGCAGTTGAGGATGTTTTTGTCCTTCGGCAACCCAGAAAAGAAGTCAACCTTGTCTCTCAACGCCATGGCGTCCACAGTCAGTGCCAATATTTCTTCATACTATGTACGCCAGGTGCAAGTCATTGGCAAAGGTGCTGAATAGCTTTTTCTTTTCTTTTTAAAATGTATTTATTAAAGATTTTTCCAAACAAACAAAACACAAAAAAGAAATACAAAACACACAAAATACAAAATACAAAAAATACAAAACTGCAAAAACAAAAATTATTACTTATGACCCTTATTTCTAATCTATTGACTTCCTCTTTCCACCTCCTACTGCGGTTCTTTGCATGTCATACTTAGTAAATTCTAAATCTTATATAAGCTCTAATTATTACTTCAATATTACCTTATTGCTATATCTTTTATATCTTATCCTTATAAACTCATTCTATATCTTACTTCTTAATTAATTTATCCTTATCTTCTATCAATACTTATTTCACTGAGTAGCTTTTTCATGACAGTGGGAGGAGGGTCAATAGCAATTTGGCAACAGTGATGAGGTTGCTATTAATGCTTAGTTTTCCTTGGAAGAGGTTGACAAGCAATTCACATACTTCCACTTCAAAAGCCTCCAAGTTGCAAATTGGCAAAGGTGCTCCTTGTTTTCTCTTGCTCCACAGGGTTGGGCCCAAAGTAATGGCTTCAAGATAGAAGAAAGGAGATTCTAACACCAGGAAGAACTTTCTTGTAACTCGAAGCCAACTTGAGTCCTCCCCTCCAGAGCAGGAAAAAACAAGGTTGTTCCCTCTTCTATGAGATAGCCCTGTAGATATTTGAAGATGGCTATCATATCTACTCTAGGTCTCCTCTTTTCCAGGCTAAACATACCTAGCTCCTTCAACCGCTCCTCATAAGGCTTGTTTTCCAGACCCCTGATCCTTGGTCGCCCTCCTCTGGACATGTTCTAGCTTGTCAACATCCTTCTTAAATTGTGGTGCCCAGAATTGGACACAATATTCCAGGTGTGGTCTGACCAAGGCAGAATAGGGTGGGGCTTCCCTTGATCTGGACAGTAGAGCTCTATTGATGCAGTCTAGAATAGTGTCAACCTTTGGTGCTGCTGTATCACACTGTTGACTCACGTTAAGCTTGTAGTTCACCAAGACCCCTGGATCCTGTAGTGCTTGCAAGCCAGGTGTCTCCCATCTTATATTTGTGCATCTGGTTCTTCCTGCCGAAGCGCAGAACCTGAGATTTGTCCCTCTTGAAATTCATTTGGTTAGCTTGGTCCCAATTTTCCAACCTGTTAAGGTCATTTTGAATCCCAGCGCTGTCTTCTGTGGCATCAGCTATCATTCGCAGTTTGGTGTCATCGGCAAATTTCATAAGCATCCCCTCAATTCCTTCATCCAAGTGATTTAAAAAGACATTGAACAACAACAGGCCCGGGACAGAAGCCTGTGTTACCCCACTTGTCACTCTTTTCCAGGATGATGAACCATTAGCGAGAACTCTGTGGATTTGGTCAGTCAACCAGCTACAAATCCACCTAACAGTTCCCTCGTTCAACCCACATTTTACCAGTTCCCTCGCAAGAATATCATGGGGGACTTTGTTGAAAACCTTCCTGAAATCAAGATACACTATTCCCCTGATCCGCCAAGCTTGTAACACTTTATCAAAAAGAAAAGAAAAGAAAATATTCATCTGGCTTGACTTATTTTTTGAGAAAGCCATGGTGGGTCTTAATAATTACACCATCCTTTTCTAAGTGTTCAAAGACTGAATGTTTAATTGCGTTTTCCAGGGCCTTTCTTAGCATCTATGTCAAGCTCCCCGGTCTGAGCTTTTGCCTGCCTGACCTTCACCCTTGAACTGCTGGCTACTCATCTATACTCCTCCTTTGTGATTTCCCCTTTATTCCATTTCTGATGCATGCTCTTCTTAAATATCAGCTCACCTGTAAGCTCCTTATGCAATCACACCAGCCTCCTGAGATGCCTCCCGCTTTTCTTTCTTGTTGGAATTGTCTGCCTTTGGGCCTTCAATATTTCTCCTTTTAGAAACTCCCGTCCATCGGGGACACCCTTCCCTGAATATTTCTGACAATGGGATCTCACCCAGTATCCTTAAGCTTTTTGAAGTCCAGAGTGCACGGATTACTGCAATGCGCTCTACGTGGGGCTACCTTTGAAGTTGACCCGGAAACTACAACTAATCCAGAACGCAGAAGCCAGATTGGTGACTGGGAGCGGCCGCTGAGACAAGGGTCGTGAAAGACCTACATTGGCTCCCAGTACATTTCTGGGCACAATTCAAAGTGTTGGTGCTGACCTTGAAAGCCCTACACGGCCTTGGCCCAGTATACCTGAAGGAGCGTCTCCACCCCCAACGTTCTGCCCGGGCACTGAGGTCCAGCGCCGAGGGCCTTCTGACAGCTCCCTCCCTGAGAGAAGTGAGGTTACAGGGAACCAGGCAGAGGGCCTTATCGGTGGTGGCACCCGCCCTGTGGAACGCCCTCCCAGCAGATATTAAGGAGATAAAGAACTACAGAACTTTTAAAAGACATCTGAAGGCAGTCCTGTTTAGGGAATTTTTAAATGTTTGATGTTTTATTGCTTTTTATTAATATTCTGTTGGGAGCTGCCCAGAGTGGCTGGGGAAACCTAGACAGATGGGCGGGGTATAAAAAATGATGATGATGATGATGTCTGACTACACTCAGCTTTCCCTTGCCTCTATCATGAAACCCAGGGGATGATCACTTCCTCCCAAGTTTCCCAGTACTTTGATTTCATCAATCAGTTTCTCGCTCTTGGTGAGGAACAGGTCCAAGAAAGATTACCCCCTTGTTGCTTCTTCCACCTTCTGAGAAATGACATTGTCAGCAAGGCAATAGAGGAATTTGTCAGACCTTCCATTCATGGCCGAGTTTGAATTCCAACAGATGTTGGGGTGGTTGAAGTCTACTGTATCTTTTTCATATGTGTGGTAATCTTCTATTGAAAGGCATCATCCAAGTCTTCAGTCTGGCTTGGAGATTTATAGGAGACCCTCACAGTAAGGTGGTTTCTCTCTCCTACAATTTTTACCCATTTCACAAGGCCGATAGGGAAATGCCGAGTCTCCACAGGTCAGGAAAAGGCTGGAGGCTAGGAATGCAATTGACTTTGATTCACAGAAAGTAACTGTAAGAGAGAGGGCTTGCAGAGAGCAGCCCACTCTGCTTACTTCCATCAGATGGGAGAGCAGCAGCAAGTCTGGGAGTTTAAATCAGGAACAGGAAGGGTTAAGACGGGTCCAGGGCTCTGCAGAGTCCTGGTGGCTCAGCTCCAGGCTGGTAGCAGGGAAGCAGGGGAGGAGCTAGCTTCAGCAGGGGCTGGAAAGGAGGTAGACCGGCACCTCAGGAGCCTGGTTTGGGACCACGGAGGACCCATAGAGCAAGGAGGAGGGGCGTTTGGATGCCGAGTCTTAAAAAGGGGGTCAGAGCCCACGAGACGCCATTGTGGGCTTCTGCCCCATGCAGAGCAGACATGATTTGAGACATCTCACCACTGTATATAGCATGCACAATAAAACTATGAAAATCCAGAGGATGTGTGGAGTGCTTACTCGGGAGTAGCCAACACCCCATCTGTGACAGTAACACAGCAGGGTCTCCCTGGCTTGACTCCTTCAGCTTGAGATGTTGCTGGAAACTGACCTCTGGACGTGCCTTCCGTCTCCAGCCTCTCACTCTCGAGCCCCCCCCCAAAAGATGGAGACTGCGACGTGGGGGGTGAGCTCCTCTTCTAGACCTGTCTGGCCCTTTGCTGAGCAACATGAAGGACTCTCTGGGAGCGGGGGGGAGAGGAGGAGAGCCAGCAGGACTGAGAATCTGATTCCTCCCCGTCTATGATTTATCTGGCAGGGGAAGAAGCCAATAATTAAATATAAAATATTGATGGACAGTAAAGAAAGATGCGGATTCGCACTGCCAGACTTTAGATTATATTATGAAGCCTCCTGTTTGTGTTGGCTAACACGGGGATTCGAACCGCCGACCTTCTGATCGACAAGCCCTAGGCTCTGTGGTTTAGACCACAGCGCCACCCATGTCTCCGGCTTAACAAAATGGGTAATATCTAAAAATATTAGACTATTAGATTTGGAAAGATACAGTAGGCGATTTGGATAACATGCGTAACTGGTATGCTGAAATAAAGGTTCATAAAGACTTTTTGAATCATAGTATAAGAAAGAGTCTATATCAGGGTCAGCAAACTTTTTCAGCAGGGGGCCGGTCCACTGTCCCTCAGACCTTGTGGGGGGGCCAGACTATATTTTTTGGGGGGGGATGAACGAATTCCTATGCCCACAAATAACCCAGAGATGCATTTTTAAATAAAAGGACACATTCTACTCATGTAAAAACACGCTGATTCCTGGACCGTCTGCGGGCTGGATTTAGAAGGTGATTGAGCTGGATCTGCCCCCGGGCCTTAGTTTGCCTCCCCATGGTCCATATGGTGTTTGGGTGAGAATTTGTTGGAAAGTAAAACACTGTCATGGCTCTCCCCCATCAAAGCAAGTACCCAAAAGCAAACTCATATGGAAAAGAAATGAAGTACTTCTAGAGATATATTGACTTTTGCTGATGCTGGTCTTAAACTCAAAAAGCTAGAAGATATCAAGGACTGAGTACAAGACTGGTTGCAATATTGTCCGGCTAATAAAATATTTAAGAAAGGTATCATGAATGGCTTTTTGGAGCAAAGTTTCAACTTTGAAAGGAGTTCATTAGAAGATAATGAGAAGTATAAATACTTTTGGAATGGGAATCCAAGGATGACTTGGTTAAAACAGTAATGATACATTGGGCAAGAGACTTGGAACGTAATATAGAACTGGCTTTGTGGGAAATTAACAGCTTGCTCTACTTTTAAGAGAAAATTATATGAAGATTTATAGATGGTACATGGCATCAAATAAATTAGCAAAATCTATAAAACAAAGTCGGGTGTGTGTTGAAAATGTAAAACAACAGAAGGAACGTTATTCCATATGTGGTGGACTTGCAAAAAAGTGAAGGCCCATTGGGAAATGATTTATAATGAGATAAAAAAAGATGTTTAAGATGATGTTCCCCAAGAAACCCAAAGCTTTTCGTAAGAAAAACTTGGCCAATCACTCAGCATATAAAAAATCAAAGTGCTGCACCAACAAGCACAAAAACAGCCCCTCTGCAGCGCCGCAAATCCAACTCAATGGCGTAATGCTGGAGAATGTTGATCGCTTTTCCTACCTGGGCAGTTATCTAAATGAGAGCTGCCATATGTCCGAAATTTCTCGGACATGAGCAGAATTGGCATTCGGAAACAGTGTCTGGGCAGAAATTGCTAAAATGTCCAGGGAAATTTGGACATATGGAAACCCATGTCAGTAGTGTAGATTTTGGCAAATTTCCTTAAAAATAACTCAGAACTTCCATTTTTTGAGATTTTGCAAAACAAACTCAACAGCTTTTGTGCCTGGATTTTTACTTTTTGGGATATGGCAACCCTAATGTAAATATTTTGTCTTTGTGAGATACATGTTGTAACAATGTATGATTGAGAAGAGCATGTCTGGATCTTAGATTTCTGCCTGACATCACTCCTATGACATAGCCATTATGTTTTGATGACACTGTGTGAAATGTATTATGGGAAATTGGGGAAACTTAAAAAAAAAAAAACCCACCTCATGTAACCTTTGTTTTGGGTTACAGGTAGGTAGCCGTGTTGGTCTGAGTTGAAGCAAAATAAAAAAAAATTCCTTCAGTAGCACCTTAAAGACCAACTAAGTTTTTATTTTGGTATGAGCTTTCGTGTGCATGCACACTTCCTCTTCTTTGTTTGCCTTAGAGGTTGAGACCTTTGTTGCAACAAATAAATGTTCAGGCCTCTGGCTGCTAATTTGCTTCATTGGCTTGGTTGAAATCTCTTGTTTTCTGACCGATCCAGGAATCTTTGGAGGTTTTTAAGCGGAGGCTTGACAGCCATATGTCAAGAATGTTTTGATGGTGTTTCCTGCTTGGCAGGGGTTTGGACTGGATGGCCCTTGTGGTCTCTTCCAACTCTAGGATTCTATGATTCTAGGCTCTGGCAAAGTTGGGAAACACTTTAAGTAGCAGACTCCAAGATTTGTCCTCTTTGGAGGGCAATTTCCCAGCAGAGCCCAAAGAGCAGGACGCCAAACCAGAGTCGTCATGTCCTCGTCCCATCCTGACAAAAGCAGGGGCTGCTCTATGGATCGGAAGTTTCCAATCGGGCTATATCAGCATCTCAAGAAATGGGAAGTTTTAGAAAAGGAATGGGAATAGCGAACAAGGGGAGAGGGCCGTGGAGTCAAGTTGTTGTGTGGTGATGAGAAAGGTGAGGGGGAAGAAGGGGCAGAGAGACCCCACCCCACACAAAGAGCTTTCCTGGAACCCATTGGCAGGGGTCTGGATTATTATTATTATTTATTTATTTATACCCCGCCCATCTGGCTGGGTTTCCCCGGCCACTCTGGGCGGCTTCCGACAAATATAAAAATACATTAAAATTAAAATTGAAATCATATTACAGTTACATGTTGTTGTTGTTGTTTAGTTGTTTAGTCGTGTCCGACTCTTCGTGACCCCATGGACCAGAGCACGCCAGGCACTCCTGTCTTCCACTGCCTCCCGTAGTTTGGTCAAACTCATGTTCGTAGCTTCGAGAACATTGTCCAACCATCTCGTCCTCTGTCGTCCCCTTCTCCTAGTGCCCTCAATTTTTCCCAACATCAGGGTCTTTTCCAATGATTCTTCTCTTCTCATGAGGTGGCCAAAGTATTGGAGCCTCAGCTTCACGATCTGTCCTTCCAGTGAGCACTCAGGGCTGATTTCCTTCAGAATGGAGAGGTTTGATCTTCTTGCAGTCCATGGGACTCTCAAGAGTCTCCTCCAGCACCATAATTCAAAAGCATCAATTCTTCGGCGATCAGCCTTCTTTATGGTCCAGCTCTCCAGTTACATACAAGAAATATTTTAAAAAGCATTTAGAAATATTTTTAAAAGCATTTAGAAAGTCTCTTGCAGGTTTGCATTAGCTGAAGAAATTGTTGGATATACTAACCTAGAATGAGAGTTAGCACTTGAGGGAATCCAAAGATCATTGATGAACTAATGATTCGTTATAATTCAAAGAGTTTTGTGCAGCCTTAGGTGGAATTTAAAGTTAACCTCAGATAGTATCCACTGTGAAGGGCAAGCAATGGTATCGCTTGAAAGCATCTCCCTTTGGGGATTAAGTGCTCAAATTGCTGCAAAGGTGAGCATTTTTTAATCTCTGATGGATCCATGCAATCCTGCTGCAAAGGGGGGGGGCAACACCTGCAGGGTTTCCATGGCACAATCTCCCCTCAAGGCATCTCTGCATATCCCAAGGTTTGTCCCCTTGAGCTCCAAGAGACGCTCGGCTTCTCTGCACTCCTTTTGTTCTGGCCGCCCCCCCCCCCCCTTGGTTCCATGGCGGATCAAGCACTGGACCTTCGAGGCGATTCATAAACTTCTCCGGAAGGATGCCATGTAATGCTTCTTTCCCCATCTGCCAGGAGCCTAAGCTGTATTTGGGGTTCCCCATTCCGCATCCGCAGGTTCCTCAAAGGCCTTGGGAAACCGAGGCAGGCTTAGCCATAGGGGCAGGAAGAGCTTTCATGGTTTTTCTTTCCAGGGCCCTGCAGGACATTCGGGGGGGGGGGGAGAATTGCAGCACCCAGCAAGCCTAACAAAGAAAGATAGAAAACACAGTCATTCCCTTCCTCTCCCAAGACCTCCCTTGTCTGGGTTTTTCTTGTCTGGGTTGGACTGGAAGGACCCCAGTTCAGCCAGTTCCCCAGAGTGTGTCCCCCCCACTGGGCTGCAGTGGCCCCCCGAGACCTGGAGGGATTACATACCCTCCGACATTTCTCTGATGAAAATAGGGATGTGCCATTTCCTAATGATAACTTTACTATTTATACCTCACCCATTTTACTGGGTCGCTGCAGCTTCCAACATCTATAAAAACAATAAACCATAAAACTTTTTTTAAATTCCCTATACAGGATTCTGATGCTCAGGCAATCTCCAGCAATATCTCTTGAGCTTTGAGAAGGAGAAATCACTATGATTATGATCATTATAAGTGGAAGACGGTTCACCTCAACAACTGTCTAGCGTCTTGTCTGGCTGAAGCGGCAGGTGCGGAGCTGGAGGAAAACATGTCTGCAGGATGTTTCTCCAAAGTTTGGCATAGGTCAATGTTTGTGTTTGGGAGGGGGGAGTTTGAACATTGCTCACAAGGACCTAAGGAGAACCCTGCAGCTGGATCCGACCAAGGCTCCAACTAGAACAGCACTCTACATCTCACAGTTGCAGGAGCCTCCCCATAGCTGCTCACAATTTCTCACGGGACTGGGGGGTTGTTAAAGCTTTAAAAGGCTACTGGCCAGGATGTCTGTGCTCTGCCTCCCCAGGGGAGAAGTCCATTGCGCTCAGGTCCAGCCAGGACTTTCAGTTGAGGCATCTGTTTGGCCACTGTGAGCACAGGGGGCGGGATGATGAGGGGCATTGGCCTAACCCAGCAAGCCTGCTCTTAGTGTTACCGTGTTTTGATTTCACAATTGTGCCATGTTTTGCTACCATGAACGCCTTTCAGAAGATAGAAATGTTAATAAGAATATAGAATTGCCCTTAGAAAAATTAGGCAGGTAGGATCCTGGTCTCCACTTCCTTGAGGTACGACTTCTAGCGAGAGATGGGCTGCACCTCACAGCAGTTGGCAAGAATGGGTTTGCTAAGAGTCTTGCGGACCTGTTCAGGAAAGGTTCCAACGACGTTACAGGCGACAGAAGAGCACCTGGCCCTGGGGATAAGAGTTGCCCTGATGCACAGGAAACTGAGGAGATGCTCCTGCTAAAGGGCAGGAAATGTCAGGCATCCCAGGTTCCAACCCCGCATGGCAGGTTGCCAGGAATGAATAAGACAGGGAAAGTTCTTTCCAATGCTTTTATTCAATAATTCACAAAGAGAGGTTAGAAACAAACCCGCTTGGAGTAATGGTGTTGCTCCGGATGAGTCTCCACCCCGTCCCCATTCTCCCACTATGCATCATCACTACGGTTGCTGAGATGTGTCCTTTGTCTCTGAGCTCTCTGCTCTCCTACTTTCAATGCCTGCCGGGTTCTGGAAGGGGGGGATCTGGAATGCTTTCTAAAGACACTGTGTCTGTTAGCTGCCCACCTTCTTCCTCCTCTCCCATTATTTCCCAACTTTCCCCCTCATCTGCCTCTGAGCTGTGATCTCCCTCAAACCCTCGTTGTAATCCTGAACTGTCTTCTTCTTCCCTGGAAGGTTCAGTCTGAGGAGCTGGTCTCCACCATCCCCCCCCCCCGCCCAGTCCCTGACACACTCTTAAAAAAAATATGAGTGTCTTGCGGACCTTGAGCCATCTCTGCAACTTGGTTTCAGCTGCTCTAGACCAGGAGACAGGAGAAAGAACCTGAGAGGCTGGAACTGAAACAAGCAGGACTTTCTGTAACCACAAAGCTCACCCCATGTAGAGCTAACACGGTTCTGTACTCTGGATTCTCTGGAACATGTAGTTCTAGAAGATCCAGTATTGAGACATCTGGAAAATCCGGTTCTGGAAGATTCGCATCTGGGCCCATAACCTTGCTGGTGCGTGAGCATCTACTCTTGGGTTTTCATTTCTTTCTGCAGCAGAGTTCCTTTTACACAATTATTTTTCCTGCATTCCAGCTATCTCTAATTGAAATTCTCATTACAGGAATAGACACCATTTGGTTCTGTTTCTCAGAGTCTTTTCTGTTTACACTGGTCACTAATAAATAAATAAAAACAAATAAAGCAACATAATCTTTTCTTCTTTCAACCATCCAGCTAGAGACCTAATGCTGACCCATTCACTTGCTCACTTACTCTGACCCAGACCCACATGCCCTAATAAGGACAACAGTTGTTGGGGGAATTTTCCATTGCCTAGCAACTTGTTTAAGACTTGTTTCCATGTTTCTTCTGGAGGACATTCCAACACTGGCCTCACTCGTCCCACCCTCCTGATTTTAAGTCCAAGGAGCTTGTTGTCATAGCAGTTATAGGGTCATTTTCATCATGAAGATAGATTTATATCAATGGAGCATTAATCCCCAAACAACTACCGTATGTGTGTTTCCTTCCTGCAATGCTGGGTATACGCAACACGGAAGACTTTAGGAATCGGATGCCACCTTAAGTTCTTGTTCCCAGGTGCTCCTTTGTGTTCAGATCAGGCCTCAGCAGAATAAGGTAGCACTTGGGAAGGAAGATGCAGCCCAGGAGCCCAGCACTGGAGGCCAAGATAGAGAAGATCTGCACGGCCACCATGTACTTGCCCTTGGTGCTCAGGTAGGTGGGCACAAAAGACACCCAAACACTGCAGAAGACCAGCATGCTGAAGGTGATCAGCTTGGCTTCGTTGAAGGACCCAGGCAGCTTCCTGGCTAGGAAAGCCACCGTGAAGCAGATGGCAGCCAGGAAGCCCAGGTAGCCGAGGGCACCGTAAAACATGGCCACAGAGCCTTCGTTGCATTGCAAGATGATCTCTTCCGCCTGGGAGTTCATGTCAGACTCTGGGAATGGGGGAGAAGAGCCCAGCCAGATGGTGCAGATGAGAACTTGGACACCAGAACAGGAGATGACAATGGAGGTGGCCAGACTCTTCCCCAACCATCTCCTCACCCTGTTCCCTGGCCTTGAGGCCAGGAAGGCCAGCACCACCGTGATGGTCTTGGCCAAGACAGAAGAAACAGCAGTGGAGAAGATGATGCTGAAGGCCGTTTGTCGGAGAAGGCAGGTGGCTATCCTTGGTTCCCCAATGAAGAGGAAGGAGGACAAGAAGGAGAGCAGGAGGGAGACGAGCAGGATGTAGGAGAGGTCCCGGTTGTTGGCTTTGACTAGTGGGGTTTCTTTGTATTTCATGAAGATTCCTAACACTATGCCTGCTGTAGAAGATAAGAAGAGGACAATGGAAGCTAAGGTGATCCCCAGATGTTCTTCATAAGCCAGGAAGGTGATGATCTTGGAGACACATTGATCTCTGTCCTTGTTTGGATGCTGATCTTCTGGGCATTTGGTGCAACGTTCTGCATCTGAGGAGG